>NC_084850.1:46751341-47055716 GCF_033115175.1 Lepus europaeus
CAGATTCTGATTTTCTATCCTTACTCATTTTATGGCCCCTTATAATGGGGCTAATTCGCATAGTTGGGCCTTCCCCCTCTCTCCTTGCTCAAAAAGAGTGACATTTATTTATGTTTCTAACATTTCTACTCCATGACTCTTCTGATTGGCTGTGCTGTATCTGCCCACCATCATCTCCTCTCTTGGCCCACGTTTTTTCCAAGACTAAATTCCCTCCCTCCCCACAAAACCTGATACTTTTCTTCATACACTGGACTACAGGGAACACTCCTTTCTCCCTCGCTGTAGCTCCAGACTTCTGCAATACCCTCCAATGAAGTGTCTGAGATATACCCAGTTCTTTCCTTCTGCTTAGTCAGTTGTAGTTTATCTTCTTCCCTTGGAACTGAAACTGCAAAAGGAACCAAAATTCTCATAAGCCACACATTGTCAGGGCCCACTACAAAGAGGTCTGTGGATGAACAGGTAGGAGGATTTCTGTTGTTATCTTCCAGGCTGGAGCTTATAAAGCTATGGTCTAATTTTAAAAAGCCATGAAATTAAAGTCAGGAGACCTAGACTCAAGTCCCAGTTTTTGCCACTTCGTATGTATATTACCTTGACTACATGATTGAACTCCTGAGGTTCAAATTATTTTATTTCATTTCTAAATAGAAAGAACATTTCTCAGAGCCCATCCTGGTTGGAGTTGTATTTCCAGGCAAAGCTAGTCATTTAATGTAATGAACATTTTCCACATTGTTTAAAAATAGCTCTCTTGAATTAAAGACAGTGTTTGAATTTTACAAACATATTTTAGTTTCATATTCTCACATTTAACAAAGATATCAAAACTATTCAAACTTCTCTTTAAGCAGTCAAAGCACAAATAACAGCCACTCATACAGCTGCTCTACCGTAGATGATCTGACAGACTTTCTTTTCTTTAGATGTTTTAGGTAAGTTTTTTTTCATAATTAATTTTTTCTTTTTATAAATCATCTTAAAAATATGGAATTATAGAAGACAAAATTCATAGCAAGTAACAAAATCTTTTCAATTGTCAATGCTTAGACTACCATTGTTAGTATATTGGCATACTGCTATATTTCTTATAACTTTTTTAAAAATGTATTTATTTATGTAAAGGGAACAAATTTCATGTATTTCATATATACAGTTTTTAAGAATATAATGGTACTTTCCACCCTCCCTCCTCCTTCCTTTCTTTTTTTTCTCTTATTTTTATGACACACTATCAATTTAATTTATAATCACAAGCTTAATCCTCCACTAAATAAAGAATTCAAGGATCTTAAACAAATTCTTCAAGTATAGATTTGGACCAATAATTCTTGCCCTAAAGAAATATTTAGAGCAGGGGTGGGGAAGCTTTTTTTTTTTTTAAAGATTTATTTAAAGATTTATTTGTTTATATAAAAGTCAGAGTTAGAGAGAGACAAAGAGAGATCTTCCATCTGCTGGTTCACTCCCCAGATGGCTGCAATGACGGGAACTAAGCCAGGCCAAATCCAGGAGCCAGGAGCTTCATCTGAGTCTCTCACATGGGTGGAAGGTGTCTCAAGTGATGGCCTGCTTTTCCCTGGCCATCAAGAGGGAGCTGGATCAGAAATGGAGCGCTTGGGACACAAACCCGTGCCCATATGGGATGTTGGTGTTGTAGGTGGCAGCTTAGCCCACTGCACCACAATGCAGACTCTAGGGAACCTTTATTCTGCAAAGGGCTATGCAGATAGTTATGCCATCATTCATAGGGCATACAAAATGATCAACTTAAAAACTAGCCTGCTATAGATTTATTGAATTTTGAGTCCTGCCTGTGATTGCCTTGGCAAGACAAGACCAGATGATTTTTCAGGCCTTACACTGCCTGCAAGCCAGATGTTCCCCACCCCTTATTTAGGGAATAGATAACAGACTAGTTGAAAGTTTTATCTATAATGCATTATATTACTTGTAATTATTCATATATGTTATATGTTTTTTTAATAAACTGTAACACACTAAATGGATCTTAATTGTTATCTTGAGCTTGACTAATTTCACTTAAGCAATAATTTTATATGGAGATAAGAGACATTCCCAGAGAAAGTTTGATTATCTGGTTTTCCAGAGTGACAGCCTGTCAGACCAGTAATTTGATTTTGACAGTACCCCATAATTGATCCATCCAGGAAGACTGATGCCAACCCAACCCACAAGCAACAGATGTACAAACTAGAATGACATCCCCTTTCCCAGTTTCTAGTTACATGGTAAGCTGACTCAGTAATAAAAGAGTCACTTGGTAATTATGGAATTAGATTAAGAGAGGTTAGCTAATCTTGTAGGTAATTTCATCTTATTATTATGAGACCAATGAATGTCCCTAATCTACAGCAGAAAATATCTGGTTGGTATCTTTCCAATTCAGTATGTCTCCTCTGGACATTGCAGAATTCACATTCCAAATTGTCCTCTGACTCTCTTTCTCTAAATTTTATAATACCATCCCCTTTTGATGACACACTCTTCATATTTGTTATTATGCTACAGGTAAGTCGTTTTCCCCTAAGCCATTTTATGATGATTTAATTGTTCAACTCTCAGAGTTCATATGTCTCACTGCAGCAGCCTAAGGCTGCTCTCAGGTAACCTAGTGTTGGACTAGGAAGTCAAATGATTAGCCTGGATTTCTCATTCTCTTTCAGCTTCACTGGGCATATTATATCACATAGATATTATAGTCATTTATTCAAATAAGTAGAGTAAGGGATAAACTAATTTCCCCTGCTTACCTTGTATTGGATTATGTTCTATTGGGGTTAAATGAAACAGTTAAATCTTGCAAGCTCATTAGATTTTATTTGATTCTGAAAGTAATTTTATGACGTTGTTCTCTTGTAGAAGATAGGGCCTGTGGCCTGAGAAGTACTAGATGGTTATCTTGCTAAGCCAATAAGATAATTGAACAGAAACAGGAAAATATTGGTCCTGGACCCAGAATAAAGCAGCTTTCATCATTTCCTGAAATAAACTTTAAGCAAGAGTATATATGTGAAATCTAGATGTGTTCAAAACAAATTGGGAATGACTATTATGTTTCAGACAGACTTACCACCTTCAATAGTAAATTATTTCAATCTTTAGAAGAGAGTTAATTTTACAAAAATTTGATTCACACAAGTTTATCAAGAGCAAATCATTATAAGCAAGAATATTCTGGAAAGAAACACAAAAATGGGTAATGCATGTTATATACTAGAAACAGGAGCAGATCTCGAGGGTAGCTGATTTAATTACCTCTTCCTGCTTGTTCTGTTTGCTCTAGATTTAATCTACAAAATTGAGCTTGCAGGGGGCCTAGGAGCAATCTTCCTCCTCATTATACTGTTGGTGGTCATCTACAAATGCTACAGCATTGAGTTGATGCTCTTCTACCGACAGCGTTTTGGAGGTGATGAAACTACTGATGGTAAGCTTTCGCCTATCGTTCAAATTCAATGAAAAGGCATACATTTGTGATTAAGACAAAGAACATCCCAATTCTTAAAAAATACACACTTAGCTATTTTAGGGGTAAAGGACTATGATGGCTGCAACTTACCCTCAAATGCTTTAGGACAAATATCTATCTACCAAGAGAGAAAAGAAGAGAAAATATTAACAATAGGTGAATATGGGTAAAGGACATTTGTATGTTTGGGAAATACTTTATTTTTATAATGTTCCTATTTGAGGGTACTTCTAAAAGTTTGAGAAGAATGGAATTAAGATTAGTTTATTTTGTTGAAGAAATGTTGATGTTTTTGCAGTTTTTTATGCTATGTATTTTCTCAGATTTTTTTTCTTTTTAATTTTTCCTTTTTTATTATTAACTTAAATTTACAAAACAAAACTTGTGAGACAGTAGTACGAGTTTCTGTATACCCCTCACCAAATTTCTGGTATTAACATCTCATATTAGTATAGTAAGTCCTCTGATATAGTTGAAATTATTTTCGACTAAAAAGTTTAACAAGGAGATATTAGTTGTCCTGAGAATAAAACTACTGTGGTCAAAGTTCTCTTCTTCAATAAGTAAGAAACAGTTAAAAACAAATTCAATTTTCCTCCAGGGAATTCAAATTTACCTATGAATTATTTTTAGGCATCTTTGCCATCGAGAAAACAATCGTGCAAGAAACTGATGAAAAGCTGTGGAGAGATCCCCTTTACAGCTCAAAGTAGATGAGCCAAAATATATTTGGATGCTGGTAGCACAATTCTCAAATTTTCTCAAAGGATAACAATTTTGAGTGTGTCTTATAATTTTGTTCTATATTACTGTTTTGGATCTTTAGAAAGCTTATAAATGATGTATTTTAAAGTATTTTTTGAGGCTTGTTTCTTTGACCATACAAAAATGATTAAAGTTTTTCAAGAGAACAAATTGCCATGTTTCCAGACAATACCAACAAGAAATCCTAACATGTTGTTCCTTATGCTTTAAATCCTCACTCCCAAACTACTATAAGCCTTGGAAATGTGTGCAGAATTCCATTGGTAAGCCATCTTTTTTAAAAAAGATTTATTTATATATTTGAAAGAGAGAGAGAGAGAGGGAGAAGAGAGAGAAGAGTGAGCAATATCTACCATCTCCTGGTTCACTCCCCAAATGGCTGCAATGGCCAGGGCTGGGCTAGGCCGTAGCTAGGAGCTTTATCTGGGTCTCCCATGTGGGTTCAGGCGCCCAAGTACCAAGTGCTTGGACCAATCTTCTACTGCTTTCCCAGACGTGTTAACAGGGAGCTGGATTGGAAATAGAGCAGCTGGAACTCGAACTGGTGGTCCTATGGGATGCCAGCATTGCAGGCGGCACCTTAAGCTACTATGCCCCAACACTAGCCCCAATTTTGTTTTATAGTGATAGATACAACATCAAAATTTTTGAGGGATCTTATTTCTGGCCATATTGTTACTATTAAATAAATAATGATATGAATGAATTTTAATTGACTTTTATGTTTTTTGCAGTAAATTAGAGAAATGTTCTTTGATAGGTACATATGTGTATTCATTCTCAAAATTGTATGCTTACCCAATAATTATAGCACCCTATTCAAAAGTACTACAGGGGCCAGCACTGTGGTGAACTGGACTAAGCCTCTGCCTGTGGTGCCCAAATTCTATACTGGTTCTGGTTCGTGTCCCAGATGCTCCTCTTCCAATCCAGCTCTCTGCTATGGCCTGGGAAAGTGGTAGAAGATGTCTCAAGTGCTTGGACTCATGCACCTGTGTGGGAGACCCTGAAAAAGCTCCTGGCTCCTGGCTTCAGATCAGCCCAGCTGTGGCCATTGTGGCCATTTGGGGAGTGAACTAGCAGATGAAAGACCTCTCTCTGTCTCTCTGTCTGTAACTGTGCCTCTCAAATAAATAAATAAATCATTAATAAAAAAAGTACTACAGACACTTATTCAGACATATCTTCAAAATGAGGGAGTAAGACTTTTTTCACTTTTTCAACCATAATTATACACTATAATTACATATATATTTGTATATACATATATATATATATGAAAATGTGGTCAATAACCTCTGTTCCTATATACCACAGTTAATGTTGAAAAATTTGACCTTTTACATGTGCACATAAAATAACTTGATGGACTATGCTATTGAGGAAAACTGTTTCCTAAATGCCAACAAATAGCTAAATTATCCAAATCGGAAGGTTAAAAAAATACATTGTTTATACATAAAAGAACATGAACGAGAGGCTGCTATGACTCATTTATTTTGAGGCATGATTATAAGCAATTTGCTGATATCTATAAGATATTATAAAATCTGTTAAGCTATTCTGCAATAATTAATTACTTTCATCAACTATACCTAATAACCTAGAATAACTGATCAGTTGTAGTATACATTTGTAAGATTAAGTACATGTTAATATCATGGGATCTTTCAGCACTCAAAAATTCTATTTTGTATCTTTGTCTCCATTGTGGTCCATGTGGTCAAAATTGTCAGTAATACATGTTGATTAGAGAATTGTGTATATTGATTCCAAACTCATTGTTTGGGAGAAAAATGCAATATGGAATTAGGGTACTTTGAGGATTTTCATTAGGAAGAAGAGTTAAAATATTTTATATTCCTACATAAAACCTTGGGCCTTACACAACTTCTGTACTAGCTGAATGGAATATTAAAACATCAGTAGGCATGGGGTGAGGGTGAATTAATGAATTTTAACACCCTTTTAGAAATGTCCAGTTGTATGGTGCCAAATGTCAGCCTAATACCCACCAAATTTTTATTTCTTCATTTAAATATTTTGGCATGTTATAAACACAAATTAATTTTACCCATATTCTCTTTCTTCATGCTTTATCTTTGTATCTATAGTAGCATTTCTGAAAGCTGTTATAAAATGTTTTTATTCTTTAATAAATATGATCTATTCAATAAACTTTGACTTCTTAGCCATTTTTTATGTGAGCTGTTTCATTTCACCTCACCAATCAGTGATTGCTCCATTTAGAAGCTCAATGTTAGCACTGTGTTTAGCATAGCTGCAGAAGAACTGGGTTGTAAATAGGTATGGCTTCATGATGGCGAACAGGATTAACATGAGATTTCAGATGACAAGAGAACAATTCTTCCAAAGTGTGGCTCTCTTCCTCCTAAATTATCCCTTCACTGAGACTAGTATACCTATGGTGATCCCTGTGCTAGTCCTCTTCCTTAGAATGCTCTGACTGCATCGTGCCGTGCTCTCTGGTTCCTCAGATGAGCTTAGGCAGGGCGATTTCACACAGAAGACTCAGTAGGCTTTCATAGAAAAGTGGTGTCACAGAACAGCCTTTAGGTTTTAAAACAATTTTTTGGCCTTGCTGTTAACCTTATTTGCATTATACTATTGCCTTTGCTGTACTCATCTTGCTTTCTTTAAAGCAACAGCTGGGCTATTCATGAGATTTTCTTGGCTGTCTCCATGAGGCTGAAGTACATTTTTTAAACTGTGGTATCTGCGTCACTGTTGGCTTACAAGTTGGCATCCTAGGGCTTCTGGGACATCTGACATGGTGGCTTTGAGAGCTCTCTTCCTGCTCTGGATACCCATCATGATAAGCTTTTCACCTTTAGTTCATCTTTTTTTTTTTAATTTTTAAAAAATTTTTTTTTATTTTTTGACAGGCAGAGTGGACAGTGAGAGAGAGACAGAGAGGAAGGTCTTCCTTTTTCCGTTGGTTCACCCCTCAATGGCCGCTGCGGCTAGCGCACCGCGCTGATCCGAAGCCAGGAGCCAGGTGCTTCTCCTGGCCTCCCATGGGGGTTCAGGGCCCAAGGACTTGGCCCATCCTCCACTACACTCCCGGGCCACAGCAGAGAGCTGGCCTGGAAGAGGGGCAACCAGGACAGAATCTGGCGCCCTGACCGGGACTAGAACCCAGTGTGCTGGTGCCACAGGCGGAGGATTAGCCTATTGAGCCACATCGCTGGCCTTTAGTTCATCTTAAAGGGACATGACTGAAACCAGAAACAACCATTTTCAAATGAATAATGTGCTTCTGGAATTTTAGGTAGAATTTGTTATCTATATGTGTTAAATATTATTATATATCAAAGCCATGTGCATTCTTTGTTGTAACTTGGTTTCAATATGCAAATCTAGAAATACTTTTGTAAGGAAGTCTTTGTAAAATTAAACAGTGCCATCAGAATATAAGTGGAGCAGGTAAGGATAGGACCAACATTATGTGAGTTTAGATGCGGTTGAAGGGCCAATAGACATAGTCAATATAGGCAATGGGAGAGTATTCTACAAGGTCTGGTCAGATGAGTGAAGAATCAAGGGAGCCATTTCAGGGATGGCCAGCTCAAGTAGATACTCAGAGTTATTGTTGGATGGGTAATTACATAGTTAAATTTAGGGAAGTTTGTGACATAGGAAAATTTCCTAAGTCAGAGCAAGCAAAGGTCTAGTCTAACTCCGAGTTTGAGACAGCAAAACTATCCACCAAGAACAATGAAATATATTCTGCTCATAGGAATAGATCTGCTTGTCCTTTGGCCTATTTTATTCTTCCAGCTGTCTACCATCGGCAGCTCTGAGTCCCAGGTGAGTAATTATAGCTAGAGAAAGTCAAGGGCCTGCAGGTGCATCCTGTACTTGATTGGAATAGGGGCAGAGGTGCTAGGATTACCAGGAGGTTCTTACATTAGCATGGCTTATGAACATTCTCACTTCCAAGTGGAGTTTTATGCACAACAGTGGAATGGGCCCAATTTGTAAGCCAAATTATCTCCTCCACTATCCAGCACAGTCCTTCATGTGCATCTGCTTCTAAGCAAGCAGGTGTCATAACCAAAGTTTATAGAAGCTTTGGCAGCCAAAGGATATGCTGAAGAGTATTAACTCTTTTCTCCTGACTTCAGGTACCATTTTCACATAAATAAGAAAAGTTCATTTCACGTGTGGGTAGTGAAGGTTAGACTCTAATTAGAATTAGAACAACATAGCTTACCTAAGACCTGCCAAAAGTCAACAAGTCTCAGGATATAGATCACATTGTAGGCTTACAGTTTGCTCCTCCTCCAGCAAGCAGGTAGGACTAAATCATTAGTGGTTTAGATAAGTGAGTGGCTGCTTCATTCTATAAATTACCTTTGGGTTGGCTTTTATCTATAGTCTAATCAGGTCTGTTTTACTGGAGAATATTGAAGTGTTTTAAAAACATTCTGAAATGTTTGCCAGTCATTCAAAATTGTTATCTGCAAGTAACTGTGTTTAAATAAGTTCTAATAGTTCCACATGAATCATGCTCACTACATTAAATTTAAAACTAGTTTTTCTAGAGTTAAAGAAATTTTGAAAAAAGGCAGTATAACTTTTCCAGCGCGACCCTTCTAAAACCTATGGAGATGAATACTTTGAGTAGCTGCATTCATTAACATTTTGCAGAAAAAAATGCATGTATAAATGCACATTTTCTCTTTGGAGAGACTGGCTCTGAGCCAATACAGCACAGGAAGAAAAAAGTACACCCACAAAGCACAGTTAACTCCCTGATTAAATGTGTGAAGGGAAAACCTAATTTGGCAATAATGGAAGAATGTATATTTCGAAACAAAAGCTTCTTTCGGAACTTGTGTCAAATTAGTTGGCCATGGACTGAACAAGAATAACAGCCAGTGCACTGTATAAAACCCAGCTGCTGCCTCTAATATTTGGTAATGAACTGCTTTTTGTATATGAAGATGACAACACTAACCAACTGGAAGTATGGCATGTGCTGTTAGTAGTGTCTCTAGGAGTTTGGCTGGATTATTTCAATCTTCCACACTATAGCGTTCTGCCCTTCTTGGATATCTTGCACATATTTGTGCAAACAAGATATAGTCTGTGACCAAGTAACAGAGCTAAGCCAACTGGCACATAAAGGGTTCAAATCCATGACTTTGGTCTATTTAGTCCTGCATTCAAATACACTGAGCTAATCATTTACACATCACTGAATATCACAAATGTGTATGGTCACCAAAAGTCACAAATAATAATTCTGTCATTTATTCTGTGGCATCTTATAGATGGCCGAATTACATACAAATTTTAGTTCCTATTGTTTAACTATGTTATGTTGAATTAGATTCCTTATAACATATCAAGTCGCTTATTTTTCCTATTACTAAAGACATTCACCAATTATAGTGATTATTACAGCCTGTTAGTGGATATAGACTTTTAGTATATAAAAGGAATCTGGCAATGTTTACAACACCTTTGTTGTTTTTATATTTAAGACAACAAGGAATATGATGCCTATCTCTCTTACACAAAAGTGGATCAAGATACTTCAGACTGTGACAATCCTGAAGAAGAGCAGTTTGCTCTTGAAATACTGCCAGACGTCCTGGAAAAACACTATGGATATAAACTCTTCATTCCAGAAAGGGACCTGATTCCAAGTGGAAGTAAGTACTTTCAAGTATTGTATCTAAAATGTTTAGTTTCTTTAAGGAAGTTTTAAGGAAGCTTCAAACATTAGAAACAACTATTTTGACAGATGTTTCTCACAGGAGATTTTATTAAATGCAAAATTTCCCACAATGCCTGCAATGTTCTGATTTTCTAGCGTCTGAATTTTTTGAAAAAGCATTTTATCTTATGTTTTAAGTGTAGTTTTACATTTCGCATTAATGATGTTCTTTTTATATTGCCTTAGTGTTCTGAGAACTTTATGATCCTTTAAAAAAGGCTTGTAAAAATCAGTTAAAGCCTTTCCAATGTGTTTCAGCTCCAGATATGGTCTTCCATCACTGTGCTTCTACATATACCTATGATGGTTGTCACTACTATCTCAATTTATGTCTTTCAACCTTGTTACTCAGTATGCTGTGTTACTCACCCCCAAACTTAGGGAAAATATCCACTTAAAAAGTTACATGAGACCAGTGGATATAGCACTCATACTGTGTGTTTAAATTATTTTCAAGAACTGCTGAGTACTGTCAGCTTAAGTGCTACTTTTAAGTTAAGCTACACTTGAGTATTCAGAATAAATTAAGTTTGAAGTCAAAATATGTGTTTTTTTTTCTCTGAATTGTCAGGGTGGGAACAAGGTAAAGTGTAAAGAACATACAGAGAAGCCTGAGATATGGTGCCTGCCCTCAAAGAGCTTAAAATGTCATCAAGAGCAAGTAAATGTGCTAGAACTCATTTGAACATGTTTCTTTGTTAGTAGTCTTAAGAGATAAAGATTGAACGGATGAATAAAAATCCAAGCATGGTGATGTAAATGCATATGATAGAAACAAACTAAAAAGCTTATATTTTCAGTACTTGGCAGCACTAAAACTAATTTCACATGTATTATTTCATTGATTATACACAACAATCTTGTGTTGAGAGGAGAGCATACAAATATCCTTATCTTACAGATGAGGAAACAGAAGCTCAAAGAAGTCTAATATCAGACAGCTGGTGAATGGTACAGCTGGCAGGAGTGCCTAGAGCTGCTGATCTCTGGTTCTTACTGTACTAGGTCATGTCTAAATAGCATTTTTTCAGATTATCAGCAGTGGATCGGAGTCACTAAGCTGACAGGAGACAAATAGTTGTTCATCTCTTTTCTTAAGACATGTGTATGTCTATATATGCTTGTGTGTATGTGTTAGTATGCATACAGGTGTATGGAAAGGAGCAAAGAAAATAGTCCATTACTTTTCCTGCTCCACAAATGTCAGAATTCTCTAAGCTTCCCAGGGTCCTCAACTATTTTCTTTCTAAATCACCCCACCCATTTCCATGACTTGAAAAATCATTCATTCTACATTGATCGATTCCCTAAGGAACATCCTAATATCACAGTCTTTTTTTTTTTTAATTCTTCTGTGTCTTTTCCCAAATCCAGTGTCCTTTGCATCTTTTCTGTTCTTGCATCTACTATCTTAGTATGGGACTTCACTAGCTCACTCCTGCAATGTTGATGATCTCTCTTCCTATCCGTTAGCCCTACTAATAGCCTGTAACCCTCCTTGATCATGCCACACAACTGTTCAACAACTCTAATTGCTCGCTATTTCCTACAAGATAAAACCTTTAGCTAAACACTTCTACAATCTGCTGCCCAGCCCATAATTATCTCCTAAACTACACTCCTACCATATCCTTTATTCATACCTTTCACTCTAGAAAAGTCTGCATTTGACATACATCATGTAACCCTGCAACACTTTTATTCATGGCAGTCTTCTGTGCCTTTGCAACTCCCATTTATCCTGCTTCATATTTTTGCCCCTGCAAAAGTCCATAAAACGTCTTCAGAGCTAGAATCCATGGTGTATTATTGGTTTTATTGTAAATTTTGTGTTCTTGTGATATTTTATATTATTTTATAATTTGATGTAGCTTTCCATCTATTTATGTCATGTCAAGTCAGCAAGAATGTAAGCTCCATGAGGCTAAGAATTGTAATTCATTTATCTTCATGTTCCTATTGTCATCTAGCAGTGGACTTGAGCTCCTTAAATATTTCACAGATGTTTTTTGATTTTGTTTCAATAGTATTGCTTTAAGACAAGGAAAAATAATGAGAATATAAATAAAGGTTTAAATTTTTACATGACAGTATCTGAAAGGCACTTTCCCTTAACAGGGAAAATGTGAATGCTAAAAAGTAACTCTCTACTCAACTATATAAAATATATATGTAATTCATAAGAATAATCTTGGCCTCTAGTAAGCTAATAAGTATATTGCTTTCATTTTCTTAGATATTAGAATACCTGCAAAAGATAAATCAAAAATTAAAAATACTTTTCTAATTTTTGGACTAATTCATTAGATTGCTGTGTATTTTTTATGTTTTGCCAAGAATGCTTTGTTAAATTTAGAAATTCTGAAAAATCTATTTTAGAGTTTTTGTGTTTAAGATTTCAAAAATAACTATCTTCTGAGCTAGAAAACAATACTTTAACATTATTTTATTTTATTTTATTTTGACAGGTAGAGTTATAGACAGTGAGAGAGAGAGACAGAAAGGTCTTCCTTCCATTGGTTCATCCCCCAAATGGCTGCTATGGCTAGTGTGCTACGCCGATCTGAAGCCAGGAGCCAGGTGCTTCTCCTGGTCTCCCATGCGGGTGCAGGGCCCAAGGACTTGGGCCATCCTCCACTGCACTCCCGGGCCACAGCAGAGAGCTGGACTGGAAGAGGACTGGGACAGAATCAGGCACCCCAACTGGGACTAGAACCCAGGGTGCCGGTGCCGCAGGCGGAGGATTAACCTAGTGAGCCACGGCACTGGCCAGTACTTAAACATTAGAAAGAGAAATGGGACAACATAGAACACAGGTGATATAGTTTACCCAAAATTCAGTAAATGACACTTGCTTATTATGTGACAGTGAGACCCAGAAAATGTGAGAAAGATGTGTTCCAAAGTTGTGCCCTCTTTCAATTTAGCTTTTATTTCTTTTTAATCATTTATTTCAAACATAGAAAGACACAAAGAAAGATATGTTCCATCTACTGGTTCGTTCCCCAGATGTCTGTTGGAACTTCAGCTAGGTCTCTCATGTGGGTGGCAGGGAACCAAGTACTTGAATCATCATCCACTGCCTCCCAAGGTACACATTGACAGGAAGCTGGAATCAGAAGCAGAGCCAGGACTCAAACCAGGAGACAATGATTTGGGATGTGGGAGTCCCAATTGATTTCCTAATTGCTGAGCCAAACATCCGCCCCCCGGTTCCATTTTGATTACTTGACAGACCAACTCACTGCATCAATTTAGCCAAACATGTGGGGGAACCTTTTATATATCATTGAGCCAACTGGTTCTTGGGCTAAATTGATTGAAATTTATTCTTTGCTTTGGTGTATCATAGTCTGAAAGTCATCTTTGATGGTGGGGTATTAAGCTTGCACAATCCATAAAATTTCCTAACTTAAAACTGCAAGAATTTTGTTAAGGACTAGAACATACTTCATAAGATTATAGAAAGGAGTCACCCAGTTTACACTGGCATTTAAAATAATTCAACGAAAAAACACCCAAGATGATGTCATCAGGGTGCATAGAACTTTTCTAGTTGATAAAAGATTGTTTTAATGTTTTTGAGATTGTACAACCATCGGACTGAGCAGGGACTTGGCTCTTGGGTACTCAACGGTGCACAGGAAGACTTCTTTTACAAGTAAGCCATTTGGGACAACTATGCAGTTTTTAGATGCAACCACTGGAGGGTGTTTGATTTTAATCCTTCCTTCCTGAACGAGGAAATTCATGTTCATTGAATTCCGATTTGTGAGTGTAACCTGCAGAGGTTCTTAAAAAGGCCCTTTGACAATTTTTCTTTTCCATCAACATTTCAGAGCTAGCTGAGCAGTCACCATGTCACGATTAACGAGTTTTTCCTTGGCATTTTTAGCACGCATTCAGGAAGTCCATGAAGTATATGAATAATATACTTGATTTACACATGAATGACAGAGTAGAACAGTTTGGACTTGGTGTATGTGTGTTATTAAAGAAGCTTCTGTGGTCTGTATTTTCAGCCATTCGTACAGATTTAACAGGTTATGCTATATAAATATAGACACATTCCTGTGGGGGAAAAATCTAGTTACCATATTATAAGCTGTGTTTGTCCCTCACATCTTTTTCAAAACACATTGACCTAAAACTACTCCTTCCTCCAAAACTAGCAATGTGGACTTTGAGGATTATAAAAGCATACTTCATAAGATAATCTTTGATGTACAACAATAATTATGAATCAAATTAATGAAGTCTATGACAGAAACTCATTCATGTTTAATGATTTAACTTTCGATGTATCTTCAGTTTCTTTTATGCCACTCTCATGGTTTTCCACCTCACCCCAATCAACACACACACACACACACACACAACTTTCCAATGCACACAGTTTCATAAGTACATGAAAATTTCAATCTCTCTCTCTCTCTTTCTCCCTTCCCTCTCTCTCTCACTCCCTCCTTACCTTCTTTTTTTGCTTTCACTCTCATTCTCTCCTTCTATCCCTCTCACATGACAAAGAATTCTCAGAAAGCCTGGATACAAAGATGTCAGTTTCCAAAGTGAACTAGAGGTGTCTGTACCTTTCTATTCATGCTCTGTCAAGGAAATGTTGTCCTGTACCTTTCGTAAAGCAGCAAAAATGGGGCGAATCAATGCAAATGTTTTTCCTAAATGCTGAAATTAAGTCTTTAGATCTGGACATTATTTTCCTGGCAGTAACGACTTTTCCATTCTTGAGCCTGTGGCCAGAATCTTCCTTATGTTTTCTCAGGTTGGGTGCCTAAATGTGGCAAGAATTCCTACTTTCCAGTAAAAGTTTGGTCTGTCTCTTCCCAGACTAGAAACATCTGTCCCTGAGAACAGTAAAAGCAATTTTGTTGCCAACAGGCATCTGAATGTCAGAAGTGACAGGCAACCAAAAGAAAGCCAGATAGAAAACACCCTACTCAAACTGCCTAGAGACACAAACTTGAGAAGTAGAGATTTTCTCACCCCTGCAGCTGCTGGGTTTTGCGGTGTAAAGTACTCTACACAGAGCACATTGTGTTCATGGGGCCTAGTGGATCCTTGAGGAATGAACAGATGTGCTCTAAAGCTGACATGTGACCAACAGAACCCAGCTGTGCAATTGAGATCCTGAGATTGGGGACATTTTTGGATGAGTACCATTTAGGCTCTTGGGCTCATCTTATCTCATTGTTTCTGCAGAGATTTAAAAAATATAAAAATATGTAAGATTACTGAGTCAGGCTAAAGGCCACTGGTCAGATGGAGACAGTTGTATTCTAAGAATAAAAGTAGAAACAATCTAATCCTATAGGCCTTAAAAGAAAGTAAGTAAGGCGCTTAAAAGTTCATATGCATTATCTATTAACAGTTATAAATTGAGCCAGTCCTGGTTGAAGCTTTGTACAAAGCTGTAGGTGTCAAAGTGGACGTGAGGACTGAAAAAAAAGTCCTTCAAGGGCTTTTACCACAATTTCTCCTCCTATTCATGGGAAGATTATGGTGATATCAATGTGAGTTACTCACACATGAATGTACCCAGAGAAATATACTAATGAGCTAAAAGTAGTATCATCTATTGAAATTATATTTCTGGATTTAGTCTCAGGTATAAAGTTTTCTTTCCATTTGTTTTCATATTCCATTTTCCATGAGTTTCTCTAGCTCAAGAATCCTAGTGCTTCTTCAGTAATTTAAGGGAAAAATATAATGTCTGATTAGATTCTTGCATTTGCCAGACTTTCCTCACTAGTCTAATCGCCAGTTCTTTAATGCTTAGTGCTAGCCATGTGATTGTGCTGACAATGAAATGACAAATGACTGGAGAATACATCTGGTGTCAGATGATCCCTAGTCACTTCTGAAGTGAGGCATGCAAAAAACATTTTTGTACATGGATCTGTAAGTATTCATTGCCAATAGTTCCTCTAATAGCCAAACAGATTGGATACCATTCAAGTAAGTTGTCCTTGGGGAGTAATAAAATCCTTTTCCAGGCAATCTGACGTCTGTGACCTAAAAAGTGTGAGGCAGGGGTGACATGCACAAGCATGAAAATTTAACACTTTGTGTGAAATGTACTCACATGAAATAAAATTAGAGGTATTCACTGTCCCATTCATTTTAGAGTGAAAAAGGAGGGAATTGTACTCTAATATGCCCAGAAATGGTCTGAGGTTTCTTCTTAAAGCTTGAGGTAGAAGTTAAGATCCATTGTGTAAAATTTTCCTCAGAGCATCTACTGTTTTGTGATGTAAAACATAGGTACCCTGTGAAAACCTAGTAGAAGACCTGGATAAGATTGCCTTACTTGCTGAAGGAGATACAGAAAAGACTATATAAGTAGCAAGTGGCTTTGCTCCTTATTCAGAAAGGTTGCACTAGGGAGAATTCATTACAAGTTTCTAGGATGGAGGTAAAGGGATAAAAGAGGAGAGGAGGCTATTTTATGGACTCTCTTTCCTTGCTACTCTCCTCTTTACTTTCCTTTAATACTCTTATTGTGTCTTCTTTAATTTTTTTTAAAAATTATTAATATAAAGAGAACAGATTTCATGTATTCCATGTATTCCATAGTTATATTTCTAAGAAGATAACCATACTTTCCTCCCTCCCTCGGTCACCCACCTTTTTTCTTGTCTTTTTTTTCCTTCAATTTTTGCAAAAGCATGATTTCAATACACTCCATAATCACAGGCTTGATGCACCACTAACCATAATATTCAACAAGACCATAATATTCAACAAGTAAAAAGTAGAAAAACCACAGTTCCACAGAAGTATAAACAAGGGCCAAAAACAACAATCAAATCACAAGATATGTATTTCAGTCCTATACATTTTTTTTATTCCATATCAATTACCACATGTCAGAGAAAACATGATATTTGTCTTTTTGGTACTGGCTTATTTCACTAAGCCTAATGGTTTCCAGTTGTATCTGTCTTGTTGCAAAGGACAGGGTTTCTTTTTTTTTTTTATTCTGGCTGAGTAGTATTCCATAGTGTATATATTCCACATTTTCTTTATGCAGTCATCAGTTGATGAACATCTGGGTTGATTTCTTATCTTAGCTATTGTAAATTGAGCTGCAATAAACCTGGGGGTACAAATAATTCATATGCTGATTTCATTCTGTTTGGGTAAATTCCCAGGAGTGGGATGGCTGGGTCATATGGTAGATCTATTTTCAGATTTCTGAGGAATCTCCATACTGGCTTCCATAATGGTTGTTCTAGTTTACATTCTCACCAACAGTGGATTAGGGTACCTTTTCTTACCTACCTCCACTCTTGATGAAGAGGTTAAGAGACAAGAAAAAAAAGCTATATCTGTGGACAGCATTCCAGAGTGGATACTTCCTAATATCATGCTTCCCTACCCATCCATAAATGAAATACAAAAGGAAAAGTAAAGGACTCGATACCAGAAATACAGCCCAAGTGAGAACTGCAAGTAAAGCTCCCTGCACTCACCGGGTCTCAGTAAATCTGTGTTAACCATTGATTGCCCCACTTATCAGAATTAATTAGGGCCCTCATGCTACTCAACAGAAAACAAACTCTTACCTAAAAATGTAGCCAAGCTAACTATGTGTGAATTATCAAACCAAGGACTTTGAAGGAGAGGAAGGCAGAAAAGGTTTTTGTAGGGCAAATAATATCACACACAGAAAGCTCCACCCCCACACCCATCTCATTTTTAAAAATTGTGTAGCCTCGATCTCCTTGGCAGCCAACAGAAAGAGAATCTTACATCTCCCAGATGCAGAATCCAGACCCAAAAGTGGTAGCTATATTAGCCAAGATAGTTAACCAATCTAACTCTTCTGATAGGTTAGTATTTGGTATCAGCATTTAAAACTCCAATAGCATTAATAATATTCTCATTGTGACTACATTATTAAGTATGTCACTGCATACCTCTAATTATACCAAAAATCTAATGATTTTTCCCAATATCCCCAAGCGGTAACTAATGTCTTTTCTTTGACATATGGGAAACCTATATAGGCTTGACTTTAAGTCTTAATATATTAACCTATTGGATTTAGAAACCTTACTGTGATGTCATTAGAGGAGTGTTATCTGTTCTGATGCATCCAATCTCACCTTAGTGAGGCATCTTTTTAACTAATAGTTGCCGTATGTAGCTGTGAGTTTAAGCATTCCAAACCACTGTTATTTGAATCGGGCTAAGTAATAGATTATACCTTTGTCTTTTGGCTTGGTTTTTGTCTTTTGCCTCTTTAAAAAATATGTTATATGCCCCTGAAAACAGCCTTGCTGTAAGTGGAAGTGTCGGCACCAAAATTATTTCCAAGGAACTAATTGATTAGTTTGAGAAATCAAAATGTTACTAGGCAATAGCAAGACCACATAGGAATTGGTGGTTATGGAGTTTTTTTCTCCCTTGTCCTTCTGCCTATATCTATAGCATACTCAGAATGTGAGGATTAGCAGAGTAATGAGTTCTTTGGGGAAAGTATATGACACCATTAGAAGAAATTTCTTGTAGCTGCCATTCTTCCTGCTTCTGTTTTGTCTCTTCCTCCTTCATTTTTACTTTCTTGCTTTGTTAACAAGTGATATAATTTGTTTTCAAGTCACTTTTCTATATCCAATCCTATTTCTCCTCTGAATGTACTAGAATTTTGTTTTATACAGCTGTCTCTGAAAGGGATTTTAAAATTGAATTTGCTTTGTTTTAAATAAGGTTTAAGTGTTCAGTTGCCTTGTTTCCTAGGAATGCTGATGCTGCTGACATGATCTTTCTTCATTTCTATAAGAGGTATATATCACAAGGAGAGGCTGGTGACAATGCAGTTTCTTCTGGAAGATTTTCCTGAATTGGTAGCATTGAAAATAAAGGAAGTGTTTCTTTGCATTTACACTTATAGTAGGAAAAAATGAATCTATCCAAAATTAAGCATTCCTATCAAAATTATGTGCCCAAGAATTTTCCTTTTCTTTTCCTAATTGCAAAGATCACAAATAGGTTAGATGTAATTGGCTTTGTGAAGGGTCTAATAATCTTCTGCAGTTTCACGGACCTGATTAGGGAAACAGGAAACTATCAGACAGCTTTTTTTGATCTTTTCTGTTATCTAAAGTTGCTTAAAACCAGAATTTGCAAAGAAATGACTTAGCAACCTTTTTTTAGGGCCATTTCATATTTTTTGGTAGAATAAGAGTATTTTAAGGGATTCCTGCTACTCAGTTTCCAAATTTGCCTGAACAAGTCAGGGCAAGATTTAGTGAGGATTTGTATGTGCTGTGGATTTAGGGATTTTTTTTTTTTTGGAAAAACATTTCTTTATTATCTCTTCGTGGTAACAAGCTTTTTAAAACGTTTTCTGAAGGTTTCTAAAATGTCTCCCACAAAACCACAGCCCTACCAGGGCAAACCCCAGTGCCTGTCAGAGACTACACTATGGACTAGCAGTGTCTTAACTTGATACCTGTTTCTGCTTAGTTTATTTGGAACAGTTTCAAACCTAACCACCCTGCTTGGTCTCTTTAAAGGTTCGGAAAGTAAAAAGTTGGGCTTTGTGGGTCACATATGGTCTCTGTTGCACATATTTTTCTTCTTTTTTTTAATTACTCTTTAAACATGTAAAAAAAATTGTTCTTAGCTCATGAGCCATACAAAAGCAGGACATGGGCTTAATTCATCAGGCTCCAAATCTCAGTCACTGGATGCACACATGTAATCCCTGAGTGAGGGAGAAATTATTTGGGGCCTTTGCTTCATAGAAGTCAGTAACATTAGAAAGTTTTTTTTAAAAAAATGAACTATGTCTGTTTCCTCTCCCCCTCATTTACTTATATTTTCCATGATGGCTAGGTCTTGTATCCCCCCCCCCCAAAGCAAAAGAGGAAGAAGGAAAGATTTAAGTAGGGAGGGAAGAAGGAAGAGAGGGAGATTAAAAAAAAAGAGAGAAGACAGGAAGGATGAAGAGGAAAGGCAAAAAGAAAGAGTGAGAAACAAAGAGGAAGAGAGAGAGAGAGAAGAAAAAAGAGAGACAGAAAGGGGGGAGAGGTAGAGAGGGGGAAAGGGGCAGCAAATGAGAGAAAAACATAGAGAAAAACAGAGGGCGAGCCAGAATATGGGAGCTAGGGCACAGTGTCTCCTTCTTTTCCTTGGAGCCAGGCAGCTCTCAGAGGCACCTCCCCAGCTGCTTTCAAGCATTGACGTTGTTGCCCAGCCACTGATCAGCATCCCAAGAAGTGAAATGTGGGCTTCACATCTGAAAACTTCCACTTGGTTCTTCACCAAGTGAAATGGAACACGAGATCCAGGGCCCAAGCAAATGGCTTGTGTTTTCTTTGGGACACTTGGGCTGTGTCTACCCAGGGAAAATTTTGATGTACTGACAGACCCCAGTGCATATGATTAATGTATATATAGGGCAAACCAGGATAATTCAGAACTTTTTTCTTTCTTCCACAGCAGGTTTTCAGCCGGAATTGTCTGGATGGTTGCCTCAACTCTCCAGTAGACTTTGCCAGGATAAGCACAGCCAGTGTAGTACGCAGGAGACAGGGACCACTCCCTCTCTCCAAGGTTCCCTTCAACACCCACGCCCTGTGCAGCTGAGCATAGTGGGATCTGTCCCGACAGGCAGCCCTTCTGGGGGCAAATGTAAATTTGGCCTGATGAGTCTCTAAGAAGCCCCAGGAACCCTAAATGATACATTCTGCTTAGCTGTCAAAAGGCAAAATATAGTAGACTGGTAAAGGGGGAAAATCATACTAATCAGGCAAAAAAAAAAAAAATGTCACTCCATTTCCTTCCCCATCCCAGGAAGGAGTAGTAAACTGAAGTCCATAATATCCCAATCAATTTCTTGAGTACATATGTATATGGCTTCTTGAACTACCAAAGATTTCTAGCTTGTAATTCTTGTTATTTACATAGATAGAGATGTATAGATGTAGCTTTTGTTTTTAAGAGTATGCTTAAAAATATACTTAGACCACATCCCCAATATAGAGATACTGTTGTTCCTAGAGGTATACTTTATGTGACTGTGTGTTGCTGACAAGGTTTGTACAGGACGATTAAAAATTTTAAATAACCATTTGCAATTAATACGAGAGGAATACTAGTCAAAGTTACCCCTTGGTACATTATTTTGCAAAGAGTCCCTGTATAAAAATGAACAGCTAACATAATTCACCTGGTAAAACTGTATTTTCATGGATTCCTGCACAATACCATGGTTCTGGGTTCGGGTTTGATTTTGTTTTGTTTTGGAGGAAAGGTGAAAAGAACAATGGGAAAGATGCATGATAGTTTATTTTACTGTATCTTACAGATCCAACTTCTAATGATGAAGCTTCCCACATAACTTTCTTTTTGGGAGCAGAAAGAAAGGAAGAAAATGAAGAGTCAGAGCTGTTGATACATTGGGATAATATTTTTCCACTCTATTGAAACTTTCTACCTTTCCTTCCATTCTGTTTCACCAGTTCTCTGATAATACCAGAGTGATCACGTCCCCCATTGCTACTTGTGTTGTGTGTTTCATTTTGTTTTTTTCAGATCTCAATGCGGATTGTGCCCTTTGAATATATAATCTCAAAGTAAAACCCTCAAAATTCTTAAGAGGTTGTCTTCTGACTTAGAAACTGCCTGATCTCCTCACATACAGTCACTGTAACTACTGCATGAGAAAGTGCTGCAATGTATTAATTCAAAATCAAAAACAGCAGTAACAAAAAATTGTTAAATAGCACGCTATGTATATCTCTTTTTCAAGTTTGTGTTATCTCTAGGGTGTATAGAAAGTTTGCTGATTTTCACTTGTGAAACTTTTCTTCTGCCAACTAGTAGAAATAAAACCCTGGAAAAGAGAGATCATCTGTGAAATATGCATCTGTAAAATCCGTTTCTCTTTGCAAATGCCGTGTACTGGGCTGCTTGGTGGCCCCACACTATGTGATGGATGTGACGTCTTGAAAGCAGTCTGTAACCCTGGGCCAGATTTGCAGCAACAAATGTTGCCATGCTTCTGTAGGTACTGCTTTTGCTAGAGGGCACTGTACTTTAGACAAGGCCTTGTGCTCGGCTTAGGAAAGAGAGCTCTCTGGTGCAGCACCTGTGTCCAAGTCCCCATTTGTCAACACTTGTGTGTGTTTCCCTTTTTGGCAGATACGACTTTGGGAAGCATGATGGCAGAGGGATTATTCTCTGGGATAAACACATTTAGAACTAGTTCAGTGTTGTTGTACCACATACAAACACACAAAACCATATATGTTCACCTACATTCCAGCATTGCTGCTCAAAATAGACTCCTCCTCCTTCCTCATTCATTCCTTACCATTCCCCACCTCCAACTCTACCCCTTCACTATTCTTTGGAACTAAAAGCAGCTGGTTCAAATGAAAGTCATGGGCACACACACTTGCCTATCTCTGGGTTTCAAGGTCCAAAGACAGAACCTAAGTTTGCATATGACAAAAGGGATCCTGAGAAACAAGCTGACTATGGTTTTCTAAAAGAGATTTTCCACCGTGTCTGTATCACAATTGTCTCTCAAGTAGTAAGCATACATAGCTGTCCCCACCTCCCCAAGACACACACATACATACCTGTTTAATAATTGAACATTAGGAGCCATATTTACAGTTATTCTTTGTCAAATAAAATAAATACTATTAATAAAAAAGGAAGAAATCTAGGGAGGGAAAGCAAAGCAAATCCCCAAATACAGAATCCTGTATTTATTAAAAGGCTCTGTTTTTCTTTTCATCGACCTGTTGATGGCTTGTTCACTCAGAGTACCAGCCTGGAAGCTTGCCTTGAATTAAATGATTAAATAAATAAAAAAATTACTGAAATACACCTAAGCTCTGAAGCAGTCAAGGTTTATGCTAGCCAACAGAACACTGTAAGTAATGATGAGGGCAAAGAAAATAAAGTTTATAAGCAGTTGTTTTTCTAAATTTTTTTTTTATTTTTTAAGGAGACGGGCTTTCTGAATGTACAATACAAGAAAAGAAAATGTGACGGACTTTAGTGAAAGACTGCATCTTTGCTATACTAGAGTGCAAAGCTGATGCTTAAGGACTGGCAATGTCTTTGTTTTACCCTTTCTCTCTTTGTGATTTGTAGCATACATTGAAGATCTCACAAGATGCATTGAGCAAAGCAGAAGACTTATTATCGTGCTAACTCCTGACTATATACTCAGACGGGGATGGAGTATTTTCGAACTGGAAAGCAGACTCCATAACATGCTAGTCAGTGGAGAAATCAAAGTGATATTGATTGAGTGTACAGAATTAAAAGGGAAGGTGAATTCCCAGGAAGTAGAATCACTAAAGCGCAGCATCAAACTTCTGTCTCTGATCAAATGGAAGGGACCAAAAAGCAGCAAATTAAATTCTAAGTTTTGGAAGCACTTAGTATATGAAATGCCCATCAAGAGGAAAGAAATGCTATCTCGGTGCCACGTTCTGGAGTCTGCAGAACAAGGACTCTTTGGAGAACTCCAGCCCATATCCTCTATTGCCATGACCAATACCTCGGCCACTCTGGTGTCATCTCAAGCTGATCTCCCTAACTTCCACCATTCAGATTCAATGCAAATGAGACACTGTTGCAGAGGTTATAAACACGAGATGCCAACTACCACCTTGCCAGTACCTTCCTTGAGCAACCACCACACTTACTGTAATCTGCCTCTGACGCTACTCAACGGACAGCTGCCCCTTAATAATGCCTCGAAAGATACACAGGATTTTCCCAGGAACAGTTCCCTGCTACCTTTATCCTCCAAAGAGCTTAGCTTCACCAGCGACATTTGGTAGGGGAAAATTTGAGTTCCTCCCAACAGCATAAATGAGCAGAATGTCTGCTATACCAAGCATAAAGTATACCTAATAACACTGAGGTGCTGACAACGTATTTGAAGAAAAAGGCACACAAGTCACTTTTGTACTTAAATATTTTTGTTTACATTTTTAGATTAGTGGGGGGAAGGAAAGAAGGACTTCTTTTGTAGTTTGGCACCTTGTTCCAATGTACAGTTTTGATTTCTTCCTGAAAAGAATAGTTTTTAAATTCTGTTGTTTTACAGTGGGTTTTATGATACCACACAGACTGCAAGCTCAGTAGGTGAGCTATCTTTCCCATATATATGAATATTTCAGTATTTACGTGGTATTTGAAATAAGGAAAAGTTAAAGACTTCATTTGAATTTGAAAGTTCTGAACTAAGTTTAAGGGTAAAAGTGAACTTCTATAGAGTAACTGAAAAATCAGAAACTATCAAGAAAGAAATGTTGAGGCACTCCAGTTGGAAGACTGTTTGTAGAGGAAGATCAGCTGAGACAAAAATGATTGAAACGTTTAGAACTTCTTCAACATAATGGACCACTTATGTAGACTAAATCAACAGTTCACAATAACAGCTTTTAGAGTTATGAGGCAAGCATATCTTCTGTAGGCAAACTAGTAGGTAGGTAAACAATGTGCATTTCTTAAGCAAATGAATAGACAGGTTGTGAGTTCTTTTAGGATGATTTTGAACCCTGTGGCTTTCTCACTTGTTTCAAATGTTTCACAACCTTGAATATACATTTTAAAGTGTACATTATATTGTTTTCTAACAAATTCACATTTGGATTTTTTTTTATCCAAACGATCTCCTGGCCTGCTATAAGCTTTATACAAACATGTGGGCATCTTCTTTACCTTTTCCCAGCATCATTGGAGTTTGAATACATCTTGACTGTGAGTGTCAGCAATTGAAAAGAGTACAACAATAATCACAGATAAAGTGCTAAATGATTCAAGTTTACTAGTGGTAGAGAAGCTATTGCAGAGTTTCTCATTTGCAATGTAGTTATGAAACAGACTACTCTGTATCTACACAGTATCTACTTGACCATGTGTGCAAGGCTCCTGCAGAAGTATCTCTAGTCCCAGTGCTTCAAAGAATACATTTGATAGACCCAGCTTCTCCACTCCCCAGTAGTGAATGTGACTGTGCCATACCAGAAAATCCCTGTGACTAATCTAAGATATCGTGTATTTGCTGTAAGGAATGTGCCCCTAGTCTAGTATTTATTGTGAATTCCTGCTATATGTTTTTTCCGATTAATCAGATTCAATGTGCTCTCCACCTAGATGCCTGTTGGAGTCAATTGTTAATCAAGGTTGATTCTGGCATTTTGCAAATGATTCTTAAATCATGTTCTTGAACAAATGCTAACAAGGACAAGTGTACAAAGAGTGTAAAAATTAAGAATTTGCCCATCCCTTGTAACTGTGAAATCCAAGTGTATAAGAGAACATTAGGTAATATGCTTTGATAATTCCTTTTGACCTCTTTCCATTATTGATTCCCTGTGATCCATGAGTTTTATTCAAAGAACTTCTTTCTCTGTTGCATTTCTGCTGTTCAAAAAATGCATTATGCACAAACAGTATGTGAAAACTTAGCGATGTGTGCTCATTTCATGGTAGGACAATTAATTACTCCTTTGAAAAGTCCTGTTCAACACATGTAGGTGTTTCATGGATGTATTTTTTTCCACTGAGAAAGGTGATTTTACTTCTGTAAAACCTATAGGTATTTCAAAATGAAAATTTCTCAATTTTGAGCTGTTTTCCAAGTGTTAGAAAGTTGTATTTACTCTGATTGTTATTTAATGCTATGTATAATTACTAAATTAATAATATGCATGAAGTGAGTAGTATATGTTTAAATGACCAATTGTATTTTTTATTATTTTATTTTTCGCAGAAATCTAGATTAATCCAAATAGAATGTTCAGTGGTATTTTTAAACTAATAGTTCTGTACTGAGCATGCCAGTTCTGAAAATATAACATGGGTCTCTCTGCTTCCTTTATTTACAATGATTAAACGTGGGTAGCAATTTGAGTTGGCTGGCCACAATGTGTCCTTTCACTACTAGTAGGTACTCAAAAACAGAGCATTCACACTTGTGCTAGGGAACTTGACAAGAAACCTTTTCTACCATTTTCAGGAACCAATGTGTACACTATCTATAAAAATTTATTTCTAGATGGTGATTCAAAATTTAATTTTCATCTAAGATTTCTGAAAGATATAGCCCATAAGGGTATAATAAGTATTTAGTCTAGAACATGATATATTCTCCCAGTTGCTTTCATAGTGGGAAAAACTTTTTTTTCTCATCAATTTTTTGCTGACATTGAATTTGGAAATGTAGAGAAACACTAGTATAAACTATTTCTCATATGTTTGCAACACATTTGTTATGTTATTATATATAAAATACACACTTCAAAATTGAAGTTATTTTTAAGGTGAAACATGCTGAAAACATCAGAAATGATGGCAGAAATGAGAAATGCACAGAGGCGATAGATGCATGGGTAATAAAAATATATTAAAAACAAACAGGGCTCAGGGAGATGGATGATGTATACATGGGCTTAATTTGGTAAAATATGAAATTTAGAGGATATGATAATCTATGGGATCCAACCTAACTATGATGATTCTTAAAGGTAGCTGAGTGGTTTATGAAAAGATGTCTTTCCTTGCCACATCAAAACCTTAACTGAATTAGAATGAAATCTGTTCTGCTTTCAAACACTCGTTAAAAAATATGGACAGAGAGACACTTACAGGCTTCTGGTAAGGACTGAACCAAAGATAGCATCATGTGAAAGGTTGATATTTTGTTTGAGGGTTAATGGTTACCCTTGTGGAACTTAGCATCAGGAAATAGGGTGCAATCAGAGAGGGATTCAAGAGTTTGATTATGAAAGAGAAGTTTAAAGCATAGTTCAAGAGGACATGGAAATGAGTACTATCCCAGAGCTTACTAATACAACAGGTTGGAAAATGGAAAGTGTGATAAAGAAGAAAATTCTGGCAATTAAGGGAACAAGACTCTTTAATCCACTTGATATTTGCAGCTTTTACAAGAGTATGGAACCACTGATTTAAAGCATTTCCTGCTTTTTGGCATTTTATTTTTAAGTAAATTGTTTTTGGAACCAAATGTTTTCTAGAAAATTAATGGCCAAGAAAATATCTTGAATATTGCACATGGGAATCTTTATACTCCTTCTGGTCATCCCCAAAGGTGAGGCAGTGAACTGATAAAACCAGTTTCAAGTTAAGATAGAAAATACTCCCATAGTGATCAGTTCAGGCTGAACACTTGCAATTGTTGTTGCTGTTTTATGGGAGAGAATTTAATGTTGAAAATTTTCTGGCTCCAATTTCTCCATTACTCATGCATTTTTGTTCTAAGATGTCTGATAGAAGGTCACAGTGCTGAGCATTAAGTCTCACTGATAAATGTATAGGACATTTTGATAAACAATAATCATTCACTTCAAACTCATATCAAACTTGCATTTTTTTGGAGCTAAAATCAGCCACAGTCAACTTCACATGATTATTTGGAGCTCCATTTCATTACTGTGAGAACAGAACTTGTAAAATCACTCACATCCATCTCTAGTTATCTTCTCCAACGCTCACTGCTGTTAGCTCAACTACATTTTCTCCAGATGACATTAAAGTCAATCATGAGTGTTTATTGAGTGCCTAATCTGTACTGGTCACCACATAAAGTATAATGCAAGGGTACACCAGGAAGTTCATGGAAAAATGGAATTAAAAGATAAGTTAATTTTGGTGAAAAATTTCAAAAAATAATTATTCTTAATTCTTCAGTTTGAGGAAAATGCATATCATGAAAAAAAATATGCATGGACAATTTTTAAAAACTGCACCAAAGTAAATTTATCTTTTAATTCCATTGTGCACAAACTTTTTGAAGTTCACATATAGAAATCTTTTTCAGAATTGAAGAACTCGTTCTCAAATAGTTTACTCATCATATGCACAAAGAAAGGAGTGTTTGTGAAAACATATTCCAGTGCAGGGAGAGTAATGCGTACATGCAGTGTAGTTAACTGAGATGGGACAATTCAGTGCTAACTTGGGCAAGAGACACATTTGAAATAGATGGAACAATGGTGAAGAATGGGAATTTGCCAAGTGCAGAGAACAGTGTATGTAATTAACCTGAGCAAAGAATAAGCATTTCCTGTTTAGCTGACAGCAAGCACATTTAGCTGACAAGAGTAGAAATCCATGTGAGGACACAACATGAAGTAAGGCTGGAAGAGGTGCTGGAGTATTTGTGTGCTAACAGATACAAGAAGAAGTAGAGAAAGACAGCAGACACATGAGGACCACCCAGGAGGATTTTGCCATAGTCCAGGTATGAAGTGAAAGGAGATGGAGCTAGGGTCGTGTGACCCATATTCTCTTAAGAAAGGGAAGGCCCAAAGAAGAAGAGAAATAAGTAGAATGTGGCGATGCAAAAAATGAAGGGAAAACAGCAGAGTTAATAAAGAGTCCCAGGATCAAAAACTCAGTTGTATCAAAGGAATTATTTTTCCGTGTTTAACCTGTCTTCTTAACTGAGCACCCTGACACTGTCAGGACAAAACTAGAGACAACACAAAAAAGGTGGATTTGCTACTGGAGCGACCCATGAAGTGTTAGGAGGAAAGAAAGAGCCAGGAAAGACAACGGACTTCTGAAAATCTGATATAGAAATACGAATTTCTATTCACCCTACTGATTTCAATCCCAAATTCACAAAAAAATCAAAACTTCCTTTTCTGGA
Source organism: Lepus europaeus (assembly GCF_033115175.1). Classification (NCBI taxonomy): domain Eukaryota; kingdom Metazoa; phylum Chordata; class Mammalia; order Lagomorpha; family Leporidae; genus Lepus; species Lepus europaeus. The sequence goes on from NC_084850.1 coordinate 46,780,028, forward strand.
ACTTTCTCATATTTGACACCGTTAGACTTTGATAAAGATGGTGCATTGATGCAGGTTGATCCTTTAGGTACTATTTTCTGTTTAAGTTTCTCACCTCATTTTGAAATAAAGACCAGTGATCATAAAGCAAAGGCTTTTGTAATTGTAATCGTATTTGTTGAATCAGAGGGAAACAAACTGCAGGAGGCAGAAATTAGAGCTATTTGTCCCCAGTTCTAAAATAGAATAACTGGACAAGAGTTAGAAAAAACAACAAAGGATATGTGGAAATGTGTTGGCATTATCAGAACTGGTGCAGAGAATGGTCTTGTAAAGAACAAGGAAAGGAATTGGTAACTGGATGAGGCTGGAACCCAATTTTCACCAAAATTGAAGATGGGGTTATTAGCTGATTGCCATCTTTAATATTATGAAGGAAATTTTATAAGGGAGATCGTATTCATTAGGGCAAATAACCGTTGTTAACAACAATCTCCCAAATCTCTGTATCCTAACAGGAGTGTATTGTTTCCTCACATCTCAGTCTAATGAGCGTTGGACAGGTTTAAAGGGACAAGCTCTGCTCCACCGTCACTGACAGGCAGACACTTTCCATTTTGCTGCTGTACTCTTCTCTAGGTCCAGGGAGTCCTCTCTGTTTAGCCAGTGGATGGGTAAAGAAAGACAGCATGCAGATTGGCACTGGATACCTGTAAAAACCACTCACATTCCAAGGAGGGGTCAGCTGGGGGACTGGCTTTTGCAGTCTAGCTATTTGTCCAGAAGGAAAAGGAAATGGAGCTTAAGAAGCAAGGTCTCTATTACTAAGATGCTAAACGATTGATTTTCCTAACACCAGAAGATGAAACAAATTTAGGCAGGAAACATACAAGATGAGAGCCCTTACCTTCTGAAGCAGAACATGTCAAACTAAATGAAGAGTTTCTGAGGAACAATGGCCTCAATTCACCTCTAAGTGAGCTGGTCACACAGTAGGTGCTCACATCACATTTTTTGATTAAATGAACAAGAGGATTTTGAAAGTTTCAGCTTCTATGGAGTCATGCAAAACTATAAGAGGAATATTACTATCATTTGCATCTTTCGGCAAACAACTTTGTGTTTGAAATTTTATTGAAACAAAAGAAAGCAATATACTGAGTATATCTCGTATAAGGCTAGGGTTTTAGAATTCTAAGTCAATTTGTAGTTGGAAATCAAAGGTTTTTAAGCTTTCTGCCAGTCACACAAATCACTTATCCTCAGGATTTTCAGACAATTTAGTTCTATGAGGCCACCCAACATAGCTCATTGCTCCTAACCACATAACCCCTTTTCCTAAATACATACTTTATGTGCTGACTCATTACCAACAGAAACATTACCTTCATTTTTTTTGCAAAGGATACTTTTATGCCTGTAATTATCATATTGGGTGGAAGAATAGGTATTCGATTAAACTACTTTACTGGGCACAGAGTATGCCCAGTGGCAGTTCCACCACTGAATTCAGCATGCAGCAAGATTTGGGTTTCTGTCTTTCTTTAATATATTTTCTAGGTAGCTAATACATTGAGAGTACCTGACATTCTCAACAGAGGAGATGTGGGAAAATGCCTAGGAAAAAATAAGAATGCCATTCCATTTTTACTGGAGGTAACCTACTTGACCTTTCTTGCCTTCATTTCCGTATTTGTAAAACGAGGCTAATAGTAATAATGATACACATAGGGTAGTGGTGAACATTGTGACAATGTAAGTGAGTGCTTGGAAACAGTGTTTGGCATGGAGAGAGTTATTATTTTAAACAAAACTGGGACAGCAGAGCCACCATTCATGAGAAATACATTTTTATTTTACTTTCCAAGTGGTAGATTGGCTATTCAGTTTCTTGCGTGACTGCCTGTAGGACCAAGTATGCTCATTTTCCAGACAGCTGGCTGAGGCTAGAGGTGCATTCTGTGGTCATGGAACAGATCAGAGCTAACTGGCCCATACAAGGAACAAACCTACAGTAACTTTGACCTCATTAGTAATGTGTTCTGCACTAGACAAAAAACAGGACTCTCGGAACATGGATTATTCAGATTTGCTGTCCATGTTAATCAAAGTCCCCAGATGATTGCTTGATATTCTGCTTCACTTTAGCTTGGTTTACATAAGACCAAAACATCTGGATGAGAAGCGAAAAAATGCAGATGTTTAAGCCTCATGATGGGAAACATCCAGATGTCTCAAATTTGGATTTGTCATGTTGTTCTTTGTTTTAAAAAGAAGAGAGGCCAAAACAAAACAAAAATCCACCATAGTTTGTGTTTTTCCTTAACCTGAATAAAAATCAAACTGGTCTCTTATTATAGAAGTTTAAAAGCCCGAAAGCTGACCAGAAGCTCTTCTGATAATATTAGATGAGATATGCTTTACAAGGAGACTTTTTTTACTTACAGAAGCCATCTGACCTATGGGTAGCAGTTGTGAGAGGTGATTGCTTTTCGAGTGAGAAAATATCTTGAAAGAGTTCATCATAATGAACTGTTTGGAAAAGTATGGCTAGGACAATACCAACGGTAAAGGAAAATTTGCTAGACACTCCTCAAAAACATTTATTTCCTAAGAGTATCTGGCCTCCACTAAATAGTTAAATCCAGAAGAATACATACAAGGCCCTTCTTCTGTTTATGAAGTGACTATGTTTATAAAATATTTGCTACCTGGAAACTGACTGAGAAAATTGACTCAAGGCATTAGCAAAATAGGTAGCCATTTCTGGAGTGTGATTTGAAGGAAATAAAAATTCATAAGGAAGTCCCCAAAATGCCTATCATCAGTGTCCTAAAATAATTTTCACTAGGTTAAATCATGATGTACCCAGAATATCACCACAATCTAGCCTTTTGGATTCTGTCAATCTTTTCTATGAGGAAGGGAAACACATTTATTAAGTAACACAGTGACACGTGTATTGGCTCATACAGTTTTAGAACTGAATGGGAACTTGAAGGCCATCTATTTCAATCCCCTCATTTTTCTTCTGGAAAACTGAGGGCAGAGACCAAGCTACTCGATCAAGTAACAAATGTTACAATTATGGGGCAGTGGACAGGTAAGTTCTGACAAAGGCAGAAGAAGATCAAAATAGAAACTTAGGAGGGATATGAGAATTCATGAAGGCACTGGGCACATGGGGAATTCTGGGACTATGCTGACAATAACAGTGGGAGTTAGGAGAACACAAAGTAGACATGCCACAGGAATCCCAAGATAAGTAAACTTCACCTGTGAATCATTTTAATATATAAAACAACACTTAACACAAATAGAAGCCTTTTGTAATTGCCTCACTTCCACAGTGGTTAAAAAAAATCATTGAAAATAATGTTATTTGGGAACTGGATCAGCTAATTTGACGAATGAAGATATAAAGGTTTAAGTCCCCAGCCTTCCCACTCCAACCCCATCCCTCCCGCCCCCACCAGTGCCTCCACCAAAGATTCAAATAAGGCGTCGAAGTCCAAGCTCAGGTTTGGGGAATTGTTTTTGATTATCAGCTAGTGCTCGATTGCACAAGCACATGGCAAGCAAAACTACCTTCAGATCAAAGTGAGTCTTTCCAGGGCTCTAGCACTGTCTTTGGCAATGTGTGCATGGAGAAAATACGAATCAACTGTTCTCAAGTGCTTCAAAAGGCATGGATGAAAATAAATTAAGAAAATATTCTGCACACCTGGGATCCCACAAGTAGACCAAATATAGGAATTTTCTCAGAGTTCCCTGGTTTTGTCATAAGCACTCCCATATATTGCAGAGGAGCTTAAATTAGGATATAGTTTTTGAGTCCTAGTACTAAAATCTATGTAATTGCACAGTGATTGTGATTACATGAGGTCTTTTCTTCTAGCACATTGGAACTGTACCTGGAAATAAAATTGTGTGCATTAAGGAAAAATATAGAATATCACTATAGAATTCAGAGCCCTACCACTCCACCATGCCCAATCATTTATCATTTCAATTTGAAAACAGTAATGCTGCCAGTGGAAACAGAAAACAAGTTGTCAGCATTTTTCTTCGAGCACGATGGAACCACAAAGCCATAGACCAGGCAGTAAAATTTATTTAAAAAGCTCAGTGTTTCAAGACAAGCCAGATTATTATGGGAGATATGCTGTAAGCTACTCATCGAATTTATTTTGCACTGATGCCAATTCACATGAAATTAGCTTTATTGTTTTGAAAGATTTCTATTTTTCTTTCCTTTCTCCATTCCTTCTTTCCTTTTATCTTTTCCTTTCCTTTCTTTTCATTTCCTTTCCATTCCTCTTATTTCTGTTTTTTTCCTTTCTTTTTCTTATGTGAGCAAACCCATTCGGAGCCACATATTGGAAGATGAGGGTCATTGAATTCCCTCTTGCTTTCCAATTCCAGCCACAATCTTAGCATGATTAAAAATGGTGAAGCCAAGCTTTCATTTTATTCTTCATTTATGTAAGTTCTCTTCTAAAAAAGGATTTATTTATTTGAAAGGCAGAGTTACCAAGAGGTAGAGGCAGAGAGAGAGAGAGAGAGAGAGAGAGAGAGAATCTTCCATCTGCTGGTTCACTTCCCAAGTGGCCGCAACTGCTGGAGCTGAGCCGATCTGAAGCCAGGAGCCAGGACCTTTTCTGGGTCTCCCACGCAGGTGCAGGGGCCCAAGGACTCGGGCCATCTTCTACTGCTTTTCCAGGCTATAGCAAAGAGCTGGATCAGAAGCGGAGCAGCCAGGACTCGAACCAGTACCCATATGGGATGCCGGCACTGCAGGTGGCTGCTTTACCCACTACACCACAGCACCAGCCCCTATGGAAGTTCTTTAAACTTTTTATCTACTTTTCCTCCTTCGATTTCTTTTAACCTCCTGAAACATGGAATATTAGCATTGAAAGGGTTCTGAGAAATCATCTACTCCTTTTATTTTAAAGATGGGGAAGCTAAGACTTGTAAATGTTATGTAAATCACCTTAAGTAACAGAATTAGTGACAGAGCAAAAACTAGAATTCAGGGTTCCTGATTGACCATATTTTTTCCACTATCTTAATCATGCTCTCAACCAGTCCTAGACAGGATTCTTAAAGTACTCATCTATCCAGCTGCTTTTTCAGATGGAGGGCAACAATTGTCTTGCAAATTTATGAAACTTCAAATCCCTTCAAACATCCTTATGTCACATAGAATCATCTGTGATATCCTTAATGTTTAACCAAATACACTGCAAACACAAAGGGAGCAGAATCAATTGTGCAACTTCCTCTCCTATAACTATCTCTACTACTTGCAGGACAGAAGATATATTAGATGGTGTTGTGGGAGCTTAACTTGCCCTCAAACTTGATCTTCCAGTCAAAGAAAGTTGGGCACATGTTCTTGATATTGCCAAGACATAATCTGAATTCTACTATTCTGATTGGGATGAATGCTTGGATATGAGAAGCACTATTAACACCAACTCTTGAGCCAGACTGCCTGGATTCAAATTACAGATTGGAATTGACTGGATATTTCACTTTAGTCAAATTACTTAAACTCTCAGTGCATCAACTCTCTTGGTAGTAAAATAAGGATAAAGAAGATGACAATAACAATAGTGTTTGCTTTATAGGGTTGTTGGGAAGATTAAATGAGTGTATGTAAGGTGCTCAGAAGAAAGGCAGGGTAAGTGCAACAAAAGTGTTAGCTGTTACTTGTATTTTCTTTTCCACTGTATGGGGGGGGGGGGTTGCTAACTCAATCAATGCACAGTACTGGGCAATTCAGTGACTGCTTTAAAGGATTTCAGCCATGAAATATATGAAAAGAAGGGTGCTACTAATTACCAGCCATGTGTATTCATTAAAGCTGGCTAAACATGTCCTTTCCCTGAAAGCATCATCATAATTTTTATTGCAATTACTATTTTGTCAAATAGCATTCTTTTTCAAGTTACAGTGTGATTCACACTTTTCAGTAATTCAATAAATAGATCCTCCAACAAGTCCAAATTAGTGAGTTGTGACTGTACCTCTGCACTCACTGCTCCACTAATAGCAACAGCCTAATAATAACAATCCTAGACATTTTTAAGCAAAAAGTAGTTTTTCAACCTGCCAAACTCGCTGAGTTTTCCACTCACAAAGATCTCAACAGGTTTGAAAGGCCAAAATAATGAAGAGGAAGTTCACCAGGTCAATAAGTCATTGCATAGTTGTGGCTTTTAGGCAATCACAAGTTGAAATGAGTCAATAGTGTGATGTAGCTGCTTAGAAAGCAAATGCAATGTAAGAATAAGGCAATACAAGTGCAATGCCCAGTTCAAGGGAAGAACTCGGCACTAGTCAGACCACATCTGGTCAGCTTTGTTCATTTCTGGGTACCCACATTGTAATAAGAACTTTACCAGTCTAGAGAGATTTCAGAAGAAGATGATCCACAATGTGAAGTTTCTGGTGACTGAAAAAAAATGGAAGTAATTTTTCCTGAAAAAGAAAAGATTTTACTCAGAAAGTGATGCAGAAGCAAGATGAAACATATTCAATGTAGCCCTAAAGGAGAACCATGATAATAAGTAGAACTCAGGAGGAAGCAAATTTAGGCACAGGATCAGAAATCTCTGAGAACATAAACTACCCTTACACAGTAAATTTTGTTACTGCATACCGTTAGAGACTGGAAGAACACAAACAGGATTTCTAGTGCAATTGTGAAGTTGAAATACTCGATATCCAAGAATATTTCCAACTTGGATAGACGATTGTAGCCCTAATAATTTATGCTCGGATTGCTGAAATACCCATTTATCCAGTTTGTCTTCTAATCTGTCCTGACCACTACTGTCAGACTCATCTTTGTCCCAACTATTCTTTGTTGCTCCCTCTTCCCACTGCTCCTTTTTTCCTCCCGCTTTCTTCTCCTCTCTACTCCTCTCCTCCCCTCGCCTCTTCTGTCTTCTCCTGTCTTTCCGCTGGTCTCTTCCACCCAATAACCCTCCCTCCCCCACACACATATTTAATATTTGAGACATCAAATTCCTAGTGTGCCAAGCACTGTTCTAAGCACTATATGTATACACACACAAAAACACATCCACTTTATAAATGACTGCATTGGGTCCAAATCTCTTTTCAAACTTTTTACACTTCTTACCATCTGAACTGCTCCCTCTTAGCGATCTTATTTCTCTGAAACATATTTTTTTTTACTGTTCAAGTCATCCTAGGCATGTCAAACTCATACTTTATCCCATACCCATGCATGTACCGTACTTCTTAAAATTCTCTCAAACTTTTATCTCTGCACAGTAAAACAGTATTCACTTTTAAAGGTCAAGTTCTGATTCATCTACTATAGGACAGTTTCTTTGACTCTTGCAGCCCATTATATCTCTTGTGCCTCTGCATTTTTAAACAGCAAACTATGTTTGATCTTACAATTATGCTAATGCACATTTTTCCAAATGAAGTAATGACAATGCCCCCAGGTAGAGTGACTTGTCCAAGCAACCCAGCTAAGTAACAGCAGGTGCAGAAAGAGAACATATCTTTTTCTCTTCTTGATCTGGGTACTTCCGCATGTTTTCTATCATTCATTTCAGCTTTTCGGGTAGATTCTAAATTTATGGATAAAAGCAATTACTCTATTTTCAAAATTTTTCTTTCTATCTTCAGAGAACTTACTACTTTGTTAAGCAGGTGTATAATTACTGACCAGTAAACCCTTAATTGATTGAGTCTATTTGCAAGGTTTTATTGAGCACCCTCTCTGCCAGGTGCTGTTCTTGTTACTGGGATACTGAGGTGAACAAAACAAAGACAAAACCTGTCCACACAGAGTTTGCATTAACTGCATAGTTGACAAACTCCTAGAAAAGAAGGGATTGTTATAAGAAAAGTTCATCTGACTTTCCCTTCTTTAAAACTTTCTTGCACACTGCTAAACTAACTGTCTCACCTTGTGTAACAGTTTTGAGAACTGGATTATTTTTCCTATGTTTTAATGTACTCATTAGAAAGGTCATCTGCCATTCTTCCAGTCTTGTCCAGTCTAACTAGTTCCAAGTTTCAGTTAACCACCACTAAGAACAGAATGATCAAGTTAGACTCTTTAAAGCCACATCTACCCAATGAGCTCTATTCTTCGGCTTTATACCTTTGAGTAGAAATCCAACCACCCCATCTCTAGGAGTTAGAGCTATTATTTTAAGTCACTAAATGCCAGAAATCACTAGTACCATGAAAATAGCAATGATCTGTAGATCTTGAGTATCTACTATATACCAAGCATCATGTTACACATACAGGGTCTGCAAAGTCTAAGTCATGGCCTCTGCTTTCAGTAATGCTAAAGAATGAAATGCAGGGAAGCAGGAAGTCTGTCAAGTCTAGATGAATGGCAAACGTAGATTCAAGAATACCAGTGTGAAATATAAACACTTCATATATAACCTCTCCCTGTTAAACCAAAGAAAGCATGTATAAGGCAGAGTGTTGGGGAAGGGACTGATTTAAGGGCAGGAATTAGGGCTCCAAATCGATAAAATCTGAAAATGCCCCAGTTCTGATGCTGTACCTCAATGGATGAAACCCTGTTTCTGAGAAAGTAGCCTGAAAGGTTGAAGGAGCTCTTTTTCTCTCCACTCTTCACTTCCCCCACAGACCAATGCAGACTATGGAATGTAAGTCCACAAACCGCCACATCTCCACTCTTTACCTTGTGAGGAGGCCAAAAATGTTTAGCTATGTCAGTGAGTCCAATGGCCAAACCTCATATTTTTATGCATAAATAATTGGGAGTATGTGTAACACTCTGTCCTCAGGGTTTTCAGGGACTGGGCGGGTGTAAATCATCTTAGAGCACTGAATAAATGCAGATTGATAAAGAAATGTACACAGGTTTACACATATAAATTCACAGATATTAATATGCTGGAACATTTTCTCCTGCAACATACAAATAACAACGGGACCTCAAATATTTGAAAAAAGATTTATAAGTCCAACAACAGTTCCTTTGCTGTTTCTCCTTAGGGGCTACAACTGGTGAGTTTTATGTGACTTCCAATGGCTCAGCTAGTGGTCTGTAAGCTCCAGGAGCTTGAATAAGGAGACTCAATCTCAAAGTGTGACGATTTAATCTCCACAACCAGCTTTTACAATCTAGAAAGCTTTAGTCTTATTTCATGAGAACTCCCTAAAGAAAAACAAAGTTCCTCTTGAGAGGAAGCTCCTTTTTGGGTTAGAGACCCTTATTTTATTTTCTGAAGAGTTTCCTTAAAGAACGTATGTTCAGATTTGTATATGATAATGGTTTTGAATATGCTTTTAAAGCACTTCGAGAATCTGGTGAAATTTGTGGATCCTAATCTTCAAGGAAAAAATGCCCTCATACTGGAATGTACATAATTGCACTCAGCTCACAGGCTGAGAAGTTCTGTGTATCTCCAGAAGCTCATCTATGGACGCCATTAAGGGTCAGATGTCCCCAAATTAAGAGTGTCAGTTTTAGAAAATGAAAACTGAACACAGTTAGAGGGATGCACAGGAAAAAGACAGGAAGAAGATATAACTCAACAGTTTCAAATCAAACAAAAAGAAAAAAAAATAAAAGTGAGCAATCTAGAATTATAGCTGTGATATCTGCCATCCCAGGAACAAAACAAAACAAAAACAGATAATGTGAGGAGTTGTTACAGAGTTATAAGTTTTTCTCTACAAAACTAAAGCACAGCATGCTTAAAAAGATATTCTTGCAGAATGTAGAAACTGTGACCCTTGGCTGCTATCATTTTTTTTCTATTTTTCTTGCCAAATAAATGTTATGAAAGAATATCTCCAGGCATCCACTCTACCCTGAGGGTTAAAAACATGTACAGGATGGAAACTGGCAGAGTGCTGAAGTTGGCGGACTCATCAGCCTCGCTAAAGCTTCTAGAGACTTTCAAGGGCTCTGGGGATGAGGGAGTTGTCCTTTTTGGAGAAAATCAGGTCACAAAAAACGTGTCCAAGTCTTCAGAACAATTGAGCCATGGCAGCAGATACAAGCAGGAAAAAAAATTCTTCAATGTAGATCCCATGATCTCAGAATGCTGTATTTTACATTAAGAGCATCTACAGGAAATACTTTTGCCAGCACAAATAATCAGGAGCCTTTCTCAAATGGAGAAGCTGGGAACAAAACAGCAGAGACATTATATTTTGGGAGGATATAAGCGATTGAGGCTTTGAGGCAGGATTCCTTGTGGCAAAAGTTCTCAAAAAGAATTTGATGGCAGCCCAAATCACCCCCAGATATCCCCAGGTTTCCAAGGGTCTTTTCGTTATTCTCCTGCCTCCAAGAAAACCAATATTATACTGTAATTTGTATAATTAAGTGTCTCCACAAACTTTTCTGAGTTCCTCGTATTGGCGCTGAACTTTTCTAGGCACTAGGAATATAGCTGAGAACAAAATGAATATTCTTAGGGAACGCATAGTCTCATGTGGAAAATAGAAGTACAAGCACGCAATTATAATTAAGGGTTGTAAGTGCACTAAAAAAGGAATTACAAGATATCACGTAGAACAAAGAAGAATCTAAGTCAGCTTGAGGAGATGACATGTTGACTTAGGTCACGAAGGAGGGGCAGAAGTTTCTTAGGCGGGTAAAAGTAAGAAATGCACTTCAAGCAAAAAGGATAGAAAATGCAAAGACATCAAGAAATGAAATAACATGCATATCTGAGAAACTGCAAACTGGATCTTGTTAGTGGAGCATAACATGTGACAAGTTAAATAGAAAGAAGTTAGTATAGACCCATTAATTTGCAATGACCATGATCCATGATACCCAAGAAAGAAATACTGAGGGATTAAGTTGAACTAAATGACCTTTAAGGAACATTTTAACTTGATATTTAGGATGTCAAATAGGTAAGACTGCCTTTTAAAATATACTTTTATCTCAAGGAGGTCTTTTCCCATATCTTCTGCTTTATAAACTGCATTCATCTCAGAGATACAAAAATGCATACTTCACTGCTTAAACACACAATTCCTTGAAAGCAGCATAAATGGTGACAGTCTACTACTGTGTTTGTGAAAAAAATATTGATTTATTTATTTGAAAGGCAGAGTGACAAAGAAAGAGGGAGAGAGAGAGAAAGAGATGTTCCTTTCACTGGTTCAATCTCCAAATGCCCTCAACAACCAGGGATCATGGACTCCATCCTGGTCCCCCATCTTCTGATGCTTTCCCAAGGGCCTTATCACAGAGCTGCCTTGGAGTATCCGGGACTCTAACCAGCACTCCAATACGGGATGCCAGTGTTGCAAGCAGTGGCTTAACTCACTGTGCCACAATGCCAGCCCCAGCCTACTGCCTTTTAAAGCAATCAGCAGGCTTCCCTGCTAGGTCATTAGGACAGAATTTTTAGTTTTTCATTTTTTGAAGATGAAATTCACATAACATAAAAGTAACCATTTAAAAAGTGTACAACTTGGTGGCATTTGCAACTTTTACTATATTATGTGAGCATAACATGGCATAATGTTTAGTTCCAAAACATTTTCATCACACTGAAAGAAAATCCCATACACTTTAAGCATTCACTTCTTCCCCTAGCCCTGGGAAGCTCCTAAGGTATTTCTAAGGTATTTTCTGGATTTACTTATTCTGGATAGTTCATATAAGTTGAATTATACAACATGTAACTTTTCGTGTCTGGCTTATTTCAGTTAACATCACATTTTCGAGGTTCATCAATACTGTAGCATGTATCAGCACTTCACTTTATTTTCATGACTGAGTAGTATTCTATTGTAGATATAGACCTCATTTTATTTATTCACTCTTTAGTTGATGGGCATTGGATTGTTTCCCCATTTTTGCCTACTGTGAATAGTGTATTTATGCTCTTGTTTGAACACATGTTTTCACTTATTTAGGGTTTATTCCTAAGAGTCAAAGTGCTAGGCCATATGGTTATTCTATGATTAACATTTTTGAAGAACTGCCAAACTGTTTTCCAAGCAACTGTACCATCATATATTCCTATCAGCAATGCATGAGGATTTTACCTCTTCGCCAACACTTGTTATTTCCAATTTTTAAAATTATAGCCACCTTTCAGTATATGGATAAAATAGAATTATCTGTATTACAACAGAAGAACAAGAAAAAATAAACTTCAAGACCAGTTTCTTGGGCTATCATTTCAATTGAGAAACCTTGGTTGTTCTCTATGGACAATTGGCATCATTGCTTGAAACCATGATTGTCAATAAATCACTAACATGCTTAAAATCTATTAACTTTATTCTATATATCCAGAATTAAATTAATAGATTTTAAAGGATTTATTTATGTATTTGAAAGTCAGAGTTACAGAGAGAGAGGGAGAGACACAGAGAGAGAGAGACATCTTCCATCCACTGCTTCACTCCCCCGATGGCCACAATGGCCACGGTTGGACCAGGTTGAAACCAGGAGCCAGGAGCTTCTTCCAGGTATCCCACATAGGTGACAAGGGTCCAAGGACTTGGGCCATCCTTCACTGCTTTCCCAGGCCACTGGCAAGGAGCTAGATTGGAAGTGGAGCAGCTGGGATACAAACTAGTGCTCATATGGGATGCCAGTGTCACAGGTGGCAGCTGTACTGGATAAGCCACAACAGCACCCCCAAATTAATAGATTTTTACAGTATGATGTTAGCGTTTTATTCATGATATATGTAAATATATAATTGTATAGATACAGATGGATGAGATGATAGATAGATAGATAGATAGATATAGACATAAAATTTTCCTTAACCCAGATGTTCAAACAGGAGATTAAATGGTGAAATCATGCTGTCAGTTCCAAACACAAAAGAAAAAGAAATAAGACCACACTAAAATCTCACAAAGACAAGTTAGAACATCTTTCCCTCTATAAGAATTTGTGTTGTCATTAGCATTAAAGCCTATAGATGCTATTTGCTTTGTCAAAATCTCATTTTTACAGACTATCTGAGACTGCTAAACCCTGGGCCAGTTCATGATTTCTTTATCATCAATTAGAGCTACAATAATTTTCCAGTGATTTCAATTCTGATCACACCCCTGAGGGAACTAAGCTTCTTGGGTGGAGTGGAGAGCAAAGAGATTTGCATGAAAATTCTAGTATTGAGCAGTTTCTGGCAAGACAAAGCAGCTGGATGAGCAGCACAGAGAAATTCATATGAACCTGGGACCAGATTATATGACTGGCCATGACTTCCAGAAAACAAAGCCAGCAAACATTTCCCAAAATTAATTATCCCACTGACGACACCCACAGGAAAAAGAAGCATAAAATCTCCAGGAGAGACGAATTTGAATACCATTTTGTCTTTAAATATATATATATCATATAGCTGCAAATGATTCCAGTGGTCAGATAGTGAAGAAACATCTAGGTATCTAAGACTTTCCACAAGCCTAGATATACAAATCTATACCCAATTTGCTTAAGCTTTTTATCATGAAAGCATGTTGTATTTTATCAAATGCTTTCTCTGATTCTATTGAAATAATCATATGGTTTTTGTTCTTCACTTTGTTAATGTGATGTATCACATTTATTAATTTGCAAATGTTGAACCATCCCTGCATAGCAGGGATAAATCCCACTTGGTCCCAGTGAATGACCTTTCTGATGTGTTGTTAGATTTAATTAGCTAATATTTTGTTGAGTATTTTTGCACCTATGTTCAAGAAGAATATTGGTCCATAGTTCTCTTTTTTTGCTGTATTATTTTTTGTCTTAGGAATTAAGGTGATGCTGGCCTCATAGAAGGAATTTGGGAGGATTCCCTCCCTTTCAATTTTTTTGAATAGCTTGAAAAGAATTGGAGTTAGTTCTTCTTTAAAAGTCAGGTAGAATTCAGCAGTGAAGCCATCCAGTCCTGGGATTTTCTTTGTTGGGAGAATCTATATTACTGATTCAATTTCCATCTTGGTTATTGGTCTGTTACCAAAGGGGAGACTGAGGTTGCAATGTCTTTGAGGGACTTGAGCAAGTTTATACAACTTGCTAGCAACATAACCAGAATTCATTGTAAAGGTAAAAATTCTTAAAGAAGAAAAATGTATAAAAATCCAATTTTCTGAATAATTGATGGAGTTAGCAGTGAATAATATCACAGGATTAATATTCTCATTACAAAAGGATTCAGCATTCTTTATAGAGGCTGGCCAATATAAATGCTGAGAGTAAAAGTCTTCTGGGGATGCAGTTTAGTTGGAAGAATTTAGCTGAATCAATTAAAACATTTTGAAATTAGATTGCACACTCTTGAGAGACAAGAATTATGCCACAAATTATTTGTATTAATTCTTCCCTGATGTTAGGATAGAAATAAAACTAATATTTCCTAAATATAAGATGTTAAGGATAGCATCAAACACCACTATTAGGACTAAATTTGCATTCAAGTGACAAAAAATTGTACTTACACAAAAATGTTGATATTGATTTCTGTGTTGTACAGGTAGGTGTGATAGATACTCCAGAGTAATAGTCCTATAATCTCAGGAATATAGGTTCCTTTTCACTTGTTGCTTTATTCTGTGGTTCATAGTGACTTCTAGAGTTCCAGTCATCATATCCTTAATCCAGCTATCAAGAAAAAGAAGAAGAGGGAATAGCTAGGAACATTTTTTGGAAGTCACATGTTCAAATCCATTTTTTCTGCCTGTACTAACTACCCATTGCTGCCTAATAAATTACCCTGAAATTCTGCAGCTGTATACAACACAGAGTTCTATGAGTTAGGAATTCAGGCATGGCTCAGCTGCTTTCTCTGCCTCATATTCTCTCAAGGCTGTAGACAAGGGTCAGCCAAGGCTGTGGTCTCATGTGAAAGCAAGAGGGGTGATGAACCTGCTTGCAGGCTTACTCACAGGGTGGATAACAGATACAGTTCTTGCTGATAATTGGCTGCATGTTGTACATAATTTCTTGCCTCTTCAACCTGATCCAGTTGATCAGAACTTACCCACATGGTTACAATAAGATACAAAGAGCATAGGAAATGAATGCTTTATTCCAAGTAGTAATATGTCAAGATAAAATTAACCGGGGCCACTGTAGTGGCATAGTAGGTTAAGCCTCCGCCTGTGGCTCCAACATTCCCTATGGGCACTGGATCGAGTCCCAGCTGCTACGCTTCCTCTCCAGTTCCCTGCTGATGGCCTGGAAAAGCAGTAAAGGATGGTGCAAGTGCTTGGGCCCCTGCACCCACGTGGGAGACCCATAAGAAGCTCCCAACTACTGGCTTCGGATTAGCCAAGCTTCGACCATTGTGGCCATTTGGGGAGTGGAGTGAACCAGTGAATGTAAGACTGACCTCTCTGTCTTTCCCTATCTCTGTCTGTAACTCTGACCCTCAAATAAATAAATAAATCTTAAACCAAAAAAAGATAAAATTGTTTTACTCTTAAGGAATAAAGGTAGCACAGAACATTGGGGAAAATTCGTGATTTCTACCACACACATTTTATACATTTTGTCTCATCATTTCTTATAATTTCTTTGTAAGGTAAATAATGTTACCCTGCCACAGAGATAAGGATCAATCTCTGTTAAGTAACTTTTCCAAGGTTATGAAACCAATTACTTTGGAAGAGCCAGCGTTGTGGCACAGGCAGTTAAGCCACCCCCCTGCAAA
Organism: Lepus europaeus; assembly: GCF_033115175.1. NCBI lineage: Eukaryota > Metazoa > Chordata > Mammalia > Lagomorpha > Leporidae > Lepus > Lepus europaeus. The sequence goes on from NC_084850.1 coordinate 46,795,684, forward strand.
GCCTGCATCCCATTAAGAGCACCAGATGGGGTCCTGGCTGCTTCATTTCCATTGCAACTCCCTGCTAATGCTCCTGGGAAGGCAGCAGCTGATGTATGAGGTGCGTGTGTCCCTGTCACCCATGTGAAAGGCCAACATGGTATTCCAGGCTCCTGGCTTCAGCATGGCCCAGCCCTAGCAAAGGTGACCATTCAGAGAGTGAATAAGCAGATGGAAGATCTGTGTGTGTATGTGTGTGTGCATGCCTGTGTGCGTTTGTGTGTCTCCCTCTCTGGTAACTCTGCCTTTCAAATAAATACATCTTTAAAAAAAGAAAGGAGATAATTGCTAGAACAACTCTACTGGAAAACTGTCCATCACTCTAAACTTCTGATCTAATGTGGGAGAGTAACATAAACTTCCATGCAGTTGAATGTGGGATCTTGCTCAAATGCCAGCCAATTTTAATTATTGTGATTTTGGCATTTTATTATGACATAATCTAGCAAAAAATAACTGAGAAATCAAGGAGATTCTACAAGTTGCTAAATGACTGACAGAAGACAAGATGCATTGGAAATTGCTTGAGAGTAGTGTTCAAGGTTCATTTTATTAATTCCCATAAGTATGGTGATAGTATTCATCCTGATTCTTTTTTCAGAAATGATTAGGTTTATTCTCTTTACATTCATCAAGATATTTTAATCGGGGTCGGCGCTGTGGCCTAGTGGGTAATGCCACCACCTGCAGTGCCAGCATCCCATATAGGCGCCGGTTCGAGTCCCAGTTGCTCCACTTCCATTCCAGCTCTCTGCTATGGCCTGGGAAGGCAGTAGAAGATGGCCCAAGTCCTTGGGCCCCTGCACCCATGTGGGAGACCCGGAAAAAGTTTCTGGCTCCTGGCTTCAGATCGGTGCAGCTCTGGCCAGTGTGGCCAGTTGGGGAATGAACCAGAGAATGGAAGACCTCTCTCTCTCTCTCTCTCTCTCTCTCTCTCTCTGCCCCTCCTTCTATTTCTATGCAACTCTGACTTTCAAATAAGTAAATAAATCTTTTTAAAAAAGATATTTTAATCAACATATTGGTAACTTGAATAGACAAATTCAACAAAGAAGGAAATAAATGTCTAATAATGAAAAAACTATGACTTGCGTCATCTAAATGGCTGCTCCAAAGACTCAGTCGACACCTGGGAGAAGTAAAGCAAATAATTTCAATAGATAAATCCTGTTCTAATGTTGGAGACAGTTTCATCATCAAAGACCAAAACTAGGACTTAAAATTGGTTTGCATAAATAAAGTGGAATTCTAGTTTTCTAAGTGCTACCGAACTCTCAGAATCATTTCCTAAATGAAGGAATCCCTTTTTACATAGACGTTCAGGTCGCTGTAGTCTCTTAGGGTACCTAAGAGACCCAAATCTCACTCTGGCACATTGCAGAGTTCTATCTTGATGGTTTTTCTATTCTCTGCCTCCTGTTTTTATCCATAGTTCCCTTGCCTTATCTTCCTCCAAGTCTTTTATTCCTCTGCGTGACCCACCTATTAACACAGGAAGCAGATCATGTCTGGAAACAGAAGTAAGGGGAAATGGGGGAGGGAAGTCACTAATGTTACTTTTACCCACAGATCAAGTCCAGTTCAATCTGATATAGGTCCATTGTTGTATCCAATGAGCATGGTCTGGGGCCTAAATGATTGCTCAATTCCATTTAAATTTGACAAGATTCTTTTTAGAAAGTAAAGATTTCTGTGAATTTTGGGGGATATTTAAATGGGGGAATGTTCAAAAGTCTATTAAAACTGAATCTGCCTATATAGTTTATTCCATCCTGCTTGTGAAGGTTACCAAGTCCACTTAGTTGTTTTGTGGAAGTCTTCAAATTTATGTTGAAAATCTGGGTGGACATGTGAGTTTCTAATGTTTACAAGCATGACAGAAGAATGTTTATAACTAGACTATAATGTAAGAGGGTTTAGTCTTGGCTATAAGTTCTATGATACGTTCTTTACCCTTTGCCACACATCAGTAATAAAACTGTTTGTAGTAGAATGTCGACAGCCCCTTAATTCTTGCAGAACTTCCACGAGTGTCCTAAAAGACAAAAGAAATCTAGAGCATATGGGATACTTGGAAGATGATGCTTAGTTAGAGACTCAAAGATATCACTGAGGCATGAAAACCTCACTCCTGAATTATAAGGACAGATGTGGTTGATATCAGTAAATGCATGTCTCTGTCAAGCATTCTAAAAGTTACCTTGGAAGTTATTTTTTATATTAAAGCTCACATATGGAAACCACCAGGCCTTATTGTAGCTAAGTCTTGCTTTGCTGGGAAATAGCCTATCAACTCTGCCTAAGCGTATTAAAATATCAAGGGCTATTCAAAGCCAACAGAAATGTCAACATACTCAGCAAAGGTTATCAGAAGTGCCAATGCATTTATTTGGAGGCTTTTCACAGGGGTACGCAGCTGTTCCCATAACCTTAACCAAAGAACATGGGCCTCTCTCTGTGAAGGTCAGCTTCGTTCAACAACTATGCAGTTCCACAAGTGACCCACAAGGAGAACCGAACAAGGCTGCAGGGTTTGATCATTCCAGACCCAGTGTAATCATCACTATCATAACCAAAATAAAAAATACAGAAGAAAGTCATTAAGAGATTATGCTCTTTTGAAAAGATGTGATTCAATTAAGAAAAGCTAGAGATTCTACTCAAAGTTTTCTTTGTAATTTTAATGGTTATCTGTAATGGGACCACTGTATAATGTATTAGATACCTAGTAGGTATCTACTGTGTCCCACGCATTGAGTATGAGCATTTTATATAACATATTATTTAATGCTCTCAGTAAATCTGTTAGGTATGTATTATTATTCTTTTTGTTTTGTTTTTTAAAATATTTATTTATTTGAAAGGCAGAGTTACAATGAGGCAGAGGCAGAGAGAGAGATCCTCTGTATGCTGGTTCACTCCCCAAATGGCCACAAATTGGCCGGAGGTGGGCAGATCTGAAGCCAGGAGCCAGGAATCTCCTCCTGGTCCCCAACATGCGTGCAGGGGCCCACGGACCTGGCCTATCCACCACTGCCGCTTTCCCAGGCTCACCAGCAGGGAGGCAGGATTGGAATTGGAGCAGCTGGCATTTGAACTGGCACTGCTATGGGATGCCAGCACAGCAGGCAGCGGCTCCACTGGCTATGCCACAGCCCCAGACCCTATTCTTTTTTTGTAGAAGAAATCAAGGCCCATAGGAATTACATGACTGCTCCAATGATAATATAAAACTAGAAATTAACAGAATTCAGAATCAAATCCAAGACAGCCTGATGCCATAACTAACGCTCACTCACAGCCAAGGAAGAAAGAACCACAAAGATTTTCTGGCTTCGTTTGAGAGGGAGACACACACACACACACACACACACAGAGAGAGAGAGAGAGAGAGAGAGAGAGAGAGAGAGAGAGAGGAAACTGGCAGATTGACTTTCAGGATAACATTCTGCTTCTTTATGGCAAAATGCTTTTCACATACATTCTCTCTTTTAATTCCCACAACAATGCACTAGGCAGGTGTTATCATTCCCAACAATAACCTCAATCTAAATATAAAATCCTTTAGAAGATATTTCAGGAATGTCCAAATCCAAGCTTCTTTCTCTTACATTGCCTTCCATTCCTTGAAAAGTTCTCCCAGTTAGCACTTTGCATTTCAACATGTTCCTTTCTTTCTCTTTTTGAACATTTACCCTCATTTCTTAACCATCAATAAAAATGCCACCCAAGAAGCTTGGGAAAGGAGACTACCATGACCTGAAAGGTGAGAAATTAGAAACTCCAATTAAGTCTGATTATTCTACGTTCTATTGATGGGGGGGGGAGGGATGTTAACCTTTAAGCAGAAATAGTTAAAGTCTCCCCTGGCTTTTCACTTCAGTGAGTTAAAAGGATAGCAGACACATAGAATTTCCCCCATTTAAGAGGGAAAGAGAAAATTAAGAAAATTCATGGTTAGTCTGTGAATGCTTTTAAATATTGTCAAAAGGTAACTTTTTAAGACAGAGTGAAAAAATTTTCTCATTTTTTATCTGAATGCCTCAACCTACCAGTAAGGAAGTTCCAAACTCATCTCCCTAGCAAAGTTAGAATTCATTTTAGGGGAGAAGCAATTGAATAGATTTAAACAGCCTTCTAGAGAGGATCCAAATGAGGCTTTTAAAATGAGAGAGAAAAAAACAAAACAAACAAACAAAAACAGAAAAAAAAAGACTTTTGCATGGTTTGCAAAGTGAGAATATGGACAGGAAAAACAATTCCAAATAAGAAGAGCAACAAAAATGTGGAAAGCACCAAGATGATACGCTGCCACAGGAGCAGGGTTACGCAGCTTGGGTGTACTTTAAATTGGGATCAATTGACAAAATTGCTCAGTTTATCCAATATGGGGTCTCAGTTTATTCTCCAGCCCCCAGAAATACTCAAGATATTTTATTTCGTGATTTATTCCTCTTAGAACTTCCTTACCTGGTGCTTCATTCCTTTAGTAGTCAGCTTTCTACTAGACACAATCTGATAAACTCACTTAAACTAGGGAATTAAAGGCCCAGGCTGATTTATTATCTCGCAGGTATACACACATTTTAGCAAAAGAGTTCAACAAAGACGTAAGCCATGGGGATGAAAGAATAATGTGGTAAATTTCTGGCACTGGACCAGGCTTGCTCAAGAACTATTGGAGAGAGGGATTTCAGCACCTTTCCATTCACACAATGAGAGCCCGCATACAGTGGTGTTCCTGCTATGGAATGTACAAATTGCTGAGAAATGGGGGCATTTAAAAATTGATAAAATATGCAGCAAAACAAACCCGATAGTATAACTGGGTTTCAAGAACTAGACTAGTCCAGAACTTACAGGTTCAATACTAATCAGAGTTACAGAGAGAAGAAAAATGAGATAGAGAAAAGAGGGAGCAGAGAGGGAGACAGAGTGAATCTCCCAATAATAGATGTTCTACCTTCTGTCCCTAACAACACATTTATTTTGGTACATGCAGAGAAAGATGAGCAAAAGGAGTGTCTAGGAGTAGGGAACTCTGAGTGAGCAGCTTCAAGGTCAAAGACCCGCCTTTATGGCACAAAACCCAGCAGTGATGTTCTTCCTGCTTCTCAACCTGCACTCACCCAAACCCTTTAAAGTAGTGATCTCCCTATCATCAGACCTAGATAGTTAAAAAATTATGGTATATATTTCTAGTTTAAAAAATACAGAAACAATCATGATATCATTCTTCATAATAAGGTTGAGATACTGAATCAAGGATGAGGAGAGGACTAGGGTGTTAAGCAGAGTAGAGCAAGCACTTATCTACTTACACAAATATCCATTTACACAAAGCTTCTCATCTTTACTTGGGTAACTCTTGTGATGGAGTTAGGCCTCTCATTTCACCTCCCAAAGCCAATTAACCAGCCATTTATAGATATGCAAACACAATGGAAGTTAGCAAGACCCTTCATTTCTTCAGTAAATTCCTGCCATCATGCAGCTAATGGTCATTAACCAAATAGTTCATATAGAATGTAACACCAGCAGAAAATACTATCAAATAAAAATGCAATAAAAGTTATGTGCTCTCAATTCAAATTGAAAATAAAAACAAAATTGACTTTTTTCCTATCAGAACATCTGCAGATATTTAGACAATATGTTGATATATTCCAAATATATATATATATATACAGTTATATTTCAAAGTGAATCTACATTTAATGGGCCTGAAAGTACTTTTGTCCTTCAGAAATCAACAAAACACACTATTTGTATTAATGAGGTTGGGAGGTTTCTTCTCATGGCAAAGTTCTTGGATTTGAAAACACTTAAAAATATTGAGATCCCATTACTCAAATATTAAATTTTAACTCATACATTTAAAATATTTAAATAATATTGGAAGACTATTAGCTCGAAATGGAAAAGCTCTTATTATTAACTTTGGTCTTCATTTACATAGTTGAAATTGAATTCCAAGTGAAAGTCATATACCCAAGGAAACAAAACCTCATCCTTATAAGTAAAAAATAAAAATAAAGTGAGGGACAGATATTTGGTAGCCAGACAGGCCTGTACAAATATTGTTGAGAAGTTCTCCAAAGGAAAATTTACCATGTGAGTGTGTTTCTGCAAAGGGAACAGAAAGCCTCCAATGAATGACCCCTGTTACTTGGGAAATAATGCTATGTAGTAGGACTGGTTTTGAGCATGGAAGCTAATCTGATAAGGAAAAGGTATGCATCTCCATCGTGAGAAACCTAGAAACATTACTAGAAAGGCTACTTTTTACAAATTAAAGAGTAATATTTTAATAAAAGATCAAGGAATCCCATTCTGAATGGCTAATGAATGGTATGAGTGAGGCTTGGAGCTCAATCATGGCTAAGGGGATTAAGGAGACAATGGTACAATATGATTAATGTACTAAGGTTCTCCTCTTCTAAATTGCCTTACCCAGTGAAGAATACTGGGGAATTGGAGAAAGTAAAAACTCATGTTAATTTTCTTAAAGGAACCCACTGAAATAAACTCAGGAGTTTGAGAGAAAATAGTCATTAAATTTGCCATCTCCTAAAGTAAGAATATTAAATGCCAATTATATTAGCAACATTCTTTGTTGGTAAATCCATGGAGAAAAATATCACTGTTCTTCACCCTTATTGATACCAGACCAATACAATTTAAAGTCCCAAAATTCATGCCTGTACTGTACAACTTAGAATTTAATATCTTGGGAATTAAGAGTCTTTCATTCTTCTAGAAAGTGATTATGGCACAATGTTCAAAGTTGAGTGTAATTCACAAACCAGTAAAAAATGGACTTAAGTACACTTTTGGATTCCATTGCACCAATAAATAATGTTTAATCACTTTCAAAGGATGTTAACAAATGAAGGTTAGTATCAAGTGGTGCACACATTTAAACTTCTTGGGACATCAATTGGTACTTCCTTGAGTGGGGAACTATTTTTCCACTTTCTTTGAAAAGTTACTATATAGCAATGGAACTAGCCAGGATTATTTATGAATATTATTTTTTTAATTTATTTGACAGGTAGAGTTATAGACAGTGAAAGAGAGAGACAGAGAAAGGTCTTCCTTCCGTTGGTTTACCCCCCAAATGGCCGCTACGGCCAGTGCTGTGCCGATCCGAAGCCAGGAGCTAGGTGCTTCCTCCTGGTCTCCCATGTAGGTGCAGGGCCCAAGGACCTGGGGCATCCTCCACTGCACTCCAGGGCCACAGCAGAGAGCTGGACTGGAAGAGGAGCAACCGGGACTAGAATCTGGTGCCCATATGGGATGCCGGCAATGCAGGTGGAGGATTAACCAAGTGAGCCACGGCACCAGCCCCATGAATATTATTTTTAAAAGGATCATATTTCCACTCATTTGGCAATAATATAAACCGAGACATTAGACTTGGAAGAGCTGTTCTTTATGATTAGTTACTGGAATAGGCAGCATGATGTGATTATAGAGATATCATGAAGATACCACTTGTCTCCTTCCCACATGTCCATCACCCACAAATAAACCCCTCATTCAGCTTGCTTATACCTAAATCTAACAGTTGTTGCTTTATCCTTTTATCTTAAGGTATTGTAGTAACTGACAAAGAACATAGACTCAGGAGTCAATCAGACTTCTGATCCAGTCATATCTGTATCATTATTAACTTGGTGGCCTTAAGGAAATTACTATCTATCTCTGAGTCAAATTTCCAAATTTAAAAACTGAGGATGATACTATTACTACTAATATCACTTTAGTGGATTATCACATAGATTAAATGAGATGACATATTTTATTCCGCACAGTGCCACAAATAGAGTAAGTACATAATATATATTAACTATTACTATGTATTAAAATCCAGCCTACCCTACGGGGAGAAAATATCTCATCTTTTTCACTTTATCAGTCATTTTCTCATGAGTCTGGCAGCTCCATTCATCAGAACAGACCTGAGGAAGTGCAAATGCAGACAAGACCTCAGGTTATTGAGGAAACTGTGTGTGATAGGGGAGCACCTCCCCCCAGGTGAAGAGAGAGGAAGATAGAGTGTGATGAAGAACACAAGACACGACTTCAACTTCCAAGTTGCCCAGGGTCCAGGCCCTCTACTCGAGTTTCATGTTCCCCCTGCTTAGATGAATCAGATTTATGAGAATCAGGTGGATGCAACTGCATCACTTCTGTCCTCATGATGAAAGTATTTATATGCACATCTAGAGGGAGAAGGAATATTTTAAAATCAATATTTAAATGGAAAGAAGGGGGCCGGCACTGTGGCATAGAGAGTAAAGATATTTCCTGTGACACCAGCATCCCATATGAGCCCTGGTTCGAGTTTTGGTTACTCCACTGATGATCCAGCTCCCTGCTAATGTGCCTGTGAAAGCAGCAGAAGATGACCCAAGTCCTCAGGCCCCTGTACCCATGTGAGAGACCTAGATGAAACTTCCAGCTCCTGGCTTCAGCCTGGCCCAGCCCTGGTTGTTGCAACCATTTGGGGAGTGAACCAGTTGATGGAAGATCTCTCCTCCCCTCCCCACTGTAATTATGCCTTTTAAATAAATAAATATTTTTAAAAATAAATGGTAAGGAAGCTCAGAGATGAGAATTTTACACCTCACAGTAGGTCTAATTCATTCTTGCTGAGAATCGTATGTGAATTCTGAATTCTTGGGGACAATGTCATTTTCTTTGACAAAAGGGAAATGCAAGTAGTATCCATTATCTTATTAATGTTTAGTTTTGCATTTGAGGGTTTACCTTGCTTCACTCCCTCACTTTGATTCCGCAGAAGCTGGACCTGGACGGAAGAAATGTGATGACTCAGTTGAATAACTTCCTTCAACCTGCCTTCAGGGTGAAACCACAGTGTGAGCTCACAGATCCAGTCGTAAGAAGAAAGCTAACAAAACAGATCTTCCTGAAAACCATCATGTGGTAATTGTAGGTATTCATAACTAACAAGTCAAGTGACTTGACTAACTTGTTTAAGCTCCCCTAGGACTTAATTTCTTCACATATAGAGTGGGCTAGCTGTTCCTCTAGTAACCAAATAAAGATTATGTGAAATGACATCCCTAAAACCATCAATATTTTACCTCCTTATTAATGGCAGTGACTAGTATTCTCAATGATTTAACTTACATTGCTGACTAGCCTCATGGTTCAATGACAAGAATATGGATTTCAGAAGTAAAACTTTAATTATGAAGTCCAGGCCGGTGCCATGGCTCAATAGGCTAATCCTCCACCTGTGGCACCAGCACACTGGGTTCTAGTCCCAGTCAGGGCGCTGGATTCTGTCCTGGTTGCTCCTCTTCCAGTTAAGCTCTCTGCTGTGGCCCAGGAGTGCAGTGGAGAATGGCCCAAATCCTTGGGCCCTGCACCCGCATGGGAGACCAGGGGAAGCACCTGGCTCCTGGCTTTGGATCAGCGCAGTGCGCCAGTCGCAGTGGCCATTGAGGGGAGAACAAACAGAAAAGGAAGACCTTTCTCTCTGTCTCTCTCTCTCACTATCTACTCTGCCTGTCCAAAAAAAAAAAAAAAAATGAAGTCCAGCCTCCTATGTTACTTCAAGCCAATTATTTAATTATTTGAAATCTCTGTGTATTCATCCACAAAATGGATCTAATAACATAGAACAGGGGCTATTATATGAATGAAATGAAATGAAATGTGCAAAAGTTCTAATTCAGAACAAATGCTCAATAAATGTGCGGTCCCTTCCTCCCTGCACCTAACTGTCCTTTAATGTCTGGAGAAGATTATTCCTTTACTGAGACAAGAATTCACATTTTAAAAAGCTTCTCCACACCTTAATAAAATGGTTTTTGCCTTAAAAAAGGCAAAATGAATTATCAACTATAATTTTTAAAGATTAATTGTTTATTTCTGTTTTAAATTGTTTTAAGAATTTTATTTAAGTTATACAAGTTAGGCAGCGTTACAGAGAGAGAAAGAGAGAAAGAGAGACAGAGAGTGAAAGAGCAAGAGAGCAAAAGAGAAAAAAATCTTCCATCCACTATTCACTCCTCATATGGCCACACAGCCAGGGCTGGGTGAAACCAAAGCCAGGAGCCTGAAATTCCTTCTGAGTTTCCCACATGAGTGGCAGAGATCTATGTACTAGGGCCATCTTCTTCTACCTTCCCAGACTCATTAGGAAGGAGCTGGACTGGAAGTGGTGCAGCTGAGGATGTTCATATAGGATCCTGGCATCCCAGGAAGTGACTTAACCCACTGTGTTACAACATCAGCACCAAAACATGAAGTATAATTAACAGGTTGAATTCTCAAATGAATGTCACCTTTTCACTGAGACTTCATCTGACAACCTTATATAAGGGCAGTCTCTGTATTATTCTTTCTCATCTAATTTTTAATATTTTCTTAGTGTTTGTCAAAACACAATGATTGTTTATTTGCCATATAATAGTCAAACCATAAATTCTCCTTAAATTAATGAATTCTACTTCTTTCCAAGAGAGTTAAATATCTCCTATGCCCTTTTCCTACTTGTCTTGGTCCATAAATGCCTAGAGATATTGCAGATAGCTTCCTTATTTTGCACACTGACAAATTATTTTACTCCCCACTTAATTTAATATCCCTTTGGAAGTCTTTTCCAAGGTAAAGGATATATCAGACCCCCTACCACTAGTAAGCCTTAGGCTTTGAACTCATTTTAAGGCAGTGGTGAGAGGTCGATATTGAACTATTCATACACACACACCTCTGTCCATCTTGAAAGGCACATGTACACCACAGAGTTGGCTACGGTTAGTACAAAGTTGGCAATTCTGGAACACACCAAAAACCAAAAGGCTCACATGGAAACTACATCCTTTTTATTTTATTACTCACCCTCCTCCCACATTTATTCAGATAATATAGCATACAAAGCATGAAGCTGAGCTCCAAGATACTGAGAAATATCTCTGCTCTTTCCCTTATGTAGGATAACTCTGGCACAACTCCTAATCCTCAAGGTATATACCTACCTGAGGGATGCTCCACCCCATCAGCCATCAGGTGGAAGATGAGGTAGGGTCATTCTCAGTAGTTTTCTGGCTTACAAGAGATTCATTTAATAAAGGAAAAGCCTCTACCTCATCTTTTTTTTTCCACCGTAAGTTTCGGAAAATCAATCATGTTATAGCATTTGGGGGATCTGTAAATCCTTTCAAAGGGACCATGTTGTGACTCAGCAAAATCATCAGAGTCCACAATTTCTTTTTTCAAAGATTTATTGATTAATTGAATGAATGATTTGAAAGAGGAGAGAGAGACATTGATCCAGAGGACCAAAACAACCAGGGCTGGCCCAGGCTGAAACCAGGAGCCAGGAACTTCATCCATATCTCCCAAATGGGTAGCAGGAACCCAAGCATTTTGGTCATGTTCTGCTGCCTTCCCATGTGCATTAGAAGGGAGCTGGATAGGAAGCAAAGAAGTTGGACTTAAACCCGTGCTTTGACATGGGATGACAGTGTCGCAGGTGGCTTAACCCACTGCATGACAGCCCCAGGGTCCATGATTTCTGATGGCTGTGTGCATTTATTGGTTAACCTGGAGGCTGGATTCAATATTTTAACAAGTTAGTCCCTATTATGTGTGAGACACTGTGCTAGGCACTGGTGAACAACACTTTTGCTGTCATGGATTGTATTGTGTCTATATTGAAAATATAGGATAAAAGTATACTGTTTAAAGGGATCAGAGAGAAGAAAAGAACATCTCTTAGAATATAGAGCAACGTCTAATAGCATCTTAGTAAGGCTGTCTATTGTTGAAATCATTGACAACAGTATAATCCTTCAAACACTCTGATATTTAAAAAGTTACATATTTGTTATTTTACTGAGTCATCAGTTGTGCAGAAGATGCCCTTAAGGTGTTGGAGGATGAATATATTATAGAAAAAAATGTTGGCAAAGTGGACAAATCTTTGGCATGGCATGTGCAATAAAGAAGAGCCAGGTTAAAAAAAATAAAAGAATCCAGTAAATGCAGGCTTGTTCTGTGAAAGCTAGAGTAGCTGAATGGATACTTAGAAAAGGATTACTTTGTGCCAGATAAAATCAGTACATATATGGTACTGAATAGACAAATGGCTCCATAAAAGGCTTAACTGTGTACCTGAGTGACTGTCCTATACTGAGTTATTAAGGGAAAGTAGGGTGGTTGATGAAGTTCTTCAATTATATAATTGATAAGCTCTGTGACCTTTGTGATGCCAGAGATTAGGAGTTGGCAAACCATGGACCCAAAAGCAAATCTGACCCACCATCTGTTTTTGTATTACCCACAGGCTAAGAATGGTTTTTTACATTTTTTAATGATTGAAAAACATCAAATGAAGAACAATATTTAATGACACAGGAAAATTATGTGGCATTCAAATTTCAGTGTCTGCAAATAAAATTTCACAGGACACAGCTACACTCAGTTGTTTATACACAGTCTCTGGTTTCCTTTGTGCTACAATGGCAGAGTGAAAAAGTTGCAAAAGAGAATGTATAGCCTTCAAAGCCAAAAATATTTGCTATCTGATCATTTATAGAAAAAAAGTTTGCTGATCCCCTGTCATTAATCATGAAAGCCTTCAAATTTCCTAGAATCAGGTCCAAGTTCTAACTCTGCTTTGAAAAAAAATTTCTTAATCTCTGTACCTCTCAGTTTTTTTATGAGAAAAGTGGAGATGTTTTGAGTAACCTCACAGAATTCATATGAAATATTGAGTGTAGAACATTAGCACAGTGACTGTCATGTTATGAACATGCAATAAAGCAAAGCCATTACAAATCATCGCCTCTGGGACTGAGGCATAATGCTGGGCTGGGCTGTATGCACAATGACAGAGTCTCAGCTAAAAATTCTGATGATTTCACTAAGATATATCTGACCAAGAGGCTGTAGGCTGAAATCTGGAAAAAAAATCATTTTTTGACATACTTTCTCTCAGCCCAAATTTAGCATCAGGATCATCTTTATAGTAGGTTGCAAATCTCCACAATGATTTCAGTGAAAGCGTATGACTATAATGACAACTTAATTCATCCTCAAATGATGGTTAACATGCTAGTTTGGCTGAGTGATGTGCAAGAATGGTGATCTTTCATTTTAGTTGACACATTTGCTATGGTAATTGAAAATATTCTCATCAGTGTACCAGAAGGCTAAAGTCAAGTAATGTATCAAAGAACAAGCTAAAACCCAGAATTCTGCAGAGTTTGAAAAAAAAAATGAAATGCATATAGACCTTGGTGTAATAGTACTTTGCTATATTTAAATATTCCTCTCTATCATTATCATCTATCCCCACAAACCCATGACATGAAAGAAAAAGATCAGAACATTCAAGATCATGCAAAATGATTTAAGCACATACCTCTTATTGTTGCAAGGAAGACCAGTAGCAATTATTGGAGCAAACGTTTGGAGATAGTGAGAATTCTTGTAAACTGTTGGTGGTTATGAGTTTGTCACAAAACATTTTGAAAAGCAATCTGACAAATGCTATTAAAACTTGGAAATGGGGCTGGCGCCACGGCTCACTTAGCTAACCCTCCACCTGTGGCGCCGGCAGCTCAGGTTCTAGTCCTGGTCGGGGCGCCAGATTCTGTCCTATTTGCTCCTCTTCCAGTCCAGCTCTCTGCTGTGGCCCAGAAAGGCAGTGGAGGATGGCCCAAGTGCTTGGGCCCTGCACCCGCATGGGAGACCAGGAGGAAGCACCTGGCTCCTGGCTTTGGATCGGTGCAGTGCGCCAGCCGTAGCAGCCATTTGGGGGGTGAACCAACGGAAGGAAGACCTTTCTCTCTGTCTCTTTCTCTCACTGTCTAACTCTGCCTGTCAAAAAACCAAACAAACAAACTTGGAAAGGCACATGTTATTTGATCCAGAAATTTCACTTTTGGAAGTCTGTTCTAGATAACAAAAGCATCAAGATATGGAATATAACTATGAGGGTATTTCAAAAGAAATGCTTATAAAGAAATAAAATTTTAAAGCTACTTGAAAGCCTACCAATAGATTAAATACCTTGTGATAGATCCACACTGTGGAATATTATATAGTTATTTTAAACAATGGTCTGGATCTTTGCACATTGGCCAAGAAGCATTTCCATGAAAATTGGTAAATAAACAAAGCAGAGTGCTACATGGCGATCTCCACTTAAAAAAAAAAAAAAACAAACTTTTTTTGAGTTTGTATATGTCTGCACAGGGGTAATTTAAAAAGTTCACAGGAAAATGAATTGAAAGATAAATTTATTTTCGTAATTTTTTTTTGAAAACCATATGTAGTTTTTTTTTTTATAAATCACATTTTCCATGAACTTTTTAAAGATTCCTCAATGAGTATAGATAATTTCAACATAAACAATAAATACAGCAAGAATGCAAGTACAAAAGTAAGACTGTTATGTTTTTCTTTATATACATTTAATAGTGTGACTGTTTCTCTGTTTTTTAAATGATATTTTATTCTTTTTGTCATTTTTAAGGAAATTAACTTTTACTTTTTGTTTGCATTTTCCTGGCTACTAGTGAGGTTGAACAAGTTTTTACAAATAAAAATACTTTTAAAAATTCACAGAAAATGCATATCATGAAAAAACTATGCATGGATTTTTTTTTTTTTTTTTTTTTTGGACAGGCAGAGTGGACAGTGAGAGACAGAGAGAAAGGTCTTCCTTTTTTCCGTTGGTTCACCCCCCAATGGCCACTGCGGCCGGCGCACCACACTGATCCGAAGCCAGGAGCCAGGTGCCCCTTCCTGGTCTCCCATGGGTTGCAGAGCCCAAGCACTTGGGCCATCCTCCACTGCACTCCCGTGCCACAGCAGAGAGCTGGACTGGAAGAGGAGCAAATAGGACAGAATCCGGCGCCCCGACCTGGACTAGAACTCTGGGTGCCGGCGCCACAGGTGGGGGATTAGCCTATTGAGCCACGGCGCTGGCCTATGTATGGATTTTTAAAAATTTAATTCTGTATTCCTACAAACTTTACAAAATACCCTGGTGACTTCTGTCCATTTTTTATTAGTTTATTTTTTCTTATCAATTTGTAAGTATCATTGTCTGTTAGAGATGTTAACCATCTATTACTCATAAATGTGGCAAAAAATCTTTTCATGTCGATTGGAGTTTTTAATGCAATCAGATCCCCTGACCTTTAATTACACTTCTTAAGACAATATGATGGAGGGCGGTGCTGTGGTGCAGCGGGTTAACGCCCTGGCTTGAAGAACCAGTATCCCATATGGGCACCAGTTCGAGACCTGGCTGCTCCACTTCCATTCCAGCTTTCTGCTATGGCCTGGGAGAACAATAGAAGATGGCCCAAGTCCTTGGGCCCCTGCACGCGTGTGGGAGACCTGGAAGAAGCTCCTGACTCCCGGCTTCGGATCGGCGCCACTCCGGCCGTTCTGGCCAACTGAGGAATGCATAATCAGATGAAAGATCTCTCTCTCTCTCTCTCTCTCTATCTCTCTCTCTCTCTCTGCCTCTCATCTCTCTGTGTAACTCTGACTTTCAAATAAATAAATAAAAACCTTTAAAAAAAGACCATATGGTAGATATATATGCTTTGGTGTCTATCACATATTAAGCAAATTAAGGCAAGTTCCTGAGTAATATGTTTAGTGTGATTCTATCTTCCTATATTGAAAAATAGAGGGGGCTGGTGCTGTGGCGCAGCAGGTTAACGCCCTGGCCTGTAGTGCCGGCATCCCATATGGGCGCCAGTTCTAGTCCCAGCTGCTCCTCTTCCAGTCCAGCTCTCTGCTGTGGCCTGGGATAGCAGTTGAGGATGGCCCTGGTCTTTGGGCTCCTGCGCCCACGTGGGAGATCCGGAGGAAGCTCCTGGCTCCTGGCTTCGGATCAGTGCATCTCCAGCCATTGTGGCCATCTGGGGAGTGGACCAGCAGATGGAAGACCTCTCTCTCTATCTCTACCTCTTTGTGTAACTCTCTTTCAAATAAAATAAAATAAAATCTAAAAAAAGAGGAAAGTACATCATTTTTGTGTATATTTGCATGTATTTATATGAACAAAGATAAAGATATGGGAAGATCAAAACCCAAATTATTAACATTGCTTTTCTCAGTGAAGTGGGATGGGGCAGAGGCAAATGATTAATTTTTTTCTCTATATATCCTTATATTATTTGACTTAGTAAAATATGTACATATAAATACTGTAATTTTTTTTGAAATTTAAAAATCCAGTAAGGGAAACTATGTTAAGAAAACATCATTCTACTTTCAGCATCCTTCTTGGAGGAGAATTACATCATGCAGTATAAATACCACGCTCTCTCACAGATTTCCTTAGGAAATACTATAGAGAAATAATTGATTCGCTATGTCCCAAAACATATGGTTGAGTAAGTAGCATAATCACTTAGGCACATTCCCATCACACATACTATCTGACCTTGAAGAGCCTCCTTAATGTTTCAACACTACAAAAAGAAAACCAGAGGAGATAGAACTTGTTATTTGCAGATTCTGATGAGAGTGCACTTTTCACGGTAATGCCTAGGGGTGGGATGGAGTTAAGGGGTGAGGAAAGGAGTGGTGGCAATGTTTGCATTGCTTGGCACTGGCTCCACATATAAAAATAGCTAGTTATGCCTTTGCATTCTAACCAAGTGTAGCATTTGTTCTGTGACCTTATATAAAATGTAGTTTTATGGGTGTGACTTGAGGTCAGTGTACATGCCCCTATGTTAGAAACAGAATAACAATGTCTTTGGTTAAATAGCCAGAGACCAAAATACACAGAGGAAAATAATAGTAGATGCACAGTTTCTCAGAATTGGAAAAGACTTAGAGTTGTTTTAGTTCAGTCTATTTTCTAATCCACGAGTTTTAAAATACAAATCTGGGGCAGATGATCATCTGCTTGCAGTATTTCCAGTCAGAGAGAACTCTCTCTTTCAGAAAGCAGCTAATTCTTTACAGTGACAATTGTTAGAATGTTCTTCCTTTAATTGCTCTGAATTTCGCCTTTTTGTAACCTCTATCCATTGATCATTCTTCCATATGACTTCCCATGGAAAATATCTGGCTGCAACTGCTCAGACTCCCTAAGCCTTCTCTTCAAAATCCTATATGCCACCAATCCCTTAACCTTTCTAAATATGTCATGAATTTCTATAGTATTCTCCATCCTACTTTCCCTAGTTTGCCTAATAATTTGCTTGAAATATAATACTCTGAAATAGTTACACCTTCTCAGTTATCTTTGCCTTGTATAGGGTGCAATTAAGACAATTGCCCTTGATTGGTCTGTTTTATTGTTCCATTATCACTGCACCAGAGTATTAACATTATCTCTAAGTTAGGTTCCTCACATCCTATACTTAAGGAACTGGTGATTTGATTGCTTTTAGGCTTAGCTACCAAGTTTCACATTTAACTCTGTGCAATATTTTCTGGTTGGTTTAGACCAATAATTCTAGGATCTTGCACAGTCTGATTCTCACCAGAATGGACCTGCTGCTCTAATGCTCCAGCCCATGCCCAGAGGGAATGCAAAAAAAAAAAAAAAAATAAGCAAAAACAACAGGAGGAACAAGGCAGCCAAAAGCCAACATGAACTGGCCTTCATCTGTGCTTATTCCTTGCTCCATTTCAGTTTGCCCCCTGCCTCCCTTTCCTAACCCCCTGCTCATTCATCATTCTAGCTTCCTGTCAGCTCCAGACTCATCTCTAGTTTTATCTTCTCAGCTTGTCTGCTTCACTGCCTCCCAAACCTATGCCCAATTTATTGCTTGTCTCCTCCACCCTGTTCTGGCCTTGGGACCCTTTCCTTTGAACTAACCCTAAAGATTACCTTGTGTCTCAGCCCAATTACTTCCCTAGCTCTACTCCCTTCTTGCTCTGACCTTAGAGTATCAGACGCAGGAAAAACACTGTCAACCTATAAATTAATAATTATTCCCAGTTTGGGTTCATCAACAAAAATTATATTCATGCCTTTCATATTTTCATCTAAAACATTAAAAAATAAGTTGGACACTGGGCCAAGGACAGAAAATATGTACCATATTCCATTAGGAGTGTCTGTTCTCAAGATTCTATTTTTTTTTTTTCTAAAATTTAACAGATTTGATTTTTAAAATTTTAGACAGCTGCACTGGCCAATACAATAGTCTTTAGTCATTTATGTTGATATAAATTTAAATTTACCTTTATTTAAATTAAGAATTCAGCTCCTAAGTTGTCTCATTTCAAGTACTCAGCCACACCTTTGTAGGGGCTGTCATGGATATACAATAGAGATATGGGATATTATCACCACTACAGAAAGTTCTTTTGGAAAGAACTACTCTACAGTGAGCATTCGATTATGTACCACATACTCTTACATCAATATTGCAAGTTCTCTTTATTTGCCATCAATTCATTAGTCAATTGTTTTATTCAGCTAAGTCATGAATATGCCTATTTTTGTTATATTCAGCCAATATTTTTTCTATCTTTTCTAAAAGGATACCATACAATCTTTTGCTGAAATAAAAATACATTGACTACAATAGTACCTTGGTCTACCTGGAGAGCAACTGGTTTGATTAGCTATTCATTTTGCCTTGTAACCTATCATCTCAAAATTTAGCAGTTTAAAACAACAATATTTTTTCATCTCTCATGATTTTTGTTGGGCAGAAGTTTGGGATGGCTTGACTTAAGATCTGTCAAATCACAATCAGATGTTGGCTGGGACTACTATCGTCTTAAGGCTTCAATGGAAGTGAGAAATCTGCATCCCAAGTGGCTCACTCATGTGTCTGGCAAATTGCTTACTCTTGGATATCGGCTACATTTCTTCTTCATAAAGGCCTGATTATAGGGCTACTTCAGTGTCCTGAAAGCTTGAAAAAATGGCTTCTCCTATACCAACCATCTGAGAGACCTAGCTGAAAGCTTCAGTGCCTTTTATGACCTAGCTTTGTAAATCAAGCATGATCAATTCTGCCATGTTCTATTGGCCACACCAGACGAATACTGATTCAGTGTTGGAGAAGACCCCACAGTGTTAATACCAGGATTCTTGGTTCATTGGAGGTTTCTCTGAAGGTTTGCTTTCACCTCATTCAAAATAGGAAACGAGCTATTTTGTCATGGCTCGTTGTTAATGAACCTGTGCTTGCTCTTGTAAAGTATCTCCTAAGAGCCATCTGTATAATATTCTGTGACAATTTCTCATAGAATAAACATGAAATTTATTATCCTATACTTTCTGGAATCTATGTTTTTGCTTGTTTGAAAATTACACTTTGTTGTACAGGTCACCACAATCACATCTGCAAATATTTTGGTTTTTCTTTATTATTGTTGTTTTAATTTTAAATGTCATTTTTATGAGTCCAGAGATTTGTCCCTAAACACACAGCTTGGTATTTTATATCACTTTTTTCTCCTCTATAATCTGTGTCAGGACAACTTTTTGTTGAATGAATATTCTTTCAGATCTTGAGCCTCATGTCCTCATCATGATGCTTGATTAACACTTTCAGATTATTATTCTCAAGATGTAAATTATATAGGGATTAAAGGTACATTGTCTAATTTATGAGATCAATTATCACTATACCATATGTACCTCAAGGAGTGTGACTGTCTACCTCAAGGAGTGTAACTCTTGTTCATAATTCTATTTTGTACAGAGCTCCTATTGCACACACACAAAATCAAAAAATTCAGGTTAATTTTTGAGCATTTTAGTATTTTTAGGGAAGTTGATATTTTTTTGTGTCACTAGCCAAAGGAATACTATTTCTATACATTAAATATGTGTATATGTGTTTATTTCTGCACACATATTGTAGATTCAGATTTTCATTGATTGGCATTTCCATTCCACTTGGCCATATTCCTTTAAAGGGTAGCCATTGAAGATGGGATGGATGGAATACTGCCACATGCATATATATAAATATATTCTGAATTTTTTGAAAAAAGCACCTTATTTCTTGAAATTTATTGTATATGATTTACTAAACTCAACATTCACGTATTTCTTTATTAAAATATTATTATATCCTGTGCATTCCAATCACCAACTTTTCCTTTTTAGCTCAGAATTAAATCCAGAATGGCAGCTTTTATCACTATTTCCTTTATATTGTAATAAATGAACTTGTCAACATGGAAATTTTAAGAACTTATCAGATTCTATTTCTTTAGAAAAATCTAAGCGAATAATCTTAGGATGAGTTATATCTATATATCTCACCTGGAAAGATAACACTGATAAATATTACGTTCCAAGGTAGTAAGTATGGTAGAGAGAACAAAAGAATAAGGAGAAAGAATTCTGAGTGCATGTTTTTACAGAAAGCTTGCAAGTGTGGAGAATGGTATAGAAGCGTATATACCAAATTATTAGTACCAATTATCATGAAATGGAGGGAATAGTGCTGATGATGTATGATTGGATGGAGACAGTAAGTACTACTATCTTTTTCTGCATTCACTTTTGACTTTTTTGACTTGTTAAAATAGACATACATTAATTTTTTAAAAGATTATTTATTAATTTATTTGAAAGCTAGAGTGACAGAGATTCTCCATCTGCTGGTTCATTCTTCAAATGGCCACAACAGTCCAGTTTCAGCCAGGCCAAAATCAGGAGCCATGAAAAACATCCTGGTCTCCCACGTGGGTTGTAGGGGCCCAAGCACCCTGGCTATCTTCTGCTGCCTTCCCAGGCACATTAGCTGGGAGCTGGATTGGAAGGAGAGTAGCTGGGACTGCAACTGGCACTCTGATGTGGAATACCAGCATAGCAAGCAACAACATCACCTGTTGAGCCACAATGCTGACTCCACTCACATATTAATTTTATAAATTTTTCTAATCTAACAATATAAAACATTAAAATATGTTATCATTATTATTTTCTACCACACTGTGTTATGATCTGGGTTTAGCAAAATATTGCCCATTTAATTCCTGTCATCACTCTGTAGCATATGCCCATGACAATATTATTCCTATTTCCTCTCTGTTTTATCCTCAGCCCTGTTTATATGATGTATTCCTTTCTATATAGATGGATAATTGTTTAAAATTCAGTGCTCTTCCCCTTTTCCTTTTCTAGTCTTTTTCTTTTTTAGAAACACATACTTCTAGTTGTGATTTTCTCATTGCAACTCTTATTTTGTCAAGCTTTAGTGATATTCTGGAGATTATACACACACAAAGACACTCATATTTCAAGTTCACTGTGTTCTCTCAGTGTTGTGCATTTGAGACTAAACTCTAAGTTTCATTGCATCTGAAGCTTTTATAATTTAATGTGTCCACGTCAAAAAAAAGTAATATTAAATGATCAACAGAATTATTGAGGCCACTCCAAGGGCCTTAGAATTGTGAGAGGACTCCGAGCTCAGGCTTCCTTGTCACAATTTAATGTGTTTCTGTGTGCATTTATGCTGGGGGAGGGAGGACAGATAGCCTGAAGTTGCTGGCCTGGGACTTGAGAATAAGGATGGCATGGCCACCAAAGAGGGAAAAGTTGAGGGAAGAAGGTGACTTCATGATCAACTTCAGAAATCTATCTGACTTTTGGGTTTTAACTTCCCTGTTTATATCTCTTTATAAAACAATTGTCTTTATCTTTCAGAGTAGCATTCCAGTTTCCAATAGCAATGAGACCCGTCTTCAGCTAGGATCAGGTTTCCAGGGCCTCATTTTAGAAACAAGCATAGCTCAAATCATGCCGAGCTTAAGAGCATTCCATGACAAGCAACAGAAGCTTTGCAAACTATGGTTAGAAGGCACATTTCATGACCTTTAGCCTGAGAAATATTAAGTGGCTTGTTGCTTTGTCCCCACAGGAGTGGCATATAGGGAAAATCAAAAGGAGTGGTGGCAACAGTGTTGGGAATTTTGCTAGATGTCCATACTACTGTTGCAAGAAAGAAAAACTCCAGAAGGTCCTTTAGCTCGGTAGTTCCCAAAGAATATTCTTTCCTCTAATAGGACGTGTTAAGGTTTTTTCAGGGGGCTGGCGCTGTGGTGTAGTGGGCTGAGCCTCTGCCTGCGGTGCTGACATCCTGTGTGGCTGCTGGTTCATGTCCTGTCTGCTCCTCTTCCAGTCCAGCTCTCTGCTGGTGCCCTGGGAGGACAGTGGAGGATGGCCCACGTGCTGGGGCTCCTGCACTGCTGTGGGAGACCAGGAGGAAGCTCCTGGCTCCTGGCCTTGGATCAACGCAGCTCCGACCGCTGTGATCAATTGGGGAGTGGACCAGCAGATGCAGGACCTTTTTCTCTGTCTCTCCCTCTCTGTCTGTGACTCTGCCTCTTAAATAAATAAATAAAATTTTAAAAAATAGATTTTTTTCAGACAGGTGCCCCATCCACTCACAAGTATATTAGAAGATATTGGACATGAAGTGTTTGGAATCACAGAGGTGGGAGTCTTTCTTTGAAATATAACGTTACCTAGAACCCAGTAGTGGAGATAGCAAACTTGTGTGAACAG
Source organism: Lepus europaeus (assembly GCF_033115175.1). NCBI lineage: Eukaryota > Metazoa > Chordata > Mammalia > Lagomorpha > Leporidae > Lepus > Lepus europaeus. The sequence goes on from NC_084850.1 coordinate 46,818,236, forward strand.
AAATTTGCAAGAAATTGACTCATTTTCATCTGTGAAGCATCAAAGTAGAGGAAAAAGTGATAGACATTTTTGGTGTACCATAGTGCCCCATCTGCCTTATCTGTTCTGCTTTTTGTAGTTTCCTTTACCAAGATCAACTATGGTCTGAAAATATTAAATGGAAAATCCCAGAAACAATTCATAAGTTTTAAATAACTTTCATTGTAGGATATTATTATAATTGTTTATTTTCATTAGTCATGTTGTTAGTCTCTTGCTATGTCTAATTTATAAATTAAACTTAATCATGTTGTGTATATATAGGAAAAAGCAGAGTATATGTAGAGTTTGGGACTACATATCAGGTATCCACTTCCAGTAGGGATCTTGGAATTTATCCCCCACAGATAAGAAGGTATTATTTTACTTGAAACTTTTTTTGTTCTTTTTTAAAGGTTTATTTATTTATTTGAAAGTCAGAGTTACACACAGAAAGAAGGAGAGGCAGAGAGAGAGAGAGAGGTCTTCTATTGCTGATTCACTCCCCAAATGGCCACAACAGCCGGAGCTGCACCAATCTGAAGCCAGGAGCCAGGAGCTTCTTCCAGGTCTCCCACACGCGTGCAGGGGCCCAAGGACTTAGGCCATCTACTACTGCTTTCCCAGGCTATAGCAGAGAGATGGATAGGAAGTGGAGCAGCCAGAACTCGAACTGGCGCCCATATGGGATGCCAGCACTGCAAGCCAGGGTGTTAACTTGCTGCACCACAGCACCGGCCCCATTTGAAAATTTTAATAATGCATTTTATTAGGTTCAGTTTTTTTAAAGCAATATCTGTTAAGTCATATATTGCCAATATTAAATGTGTGAAGAATAAAAAGAAAAAAAGTCAAGAATCCTTTGAATCTATGTTTTTAATACACACACGCACATATCCTTGCCGTGTAATTTCTACAGGTTATAATGATTAGTAATTTGCATAAAAATGAATCTGTAGTTGTTTGTATACAAAGATGGAAGTACTTACTTTGAAGTTGTTTTTCCAGTTAACACGCGCAGGCAATAGTGGAGGATCTATAAAGAGCCACAGAGTAGAGAGATACACACTGACTGTCTGGGGAATCAAACCCGTGCCCTTGGCACCACGTCTTCACTACTGCTACAGACTGAGCTAATTGGCTGTAACCTTGCCATTTAGCAGCTCAGGTCTGTTAAGCACGATTGCTCACAAAAAAAACAGTCTCCTTCAGGTCCTCAATGAATAAAGTTTGTTCCCAGATCCCCCCCCAAAAAAAATCTCTGGCAGGAGTGAAAGTGCATTTTAGTTTTTAAAGCATTGAATACAGTTGCTTTTTTTTTTTCTTTTTCTGGCAGTTTCTTAAGCTTGACATCCATAATTTTTCCTTATCAGGTGAGCCAGTTGGTGATCAGTGGCTACTTTTAAGGCTATGACTGAGTTCTACTTCTTTTTATAAAGCCCACGTTATTTCTGTTAGGAGGGCTTGAGGGCTGAAAGGGGGAATGGGGAACTGGATAGCTCTGGGGCCTAGCTAATGTCATCTGATCTCTCTTACCCTGAGGCTTTTTTGAATTTGGCTCCTCTTCACACAGTCTCAAAATACTCATCGGCCCTTCAATGGTCATTGACGGGTGGGCTCTGGAGTCAGACTGCCTGAGTTGGAAGCCAGGCTCCTCCAATTACTGGCTGTGAGGCTTTAGACAAGTTTCTTTATCTCTCTGTGCCTCAACTTCCTTATCAATGCAATGGGGATGATAATTAAAAACCTGGAAAGTGATTTGACAAAATTAAATGAGATAATATATGAAAAGCCCTTAGTCCAGAAGATACATAACAGTAAGCACTCAATAACATTTACCTATTAAGAAATGCCAAAAAAATTACAAAGGGCTTAAGATAACAGAGTCTATTGAAGGAGAAGGTGATGGAATAAATATGGGACCTGTTATGTTGGCAGAGAGACCATTTCTGGGTAAAACACAGCTTGACAAGTTCCCAGATCCTGCAAGGGCTAGGGTTATTTTTACAGAATTTGAGGCCCAGAAACAAAGAGAGAAGGGGGGAAAAACCCACCTCATTGATATGGAAAGAGGGGTAAGAGGAGAAGATGTTCTGAAGTTGGAAAAATGTGCGCTATTTCAAGGTTGTGCTGGGGGCTGATCCTCCTGCTTGGGGGCCACCTATTTGCCTTTTGGTCGATTAGCCGGCCTGAACTTCCCCAAGCCAGCCACAAAAATCCCCATAATGTCAGCTTACAAGGCAAAGTTTCCATGCTCTTCCATGCCTCCTTTTTCCTTGAAAATAATAATAGCTGTAAAAAATGTATAGATTTTCTGTCAAGTTCTGGTCAAACACCTAGCTTGCCCTCCCCCCACCTCAGGGGCTCCCACCCAGCATGTGACTAATCCCTATGGAGTCATGAAGCCGCTAGCCTCCCACAGAGCCTTGCAACTAGAGAGTCCAATGATCTAGCCTGGATTCTTTTGCCCAGTCTGGACTTGCCCCCTTAGACAGGCTAAAACAGTCTGCCATCGGGGGCCATGGGACACTTCCCCACACCCTCCATTCTGCAAACCGCATTATTAAAAAAAAGTATTACCTTATGAACACTTACTCCCATTAGTCAAGAGTCTCTTCAGAGCCCCCTGTATATGCTGTATTTCTTAACTCTGTGACTTGATTGCTAAAAACAAAAATCTAGATGTCTACATTAAAGTGTAACTTTCAATTAACTAAGTCATATGTTCTTCTCTAGTTATGAAATGTCGATTTTCAGGCTGAATTTAGGAAGATCCAAAAGAATTTTACTGATCATCTAGGAATTTTTAAACTGTGTTCTTTCTCAAGGGGCCAGATTATGTGTGGTGGAATTGTCAAGATTTGAATCCTTGGAAAATGTAATTTCTGTGATGGAGTATATAACATCTGAATCAACAAGAGAATTCGATGCAGAACACCCAGGTTTGTGTCGTGGATGAGATGGTAGCTGGTTTGCTTCGCACCCGTTAACGGAGAATTCTGTTTAGCGAGACCCGGCTCCTCAGACAGACTGTGGCCATTACAGAGCTCACAGAGTCTCCTCAGAGGTTAAGGAATGTAAAGAGGTCAAACACGAACGTTGAAACAGACACGAAATAAACAAAACCCATCAGTATCGAGAGAGAGAGTAATTGCAAAAGTTTCAAAAGCGGGTCAGAAATGGTGAGCTCACGGTCAGTGGGAAGAATTATTCGGATAAATCCTAGATGAGGTATAAAAGTCTTAATTAACAAAGAAAGGAACAGGAAACAAACCTTCCACATTGAGTTCGGACCCCAGGGTTCCGGTGTGCAGAATGCAGGCTGAGCTCCAGGGAAAGTGAACCGCTTTGGGGCATTTTCTGAAGTGCTGTTTGCAATGCAAGAGATTAGAGTGCGGTTAAGTTTTACGCACCGACTCCCTTTCCCCATAAACGCTACAAGGGGCGCCTTAATTTTCAAGGCTAAGCATTTCTCAGATTCTCTTGAAATGCACGTCGGAACCCCTGTGCTCTGGGTGGGGGGTTGGGGAACATTTTGTACTGAATGAGCGAATGAATGAAAGCCAGTCGATACGCTGCAGGCTGGGACGGAGGAAGAAACTTTGCGCTTTGCGAATGCGGCGTCTGTAAACTTAGGATGGAGCAGCAGAAACTGCAGACATTCCGCGTCTTTCAGCGCTAAGCACCTGTGAACAGGTGCGGCTGCCAGTTAGCGGCTGGGTCTGGCATCAGTTAACCTGGAGTCAAGAGAGATGTGGCCCGCCTCGAAGGCACTTCGCAGCGGCTCTGTCCATTATGCCCTCCCCTTGGCTACTAGTAGCTTCGAAGGCTGAGCTGTGTGGCTGCCCTGAGACACACTGGGAGCCCTCCTTTCCTTACACAGAGACTCGCCTAACTCTGATCCCTAAAGTGGCGGCAAATGGCTCGGTTTCTTTTTACTTGATGCGTCTTTACAATCGATGCAACAAGAAAATCGGGGTGTGTGTGTGTATGGGGAGGGGTAGCACAAAGAGAAAACAGACACATAGAAAAGTCTCAAGTGTTTCTCGGGAAGATGAGGCAGTGGGCTGTTTGGACTGTGGCAAAGTTGTGGGGCCCAGACTGGGAGCGGCGCGGAGCGGGACCGGTTTTCCGGGGCTGGCAGCTGCCTGGAAAAAGTTTCCTGTGGAACACTGGCCGGCGGGGGCGGGGGCGGCGGGCGCAGCCGCGGACCTAGGAGGGGGCGGGAGGGCGGCGGAGGCCACGAGGAGGCAGCTCGTAGACCGTTATAGTCCTTCAAGCACCTCCTTGGCCCGCGGGCCCCTCGCCTGCGTCCTCGGCGTGCGGCTGCCCACCTGGCGACGTGACGCTGCACCAATCCCCTTCCAGCGGCCGCCGGCCCCTCGCCTCGCACCGCCCCCCTCCCCACCCTGAAAGAGGCGCACCCTGCCCGGGCAGACGCTGCGCTCTCGCCGCCGAGCACCCCTCCGGCTTCTCCGTCTCTGGGACAGACGCTCCTGCTCTCCTCTCGCCTTAGCCAAACTTGCTTTCCCGCCTCTCAGACTCAGGCTTCCCTGCACCCCTCGCTCCTTTCCCTCCACTTTCCCCTCCTCGATCCTGCGCCGCAAACCCCTCTCCCCCACTCCTCTGGCCCGCCCTCTCCCTTTCCCTTTCCCTTCCACAACTCCTCGTCCACCTCCACCTCAGACTCCCCGAGCGCGCCCAGTTCAGTCGCCCGCTCCCGTTCCTCTCGAAGTCATGGCGGGACCTGGGGGCTGGAGGGACAAGGAGGTCACGGATCTGGGCCACTTGCCGGTAAGTAGAGAACACCCGTGACCCCGTAAGTGCTCTCTTTTCTGCGGGTTCTGAGCACCGGGGGAGGGAGCAAATGCCCTCAAGGCAGGGTAGGCCAGGACTTCGACGGGCCCCTGGGCGCGGGAGCGCAGCTAGGCTGAGGGCATGCTGGAAAGGCGCCCCCTGGCCATGGGTGCTGGGCCAAACTCCACCGAAAAGCAAGGGCGCAGGGTGGTGGCGGGAGAGAAGAGGTGACAGTGGGCAGCTGCGGGACGATTTCTACATGTGGTCCACTTTGGCTAGTGGCGCTCGGGGTTGCTGTCCCAGCGGGGTTCCAGGAGAGGCCCCCAAAGCGCGAAGGCGCGTGGCCTCCCAAGAGCAGGATTCCTTGCCCCATTGCTCGCTTCTTTTGCCAGCGTGGTGTGTCTACTCGCGGGGTGACTTTTACGTGACGACAGACTAGAAAATTAACTTGTTGGAGTGACACTTCTCTCACTTTCTAAAGCACTTTCTAAAAACCTTCTTATTCTCGCCAGAACAGTGTTCCTGATTTAGAGTGCGGGAGCGGGAGCATAGGAACTCGACGTCTGCTTGGGAAAGAAGTGAATTCTGCACACCCCAATTAAAAAAAAAAAAGGCAATGTGCTGCCCAGCTATCCAGATTAACTTTTCCCTGTGATTTTCATTTGTGAGTTCTCTTTTTCCCGAATGCCCAGCTTTCCTACAGAATTGTAATTGATTGGTGAGCTATTATCGCCATCGTTATTAGTAGATGTATTATTTTAGCAGCACCGTTTATTTCATTGGCATCTGGTTTCTGGCTGATATTGGATCCCACCCAAATCCGTTTCTCAAGTTCCCTTTTTAGATTGGCATTTCATTCGCACCCCCTCTTGAATGCAAAGGGCCCCTGGACTCTCTGAAAGGGAAATAAGCAGGCACTGTGCTGGAATGATCGCCAGGCAACTATAGTTCAGGACAGTGGCCTCCTTACTTTGGGAAAAGCTAAATATTAACCTTGAGGTTATTGAAAGTCGCATTGCCTTAGCTTTATGTGTATATACATACACACACACACACACGGCATTTAAACATTGTGTTCTTACTGGTGACACAGGCCTGTCCCCCTCAAAACCAGGGCATTCCTAAAACTTCACCTATATAAATTTCCCCTAGAATAGTGTGTGTAGGGAGGAGTTGCTGATCCACATAGGTAACATTTAGCAGATAATTCTTGACCATTAACACACACACACACACACACTTGTGCATGCACAAACTTCAATACAAACAGGTTGCATTACATATATTAGCATTGCCATTATTGATGCAACTTTAGAAAATAAAGTCACAGAAATTTAAAAAAAAAAATCCTTTTCCGGACTGCATGCACCCAGAATTCTTTCCTTTCAGTGTGGATACATGAGATTTCTGGAATACAAGGCCTCAATTGGTGGTTTCCTTTCTGAACAGAACTTTCATATTCAGACTAGGTTTGCTCCCAAATATAAGAGTAAAATCAACAGATGAACTGTTACCCTCTTCCAGCATTCTCTGTGTATGGTGGGGAAAGAGGAAAAAACTAGGGTAGATATATGAAACCACACATGGGCAAACTGAAATAAACTCCTTTCTAAAAATGACTAAAGAGAGAAATGGAAAAGACCTCATAGAAATGATAGGGCAGGGAATTCCAAGCCCAGGGAGAAAAAGAAGGAAAGTTTTTATTGCCACAAAAAGTCGGGGGAAATGGCCCAGACTAACTGACCTGGTCATGGCCCCTGGGCATAAGAATTTGGTGAGAGCCAAAGAGATCAATGGAAAGGCTGCAGCCTTCACATTGCGGTTCAGTGGAATAGTAGTTTTCTTAAGGTGGGTCAAGGTGGGAAAAAAAAATGATACTGATTTTGAATGTGAGAGATGTAGGGAGAACACACCAGATCAGGATGACTGACCCTGTTTAACAGATTTCATGAGAGTCTTGTCAAGTTCTCAGCGTCTAATAATTTCTAGATTTTTACACAGAAGCTACTTTGCCTCATTGTGAAGATGTTTGCTATCTGAGCAAATACTGCATAATTTTCCTCTCTCTGAACACCTAGGTGTCCAAATGCTAAGAGATCTGACAGAAGAGCTGCGGATTCTTTAGAATTTCCTTTACATCAAATTTTTAGAGGTGTGAAAGTCATTGTGGCTTTGGTCTCTGAGATGTATTTTAGTGATTAGTGATTTCTTTACATTTGACTTATTGTCTGAGTCTTTAAAGAAGTAAAAGTAAATGGAGAGGTGACGTGATATCTGAGTCCACTGTCTCAAGTTTGTATTTTGATGCAAATAGAGGTGATAAAGCTAGCAAACTTTTATGTGGTGGTATTCCTTGCAGTAATTATCCTCCATAGGACTTACATGAAGGTCAGAACACTGGCATCTGTCAACACCAAGCAAACCAATTTGGCAACAGTTAGGCATTGAAGGGAGATTAAAACTTTGGAGTTTCAAATTGAACAAAAAGTTTGCAGACTATAGAAAAGTAATTAAATATGAATCTAGTTTAAGATGGATGCATCATGCGTTTTGCAGAGCTGGCCATAAGACAAAAATCCTGGAGAGAGGACAAGCTTGCTGTGCAAATTGGAATTTAAAAGAAAGAGCAGACAGTTTTTGATATTTTTGTTATTAAATAGATATTATTTTTAAGCCTAAAATAATCAGTGGGAGTGAGAGTTAGGAAAGAAGAAATGATAAGAAAATTATATAACTTTTACAGTTAAAATTTTTAACATTTATAGAATTATACAACTGCATAATGCACTTAAGTTAGAGATAAAATAAAGACAGCCAAGATATTACCAGCAAAAAATAGGTTAATTCCATTATGTTTGTTAATGGGTTGTATTTTTTCCCAATTTTTTGTTGAATAAATATTTTGTGCTAGTAATAAAACAAAGGGAAATCACAGAGATTTGTGGTTTGTCCATCCTTTTGCAAAGCCTTATGTCTTCATAAATAAAATTGCAATATATATGATTATGTATATTATATATATATTTGCCCATTAGCAACACCTGGGAGTGTATATTTTCTACATGAGTATAAATAAATGTGTGTATATTTATATATATAGTTATGTATACATTGTGTATATGCATATATATTTTCTGAGTGTGTCTATTGAATATATGTATATGTACACACACACATATGTATCTATATTTTTTCCTAGTATGTCTGTGTCACTCAATCCTTGGGATGGAAACTATTTCTTCATATCTGAATCTGGCATGTCTTTCACTATGATTGTCCCCTTTGCCTCTGTGCCCAGTATGGTAATGACATTCCTAAGGGCTGTGGCCTTGGTATTTGACACTGCCATGTGTAGTCCTAATCTATATTGGGGTCAGGATTAGACAGCCCATGAGGACAGTAGTGGCAGAGGTGATCTGAAATAGCACATGATCCAGAAACTATATTTGAGTTACATTAGGTTTATATTTAAATATAACAGCCCGCTCTCCTAGCCTTCCACCACCCAGATGGAGCCTCCTCTCCACATTTGGTCATAAGAAACTTCCCACTTGATCAAGTACCTTAGCCCCCTGTTTGGAAGCAGTTTTACCTCCCAATCCACAAGGATTGAAATATACAGCATATCCTCCACCGGATATGGATATATCCGTATCCATGTAAAGGATCACCTTAGCACAACATTGTACTTCAATCCATTTTCTCAATAATTTTTTCCAATTTCTAGGGCTGTGGTTTTCATGTTAGTGCCCAAGAATCAAGAATTCTCTGGGGGATCTTGGGACCCATCCCAAGAAATTCAGATTTTATAATTCTGTAGCAGGCACAAGGAATCTATATTGTTAACATGATTTCCCAGAAGAGTCTCATGTAGGGAAGAGTCTATGCAGTCCACAGTTGGAAAAGCACTGGTCTGAAGGAAGAGATTTTTCTTTTCTAAACTCTCCACTTGAATTGGGAAACTCATTTTTCTAACTATTTCTGAAATTCACTCTGGTACATACCTTGTCACATCCACCATTTTCAGGTTCATTATTAAACTCTTTTCATATATCACTGTTTGTAATATTAAAAATAAAAGAAGAAAAGGCTCTGCTTTTTCCTTCTAGGTACTATGTAATCTTTTCTTTTTGCTGTTTGATTACTGGAATACAGTCTTTCCTTCTCCTTTACTGTACTAAATTTAAAATTTCTTGCTACTCATTTTCACCATCTTTCTCCTAAATCTCGGCCATATTTGGTTCTATCAGATCAGCCTCTGCTTTGAAAGTCTCTCCCTTGACCAGTAAACAGTGCCTTCTAGTGGTTCTTTTACTTCCTATTACCTCTCCACCCTGTCCCTTATTAAAATCAGCCATTAAGGGGTTCATTCTTTCCCCACCTTCTAGAATTCAGAAGATAGAAACAATTCAAAAGTTGGGGTTTTAGACTTTTGCACTACAGTAGATAATTTTGATATGTGGAAGGATAATAAAAATATAAAGTGTCTTGACAGTTTATGGCTCAAAAATATTTTAAGACTTAGATTCTTATTCTTTTGAGAAAATGTTTACCAATGAGAGTTTCTCCTTTGGTGACCATTTTATTCATCCAAATGGGACATCAAATCATACAAGACCCCCAAATAATCTACAGGTTGATCTGTCAGTCATGCATACGGACGTTTTTCCTCTTGTGCATTTCGCATCTCAGGGTGGCAGGGCAGAGAAGAGGATCAAGTAATTATGGGAACCCTGGTGATGTGGACCTTTCATTTCATAGGAACCAAAGGGAGGTTATTCCTTTTCAATGCTTCCTTCCTTAAGATCACACAATAAACTGGCTGTCATTACATGTGGAAAATATGAGAAATGGGGTACGGCTAGCCTGGTAATAAGTATTTTTACTTCCCTTTTTTTCCCACTTTGACAGCCGTTTAGTCTTAAGAGATACCAGCAGGGACGTGTGAAACAAAAAATACTACATAAAACTGATGAAATCAATGCAATATTATAATACATGAATACCAAGTTGAACTGCCTGTTCGAACAAAGAAAATTAAAAAGTATTTTATTATATGTGTGCATGAGAATAATTAAGATAGTTTATCCATTTATGAACTGGAAAAAGTTCCCTGACAACATGAATCTACTAACTCCCATCAAGGCATTTTATTATCTCAGTACCTTTCCTTTGTGTCTCTTTTGATTAATTAGATACTTGAAATCAAATCTGAGTAAGATATTTGTGTTAATGAGGACTAGGAAAAGAATTAAAGACATTTACGACTATTGTGCTTTAAGATTAAAAATAAATCATATATATAATAAAGTAATCCTCTATCATATGGGTTTTTTTTTCAGCTAAAATGCAGGCCTTAGCTATAACAAAAAATAACTTACTATTAGAAATTAACTAACATGTTTGGTTTTTTTGATAGATGGCCAGAGCCTGTTTCTCCAGAATTAATATCTAAAATAAATCCTTCAGCGATATCCTTCAAAGAAATATGCTAACCTGATAAAGTCGTCAAGTTGGTCCTTAGTAACTCCTTGATGGGCCAACTTTTCTGCATATATCTTTTAATCATAACAATCATAATATCAAGAGTACTTCTATAACCAAGTTTTAGTTTGTAAATCCTAAAAATTATTTTAAATAGCTTTTACATTTTCATTGGGGATATATTCCCTAAATTGTTTGCTTTTATTGATAATCTGGTCTATTTTGACATGAACTTGAATGATCATTTGGAAAAGTAGACTGCTTGGCTGCTTCATTGTTTAACAAAGGTTATATTAATCCAGGGGAAAAAAAATCTGTGTTTCAGAATGATACAATTAAATTTTTCCCATAGAATTAGAGAGCTGGGAAATCACCTAAGACAACACCTTCATTTTATATATGTGAAACTGAATCCCAGAGAGAGTAAATAAGTTCCCCAGAGTTATATGGTTAATTAATGGCAGAGTTATGGCTAAAGCTAAAATTGTTTTACTGTTGTTCAATTGATTACTTGGTGGCCAACACAATCCTGGAGCTATGTCCTTTTCCCGTGGTAGTTTTGCTGGATTACACAAATATCACACCAATTTTAAGGAATCTATACTTTAATTCATCTATGTGGCATACACTTAATAGTTTTATTTTCTGATTAGCTTGCATTTATCAAAATGATAAAAGTATTATCAAACAGGGTTAAACAACATTTATGTATATAAATATGCTTTCTCTAAGGCATATAAATTTCCAAGAATTTGCCAATGCTTTTACCATTTTGTGTATGAATTGGCATCTATTCATACCTCATAAAAGTTTTCCTTTTCTAAAATAGAAAAATATACTGTCAGATTAAAGGTTCAAGCAGTGATAAAATTCAAGAAACCATGCTTGTGGTGAACAAGAAAAGGTTGCCCGTATTTAAGGGAATAATAGCTGCTTGAGAATGAATATAGACTATCTTTAAACATGTATTTTGTTTCCTGTGATGCCATGTTTAGGCTTACGTGACAGAACACATCAGTTTGTACCATGAAAAGGTACTCATTTGATGTAAAGACTAACTTTTTAAAAATGAAGCTTTTTTGATGCTGTGATCTTGCTTTGTTATTCATATTTAGAGATTGCGTTTTTTTCTTCAGAGTTGCTATAGTAAATACAAGTAAGTCATCTAGACTTTGTATCCAGTCGTCATTGCTGTATGTTGAACTTCTGCCTTTCTGGTTAGCATTCAAAAAGTGAATATTAAAAGAATACTTTGATTATTTATTTGATGAATAAATTATGTTATCTGTATTCTAATTATTTTTTAATTTCATCCTGATCATGCCTTGTTTTCCTTCACTGAATGCATTTTCCAGTTTTATGGTAATTAATTACACAACTGCTTAATGGCCATGCCATTGTTTATTTTTAATAAGTGGCTACACTGAGACCAGGGAGATCCTGACATGTCAGGTCTTTTGGTAAATGACATTTAGGTTCTTCCTCTATAAGACAACAAGGTAGATTAGAATTTCCCCAGGAAGATGGACGGTCTTTTTCTACTTTTTTGCAGGATCCAACTGGAATATTCTCACTAGATAAAACCATTGGCCTTGGTACTTATGGCAGGATCTATTTGGTAAGTGGAGTTATATTATTTATTCATTCCTCATTTTTTTAAAACAACAATAATAATTTTAAGTCACACATTCACATTGCAACTAAAATAATGCCAGAGCACAGTGTTTCACTTTGAGAAAGTGATCAAATTAAGGTATTTAAACAACATGTAAAATTATTGTTTATTATTGCATAAATAATGGATTAATGAATCTATAGTGAACCAATCAACACATATCTAAAGATTATTAGCAGAAAACTAATAAATTGCCAATAGAAAAGGGCACTAATTCAAAAAAGACACAGCCAAATAAAAAGATCACTTGTTTTATATTATATATCCATGTCATTCTTACTACTTGCATTCACCTTTAAACTGAATGCTATAAAAAGGAAAGTTTTCATAACATTCTGTCTTACACTGTGTACATGAGTATGTACAAGCATGTGATAAAGTTTGCTGATGATTCCAACAAGAAAAGTCTGTAGCTATTGAATGATTGATTACATATTAGGTACCAAGTATCTTATGTACTAGACACTGAGATCTTTGAGAATAAAATGATGAACAAAACAGACCAGGTTCTTGTTCTTCTGGGGCTTATAGCCTAGAAATGTGTAAGTGTGTTTGTGGGAGGGGAGCTGTGGGAACCCCCTATATTACCTAAGTAAGCACACAAATAACTTATAGTCACAATTGTAATGTACAATCTGAAAGAAAACATTAAGTGATATAAAACATAGAACTGGGGGCTTAATTTAGATTGAATAATCAGAGTGAATCTCCCACTCCCTGGAAAGTGACAGTTGAATTGATACTAAGAAGTTAAATATGCAGTAAATAAGCAAAATTGTAGTGTAGAGGATGACATTAGTGAATTCTAGGTAGAAACAGGGGCAGTGTGAAGGGCTGGCTTGGAGTTGGGGTGCTTGATTAGCCCTATCACCTTGATCAGGTACCCTTTCTGCACTCTCTAATATAGGGAGTTGACATTTTTATTCAGTCTTATACACTATATAAGGTTCTGTAAATACGCAGCATTCCTCTTTCCCAGGCCTGTCCCTAAAATCCCAGCTACTTTCCTTAGGCTGATTCCTATTGCAGACTCATCACAGATCCTCTACACATAGGTCCTGTAAAAGTGTCCTGGTGTAAGCTTTTCGGAAGGGACTTCTTTTAAATTCAAATAAGGGCTCCATCTGCTTGCTAAGCCTTCTGTCTCTGGGGCTTCTTTTCTAATTCACAAGTGGAGTGGGGGATGCTTTTTAAACTTGATACAAAAGCATCTATAGCATAGAACTTGAGTAGTAGAAATACCATGTGAACATATCCTAAAATCAGTGAGAACATTAGTGAGTATAGGGAACAACAACAAGAGTTTATTTTTTTCTCAAACTATTTTGACCTTATCTATTAACAGAATCAGTAAGCTATAGATCACTCACAAGCAAGTATATTGTTTGTACTGTCTCAATTGTATCATGTACCAAATGATTAGTTAACATTTATGCGATCTAGGTCAGTTTTACCATGTTGTATGCAGATACATATACCTTACACATAGAAGATATTCCTCTTCTTTATGGCACATTTACAATCTTCATGGCTCTGTACACATTTGAATTCCCGAGGTGTGTGTGTGTGTGTGTGTGTGTGTTTGTATACTTCTTCTGATTCAAAGGTATAGTGCCTTCTCTACCACATGTTATAAATAAAAACCTCAGAGTCACGTAAGGTAAGATTAGAGAGAAGGTTTCTTGCCATCGTTCATCGGAAGGGGGATGCCATAAGAAGAAAAAAGAATTTACATAGGAAACAGGTAAGTGTGCATGAGATTTACTTTTCTTAAAACACATATATATGTATTTTATATATACTATATTCAGTAAAATTAAGTGAAGTTAAGTCCTAAATGTATACTTTTCTGAGTTTGGACAAATGCATATAGTCATGTAACTACCACCACAATAAAGATAGTCAATACATCTTTTTTTAAATTTATTTTATTTATTTGAAAGAGAGTTACAGAGAGAGGTAGAGACAGAGAGAGGTCTTTCATCCAATGGTTCACTCCCCACATGGCCACAATGGCTGGAGCTGTGGCGATCCGAAGCCAGGAGCCATAGCAGAGAGCTGGATTGGAAGAGGAGCAGCAGGGACTAGATAGAACCAGTGCCCATATGGGATGCCGGTGCTTCAGGCCAAGGCTTTAACCTGCTGTGCCACAGCACCGGCCCCTCAATACATCTTAAGTTAATCACAATTTACCTTCAAAGACTATTCTTTCACTTCACAGTATGGTGTCCCAACTGGAGTACTATAGTTATGGTTGTCATACATATTGCTTTTATATGTGATATAAACATATAAGACTACTACATTGCATGCAATCTACTCACTGTCTCCTCTATACTATTACCATTTCTTAAATCCATGGTCAGTTATATTTTAGAACAATTAAAAATAAGAAAAAGTCCTTCATATTTACCTTTCTTGTTAGCCATTGCCAGGAACTCTTTCTCTGTGTAGATTCAAGTTTCTATCTGGTATGATGAACTTAAACCTAAAGAACTTTCTCTAACCTTTCTGCTTCTGAAGCCTCTGCCTTTGTGTGAAAAATTTTATTTCTCTTTCATTATTGAAAGATAAGTATACTGTCTCTAAAATTCTGAGCTGAAAGTTTATTTTTCCTTTCAACAATTTAAAGTGTCCTGTCTTTTGACTTCCATAGTTTCTGAAAGTATCCCGTAATTCTTGCTTTTGCATTTTTTATATTCCTTGTGATTGTCTTTAATTATTTCTCTTTGCATATTTTTCCACAGTTTAAATATGAAATGTCTAGTGTTTTTTGTGTATTTTAAAGTTTATTTATTTGAAAGACAGAGACATACACATACACAGAGAGAGGGAGGGAGGGAGGGAGGGAGGGAGGGAGGGAGGGAGAGAAAGAGATCATCCATCCTCTAGTTCACACTCCCCAAATGCCTTCAATGGTTGGAGCTAGTCCACCGAAGTCAGAAGGCTGGAACACCACCTGGATCAGACACGTGGGTGGCATGAGCCCAAGTACTTGGGCCATCTTCTCTTGTTTTTCCAGGCATATTAGTGGTGAACTGGATTGAAAGCCTGAGTGGCTGGGACTCAAACCAGCACTCTGATATGGCATGTCAACTTTGCAAACTAATGGCTTAACTGCCTGCACCACAACGCCAGCCCCATGGACTCAATTACTTGAGCCATCACCTTCTATCTCCCAAGATGTACATTAGCAGGAAGCTGGATTGGAAGCAGAAGTGGGACTTGACTCTAGGCACCTCAATATGGGATATTGGCATCCTAAGTAGGGGCTTATTTTTATGCTACAACACCCTCCCTGTGTGTGTGTGTGTGTGTGCGTGCGCACACCTTTTTGCATTTCAGTATGGAAAACTTTTTCCACATCTTTACTTTCAATGATTCATTTCTCAGCTGTTTCAAGTCTACTGATAAGATTGTCAAAGGCATTCTTCAACTCAGTTCCTGTTTTTCATTGCTTGTATTTCCATTTGACATTTTTATGGTTCATATCTTTGCTGAAACCTCTCATTTGTTCATGCATATTTTTCATATTTTCACTAAAGCCTTTCACATATTCATCACACTTATGTTGAATTGTCTGATAGTCTCAACATCTAAGTCATCTCCAGGGCTAGTTATGTTGATTGCTTTGTCTCTTGAGAGTGGGCTTTTCCTTCTTGCTTTTGAAATGTGTCTCAAAATATTTTTGGAATGCCAGCATATACAGAAGAGTAGAGTGAAGTAAATCATTTATGCCTTGAAATGGGCACACTTAATCAGCAATGTTATAAATGTGGAAGATTGAGTCAGTCTAATAAGGAAACAAGCTATGTGTGGGTTATTGCTATGGTTATTCTCAGTTCGCTACCAACTTCAGATTCCTTTCTTACCCTGTGCTTACATGGGGACTGGTTTTCTGGAGGTTTTATTTTCTCCATATTCCCTCTCTACCCTTAGCTTTAACCCTATGTATCTGTGCCTCCGAGATGTTCTCTCTCCATGTTTTTGCCCTCCCCTGAAGGCTTACTGCTATTGCTTCCTACTGAGTGCTTATTAGCTTGGTGTGTGGGGCAAGGAAGAGTTCTCTCTATCTGATTCAGCCTTTGTCTTATATCCCGTGTCTCCTGGTTATGAGAGTGGCACTTTCTTAAGGCCCACAGCTAGTTCTTTCCCTTCCCCTGGAAGTAGAAGACTTTTTTTCCATCTGTATTTTAACCTTTCTCCAGCTGCAGTAGGTCTTCATCTGTATACTGGAGATAAACTTTGTTGTTTTTTTTTACTTTTGTAGATTATTCAGCTTTTCTTCTTGTTAGGTTGGAAGTGGCTTTCATATCTTTATCAGAAGTGAGAAGCCCATGTCAATTCCTTTGAACTGATTCTTCATGAAGTATCTACTATATGCCAGGTCCCCTATTCACATTCATAATTCCTAATAATTTTATGTGCCATTATTTAGATCCAGAGATAGAAAAACTCTTTACCATCAGATCTTTACAGTACAAATATCTGTGTTAAAGAAGGTATATGCTTTATACCCCAAAGATTTCCTTCTGTTACTCATTGGCTTGACTTTTTTTTTTACCTCAAATTTATTTCTTTCTCTAAAAAGGTATGGGATGGTGATAGTGTGCACTGATAACATCTTCATGGAAAATGATCAGGAATATATAAATATTCTATTCAAATGTTCATTATATCAATAATTCCACTTCTGGAAATCAAAGATAAATGCCCCAGGTATTGAACAAGCATACAGATATCCATTGCAAGAACAGTATTATATTGTGGTGAAAAGAGGGCCGGCTTTGAATCAGGCAGACCTGATACAGTGCATATTTGGCCATTAGTTATGACCTTGAGCAACTCACTTAACCTCTGAGTATCAATTTCTTATTTCTAAGATGGAGTTAGTAAGACCTCACTTGTGAGATTTAATAAAATTTAAACTATGTATACATATACATATACATATACAAAATGCTTGGCATATTATAGATACCTGTTAAAAGGCAGTTATTGCTATCATTGTGCCATTTTTAAAAATAAAAACTCAGCCACACTATAAATAGTAAAAAAGTATGATGAAAATTAACCTTATATCCGCTCAATATATCATTGTTCTGTAAATCAGTACTTATGAAGTTATCTAGCTGCAGAGAACCATGCCTACCTAAAATGTTAAGTATCACTTATTATACATGCATCCTGATTACAACTATGATAAAACATAGCTTGAAAATAATTACTTGGCTACAATAATGAGATGTTAGTGTTTTTTTCCTAGTCTATTTTCTTCTATATTTTCTAATGCCTATAATGTTATATTATTTCAGTAAAGAAAATATGTATGTGGTTATATTTTACATATATATGTTATATATGAGTGTGTATAATGTTTTTATATTGGGCACACAAAAATGCTGTGTTAAGTAACCTATACAACAAAATGGAGGCATGATACCATTCAAAATTAATGTTAGAGTGACTCAGAGAGTCCTTTGCTTTTTCAGTGCTGCCAACCACATCCCCTGCTGGTGTTTGTTTTGGTTAAAGTCTCTCCAATGTCTTCCAGCTTGTTTCCAAGGCCTCTTTCCCTGGCAAGTTTCCAACTGTCTACTGAGGTCTGTGCACATTGAAATGAAGGCTGAATCACACGCTCCACATTGTAACCCTTTTCCCTTCCTTCTTTTTCTTCTAATTAGATTCCTATAGTTCCACACTCTCCCACCTCCTGCCAGTGCAAACCTGATTTCAAACTGTGGGTTTTATTTCTCTCACTCTCTTTTATAAGAAGCACACCATTCTTTCTCTTTTTTACTGAGTTGGGTTAAAAAACATAGTTTCCTCTTTTCCTTTTCACCTTTAGTTGCCAGTCTTATAGCTTGTGGGTCACCATTTGGATTGGAGGAATATTGAGTATTTGGCCATGTGAGGACATTTAGCAAAAAGAAAATAGATTGGAACTCATTTTTTGAGGATACTATTAAAAAATTTCCCCAAGAGACAACAATTTTTTCATGAAATATTAAGAAAGAGACCATGTCCCTTTAGGATGGCACCATGGGCATTGGTACCTTAGCTCTCCCATTAACTGGCACTAAACATGTTGCCTGATTTTTCTGGGCCCATTTCTTCAAGTGAAAAATAAATGTATTAGACTAAATAATCCCCAGGCTTTCTTCTGGCTCTGCCGTGATGCACCTAGCACAGTGTCTGGATGTCAGTAAAATGGAAGCTATTCGTACTCTTACATTCTTAGGGTCATCAGCAGCATCATAATAATCCCAGAGTCCTTTCACCACCTTACACAGTAGTACTTGCTTATTGGCTATAAGTTGGAGTAGTTCCAGTTTTCACAAATAAAATCACTTTCAGTATGTTTTTTCCCACTGCTTTACCATTGGACAGCAAGACTTGGTATTAGCTCAGTAACTACCAAGATACCCAGTGGCCAAGGTAAAACTGAGTAGTAAGCATATTGAGAAGGCATGGATGCTTCATTATTTGTTATTTTTATTTAATACCATTTCATTAAGCATGATACTACTGAGTTAAATAAAGAACTGGATTTTCAGAATGAACAAGTTTTCTTTGACCTTCAGGAGGTTATAACATCTAGCACCTGCTGTCACATTGCCACTTGCAGATAACAAGCACAGAAGAAAGAAATGGGAAACGTCGAGGCAACCATTTCACACAAAGGAACAAATCACCTGCAATAGCGTAGAGCGCTACAGTTGGGTCTAGAAACTAATTACCACATATGCCTGATACCTAGTTGGAATGCAATTAAATTCTGGTGGAAGGCAGGGGCAACCCCTAATTTCTTATTTTCTGAAGCTTAAAAACACACCTCAGGCGTAAGTAAACATGTGTCCTTGAAAGAGACTTGAGGAGTCATCTGCCCCCTCCGTAGTCAGCAGATTAATTCAGGTATAGGAAGGTGTGGTATTACAGTCACGAGCAAATTCCTGAATTGTTAGCACTTTTGAAGTGCACCGTTTAATATGGAAATTTCTTTTCAAAACACTGCTCAATGCATCACTCTTAAATTTGATTTTAAAAATCACTTCTTGACACATTGATTTTACTTGCAAACCTCACTAGACAGGTGAGATTCAGGTTTATTAGTTACATTTTCGGAATTTGAGGTTGAGGCTGGGAATGGGAATGGAAAGGAAGGAAAGAAATGTTGTCCTCAAAGCTGATGACATACAATTTATGATATTTGAAATTAAGTTTCAGAAACATGCTGCTGACATTTGGGTTGCCTAGTCACTAGTCCTATTGGAGGGGGGTTTGAGTATTTTTCCTTTTAGGCTGAAATTATACTGTTTATTTGCCTACCAAATGTCTAGCACTGTGAATGCTTTCTTTTTAGGTAGGAAAGTTTCCTCACATCCTTGCCATTTTGCAAATATAGCTCAATTAAGTCAGCCAACAAATATTGCTTGAGTGCCCATAAAGCACATAACACTGTGTATTTCATTTTACGTTGCAAGTCTCTGAAGTAGGAGCTGAAGCTGAATTGAGACAATAACTGTACTAGGCCGTTTTCTGCCTTTGTTGTGCACAAATCCAGAACCTTCTCCAGGTTCCATCTCCTTTTGTGACACTGCCCCATTGTGATCATGTGCCTCAGTGGTAGTGATTGGTCTTTCTTAAATAATTCTAAAGCTGCTTTAGCTTAGGAAACATTACATTTATCCATTAAATAAAAACATTGCTTTGAATGTTTAAAGTTTCCTGTAGTAAAACATTATAAAAAAATCTTTAATGTCCCAAGCACCATTATGTCCCAAACACTGTGTTAAGTACTAAGCTGTAGTTAGAATGATCAGAAAATATTGGGGTGGTTAGTCATGTTTATGGATTGCGTTTAATAGAGATAAAGAAGGAGGTATTTTCTCTATGATTGTGACATCTTCATTTAAGGAGGGAGTGTAAGATAAAAGGAAGGATCAGTATAGCTGAGTGAGATTAGGTGAAAGAAAGGAGGAAACGTGGGTGTAGGTTTTTTTTTTTTTTCCTGGATGTAGAAAGTCTAATGAAGCTTCTAATGAGGAAGACTCCAGGAACAAGTTTTCCTCAGTAAGAGAACACAGGTCGAATATTTGGAATGAGAGTGAAAAGAACCAGCATAGGGTAAATAAATTGAGACTCAGGGGATCAAATTAGTGGAAAGTGCTGAGGCTTACAGGCCTTGGAGAAAGTGGAATATTTCTATCTTGGCCATGACATCTCTCCAACTGTGGAATGTAACCCATGTCTCCAAATTGTCAGCTTGTCTTTTTCTTTCTGTGTTATACGAAAATTTACTTCTGTCTCCCAATAAATCTTGGTGGAGGATGATGCAGTTGGTAGTATGAAAGGAGAGAAGGGAGAAGGTAAAAGTCATGTGTAGGATTTCTACTCCCAAAAAGACATAATTAATTTTTTCACAACTATGTTCTGCTTAATAAATTCACAGATATATATGGGGAAACAGTTGAAATTCTATGGTAGGTTTTGGATAACACAAAAATTATTATTTCTATAGATACTTTTAAAAAGAGATTTACTTATTTATGAAAGGCAGAGCGGGGAGAGAGGGAGAAGGATAAAGAGAGATTTTCATCTACTGGTTCACTCCCCAAATGCATGCAGCAGCCAGGGCTGGACCAGGCAGAAGCCAGAAGCCTAGAGCTCCATCTGGGTCCCCAATGTGGGTTGCAGGGACTCAAGTACTTGGGTCATCATCTACTGCCTTCCCAGGTGTGTTAGCAGGGAGCTGGATCAGAACCATGGCAGCCAAGACCTGAACTCCAGTGTTGGATAGAGGTTTCCCAAAGCCATGGCTTAATCTGCTGTGCCACCGTGCTCACCTTCTTTGTAGATACTTAAGTCAGCTGACTGTTTTAAAATTGTTCCAGGGACTGAAAAGTCAAATTTAAATATTTGAATACAAAAACCAAAGCCAAGACTAATAAACTCTTCATAGCATGGTGGCTTTGGTCAATCAGATAAAAGCATCCCAGTTATAAAAACAGCAAAATGTATGTGTAAATCTCTCTATGTAGAGAGCAGTACAGTTACTTAAAATAGACATACAAAATTGCCTAATTGATACTTAGCTTCTGTACTTAAAGCTGTTTCCTAATATATCAGTTCTAGGAAAAATTATATGGACAACCTTTTATAGATCATTTTAAAAGAGTGGTGAAGGTGCGTGAGGCAGCATTAAAAATATTAAGGTACTCAGTGTCTAATCTCCTGAAAAGTAAGTTTTGATTTGCTCCTATATGTGTGTACACATACACATACTCGAACGAGCATTT
This sequence comes from Lepus europaeus, assembly GCF_033115175.1. Taxonomy (NCBI): domain Eukaryota; kingdom Metazoa; phylum Chordata; class Mammalia; order Lagomorpha; family Leporidae; genus Lepus; species Lepus europaeus. The sequence continues at coordinate 46,839,509 of NC_084850.1, forward strand.
CAAAAATTTTAAAGAAGATATGCATTATCCTTTAATGCATTCCCCACACATTTTTAGAAGTCCTCATCTGTAATTATGGCCAGATTCTCTGAGTAAATTCAGTGAAAGTGGTTGAAGTATCAAGAGTTACTGCTTTCCTTTATCCTCTAGTAGTTGACCACTAAAAACTAGTTAGCTAGGTCCCCACTACTTTTCATTAAATAGACACTTTGGGAAATGGCATTTAAGCAGTACTTACTTTTGAAATAAGAATGAGTCATAACTTGGTTTTAGGGATTTCCAACATTATATCATATTTATGTATCTTTGTTTAAGGTAGTTTTGTGGGTAATGCCACAACTGCACTCAGAAATGAATGGCCACTGTAGCTGGCTGGTGATGTCAAAGGAAATTTATGTTGCTCTTAGAATTTTATGTTGCTGAGACCACTCTGAAGGCAGGCTCTTACAAATAAGCCTGTCCACAAAATTAAATTAAAATCTCAAAGAATATCAAAATATGTAAATAGTTCCTTATGTTGTAGTCTCATTGTTTGCTGTTTAGCTATACTTCAGGTTATAATAAATCCCTCCCCTTACTAGTGCATGGAGAAAGATGGGGCAGGGACAAGAAATGAATCGTGTGTCATTTCACTTGAGAAATAATGCTGTGGCAGTGGTTTACGTGTAATTCATGTTGCAAAATTAAGAAAGCGTCTTTTAGGTTTGTTCTTTTAAGGCAGAGTCCCTTTATGACTAGGAAAAGAAGGTTGGACTGTTGAGAGTTCCCTGAGGGGAAAGAAGATTGATTATATTCTAAGCACTGCCAGTAACATTTTGTATAAATCATTAACTCTGAAGAGAAAGAAACAAAACACAACAAAAACAGCACCATGATCAAAAAGGACAAGTCTAAGAGTCCTTAGAGAAGGACAGCATTTGTTGACTCTGAGAAACAAATGAAATCCAATTATTTGGTGCAGAAATTGGGTGAGAGAGAAAAGAGGGAAATTCAAATATTAGCCACTTCAGGTATAGTGACTTCAGTGTCCTAAAAATGGGTATCATTGACTGATGGTTTATATTCTGCCTAGTGCTTAATTTTAATTTTATCATTTACATCTCATGAACATGTACCTTTGCTATCACAATCCTCCTAGGTCACAAATTACTAAAGTGATGGTTCAAGAGCTTGAGTTACTGAACAAATTCACAAAACTAGTAAGTTGCAAATGAAAACTTGATCCAGAGGTCTGTGCTCTTTACCCTGCTATATTGTATTTTGTTCAATATGTACAACACAGACTTAGAAATCATTCAAGTAGGTCAGCCACTTGAAAAAAATATCGGCCCAAGTGCCAAAGTTCCTAAGTTTACAGGAAACTGGTGAGCTGAGATCAGTGATGAAGATCATTAATGATATGTGCCTCCAGTGCTTTTGTTTCCTTCATGATGGACACTAAATCTAGTCTAAGAGTCTTTTTCTGTAACTTAATAGAATTTCAGAAATGAATGGGGACCAGCAATTAGGCTTTACAGGATATTAAAAGCTCAAGCTCATGAGTAACTTCTTATTCACCCCTCTGGAAACCTTGGAATGGTGGAGAAGTGCATGCTGTCACTCCATCACTCTCTCTAGTGGGCCAGGACCCATATCTAGGATCAGAGGCATTTTCCCTCAGTTACTGCTTCTACAAGGAGTCCCAAGAGGAAAGGAAGATGCTAAAGGAACTTTGATAGTTATTACCTCCATTACAGATGATTGGCTTCTGGTTGATGGGGATTTTAAATTTAATAAACCAAAAAAATTTTTAAAAATATTTATTTTATTTGAAAGGCAGAGTGACAGAAAGAGATAGATGGAGAGAGACAGAGAGAGATAGAGATATCTCTTTCATCTCTTGCTGGTTTACTACCCAAGTGGTAGCAATGGCCGGGGCTGTGCCAGGTAGAAGTCAGGAGGCATTAAATACTTCCAGGCCTCCCATGTGGGTGCAGGGGACGGGCCACTTGTGCCATCTTCCACTGCTTTCCCAGGTGCATTAGTAGGGAGCTGGATTGGAAGTAGGGCAGCCAGAACTTGAACCTGCACTCTTGTATGGGGTTCTGGCATCGTGTAGCAGTTTAACCTGTTGTGCCACACTGGTCCCTGCATATTTTTTTAGATTTATTTGTTTATTTGAAGGAGTTACAGAGAGGCAGAGAGAGAGAAAGAGGTCTTCCATCCACTGGTTCACTCCCCAGATGGCTGTAATGGCTAGAGCTGTGCCAATCCAAAGTCAAGAGCCAGGAGCTTCTTCCAGGTTTCTCACGCGGGTGCAGGGGCCCAAGGACTTGGGCCATCTTCTACTGCTTTCCCAGGCCATAACAGAGAGCTAGATCAGAAGTGGAACAGCCAGGACTCTAACCAGCGCCCATATGGGATGCCGGCACTGCAAGGTGGCGGCTTTACCCACCATGCCATAGTGCTGCCTCCCCACTCCCCCGTGTATCTTTTAATTAATGTATTTCTAGGAACATGGGCAAACATTAAAAGATACACAGTTTAAAGGGCCCTCGGGGCCAGCACTGTGGCGTAGAGGGTAAAGCCACTGTCTGCAGTGCTGGCATCCTATGTGAGCGCCAATTCGAGTCCCAGCTGCTCCACTTTCGATCCAGCTCTCTGTTATGGCCTGGGAAAGCAGTAGAAGATGGCCCAAGTCCTTGGGCCCCTGCACCCACATGGGAAAACCCAGAGGAAGCTCCTGGCTCCTGGCTTCATATAGGGCAGCTCTGGCCGTTGTGGCCATCTGGGGAGTGAACCAGTGAATGGAAGAACTCTCTCTGCCTCTCCTCTCTCTGTGTAACTCTAACTTTCAAATAAATAAATCTTTTAAAAACATGTGCCTGACAGCTCTCTGCTATGACCCGGGAAGGCAGTGGAGGATGGCCCAAGTGCTTGGGCCCTGCACCCGCATGGGAGTCCAGGAGAGGCACCTGGCTCCTGGCTTCGGATCAGCGCGATGCGCCGGCCGCAGCGGCCATTGGAGGGTGAACCAACGGCAAAAAGGAAGACCTTTCTCTCTGTCTCTCTCTCTCTCTCACTATCCACTCTGCCTGTCAAAAAAAAAACATTTATAAAAAAAAAAGATTTATAAGAAAGAAAAAAAAGGGTCCTTGTTTGTTCACTGCCTAAGAACAGAACTCCTAGAGTCTGAGCTGGAATAAATTGCTTGTAGGGGCTAAGTGGCTATAGCTTGGAAGGTTAGAGGGAGGGAGAGAAAGAGTTGAGCAGGTGGATGGAGACGATGAGGACACAAACGTTAGGTATGCTGTTGAAGTAAAATTATCCCTGTATTGTTCCTATCCGACGGTGATGCAGGTTTCAACAGAAGTTGCAGCTTGAAGCTTTCCTGATGATTAACCTCTACAAGAGATTTGCAGGCAGCTGAGTTCCTCCCACCTTGTCACAAAATGAAAGGTGACAGTAGGAAAGCATATACATGCCTTGGCTCAGATGCCCAAGAATAAGAATTCATTTGTCTTTCAAACTAGTTCACACATACCTTCAGGGGCAGGGTCCTGGAGGTTTGCATTCGACTGTATTACCTAGTCAAGAGCATTACATGTATTAGGCACAAGGGCATCAGACATAAATGACAAGCAAAAATTTCCATGTAGGCTTTTTAGTATGTTTTCTGTTACCCACACTCATGTTCTTTTATTATCAGTGTCGTCATTCTACAAATTGATTTTGTGAGAAAAATTCATGATGTCCCAAAGAAAAAAAAATCCATCGTAATCACCTCTGTAACCTCTTTGGGACTAGCATAATACCTTATACATTTGGCTGCTTGGCACAGTTTCCTGTGGAAATAAAAAAGATATGTGCAAAACTGATTCCCTCCCAAATGACATATTTTAGCAGCAGCTCTCTGCAGATGTGTCTTGATGGAAAGGATTGACTAATGACACCCTGTTAATCCAATGCTTGAGACAGGTTGGCCTTTCAAAATTATACCACCTAAGTAACTTTCTATTCTGACTATTAAAAAAGTGGCACTGTGTAGAGATAAATATTTCCAAAGGATGGAAATATTAGCCTTACTTTTTTATTACTTTCTGCTGAATGAGTCATTTAGGGAGCTTGAAAGAGTATATTTTTTCTCAGGGTTCTGTAGTTTGCTGTAGTGTTGTTGGCATGGTCAAATATAAGGATGGTTTCAGGAGAGCCTCATACCTTCAGGAAGATGTCTAGAACATGTGCAAATATTTCCTGACTTGGAAGACTGGCAACCGTTAGAAAGAAAAACACATATAAATAAGAACCTACAAATGTCCTTGCTTCTACCCATGCTTGCCAGTCACTGCAATGGGTTTTTTAACTACCTTACATTTTAGTGAATTTTTAAAAAATTAAATGACCCACAAGTTAAATTCGAAAAGCTTTAGTACTATGGATTTTTCAGATTCTGCACTCTGTGTGTGCATGTATGTGTGTTTATGTGTGTATATATATATATATATATATATACACATACATTAACCAACTCATCTTGGTTTGCAAGGTACTTTCCTAGTACCATGTCCTGGGAAAGCTTCCGTCCATCTGGGACAGTTGGTCACCATATGTACATGCTTGATTTATGCCTTTTCATAGTTGGACAACATATTTTACTTAATAAAATGTAGTGATATCCTCCCTTCAGCTCTACTCTGGGAAGAAGTAACAGAAGTGAATAGAAAGGTGCAAAATAGTTTAAGAGAAATGTGAACATGGTAGAGATATTTGTACAGAGCAGAATCTATGTTTACCCAGCCAATGCTATATGAAAATCGGTTTGATTGCCACCAGCAGCCCTCACCTCCAAAGCCCCAAATATACAGGCACAATTAATTGATTTGATGGAAATTACCAAAATGTTTGTTGGCATCTGGCACATATATCCTTACTAAAATGGAAAATGGATGTTCTACATTGCATCCAAAATGCTTTTAGGAACTTCTCAGGCTGATCTGGATGCCTGGACTCAAGGGAGGGACATTAGAGAAGCATAACTTAATGCCAACCTCTCTCCCTGAGGCCTTCTAATGGGATGCTGTGATATAAGGCCAGAACTTTCCAGATAAACCTGCCCCCATTTCCTTTACCATTTTGGATCTGGCAGTGCCATGAATGATAGGTGAGGTGGGTTGAGAGAGGGTTTATAGAAATCCATTAGAATATGGCTGGTTAATTTATTCAAGATAATTTGTTTAAATAAATAATCAGCAGAGTAACTATTCCCTTGATTCCATTGAGGCTGATTTGTACAGCTTTCCTTTCTCTCTACAAAACAGAATTGGTACTTTTCAAAATAGGCAATGGCTGTGCCTCTCTACAGCAGCTGGTTTATATAGAAACCTGCTCTTAAATCCTTGGTATGTGCTCATATATTTTGAGTCCTATTGGTGGTGTGAGGTATCTTGCCATTATATGTCATTATGCAGTTGGTGAAAAACTACTATTCTGTTCATATGAATTATAGAAACATATTTAGTGCCTGAGGATGTATCTTTAGGTTTATATGAAAGGAAAAGCCACCTGAGTTTTTAACGATTAAACTTGCCCTCTAGTTTCATTAAAACATGCAGAATGAGATGTACATCCAATTAACTTCTCACTTGATTCAAATCAAACTTCATTCTAAAAAGGCTGTGGTGGCAGGGACTACATAATATCCATTGCTTCTTTAATATCCCCTGTAGTATCATTGTGCTGAATTGAATTTTGTTGATAAATTCTACATTCTGTCATTTTCTTTATTTGATCTTCTATTCATTCCAAGGCTTCAATGATCAGATTGGGGGGGGGGGGGATACAATATGGAAAAATAAGAGGAGAGCATTAGAAGGAGAAACATTAGAACTAGGATTACCATGTTTGGCAAATAAAAATACAAGATGCCCAGTTAAATTTGAATTTTGATAAAGAATAAGTTTTTATGTAAAAGTGTGTCACAGAAGTATACACTTATAGAAAAAGCATTTGTTTACCGGAAATTCAATTTTAACTGGGTGTGTTTTGTACTGGAACTGCCAACAGTCTGAAGAAGCAACTTTACCCAGGTCACAGATTTGCCACCCCCTTAACCCTGTGTTAAGAAATAAGGGAGAGACTGTGTTCTCCCACCTGCTGTTTGGTGGCAGAGAATGCCAGACCAGCCTCTCTAAGAAGCTGCCAAAGGGTGGGGTGGGGGTGGTCTTCTGGTCCTGGAACAGCTGCTGCTCCTCCCTGCTTCTTCTGGCAAATGTTGTTTTGTGCTGCTTGCAGAGCTCCATAGCAGAGCTGCTTTGCTGGCAGCTGTAGGGGCCGCTGAGTCCAGGTGAGTAATTCTCTCCTCACTGAGGGCCTGGGTCATGGAAAGAAGGAGAATTTTCTCTTTGACATGCCAAGGGGAGCATTTGCCTGCTCAGTCCCCTAGGCTGGCGAAGAGAATCCAGGTCACTGTGGGGTTTTGTTTTCTTACCACAAAAGCAGAAGGACTCTGAACTAATGACTTGATTCTGCAGTTTAATTGTACCTTCTATGGACCCAAACACCTAGTGTAGTTGCAATCCATATCCATCAGTGATAGGGCTTGGTTCTGGTGTTTGGTGAAAGACCTTATGTTCTCCTGTTTGACAGGCCAGGCTATCACTGGCTTCATTCTACACATTGGTCACAGCAAGCCCATTTTGTCATTTATCACTGCCTCACGTGTGGTCCATTGCTGTGAGCTGTGAGTTAAATCACTCATTTTAGCTGTGATATTGGGGTGTTTCCCATAAGGAAGGATGATGTGTAGGGCCTGGCTGGTCAGTGGTGTAGTGTGGAACTGAGGCTGATTGCCAAGCTTCACCACTTAAATCCAACTGTCATATAACCTTGCTCCTAATTCTGTCAGCATGGCCCAGAGCATATACTATTTTCTCCATTTTGTAAATAATGCTCCATCAAGGATGAATGACGATCTGCGAAGGGGTAATGCTTCTGTAGACTCTATAAAAGGTTTCAAAAAGGGCAGTAATGTACTCGAGGTCTCCAGTTGATGTGCCATTGCTATTTATGCCTTCTCTGGATTTGGTTACTGTCCCAGTGGAGAGAGAAATAGAGCCAGAAACAGTGTCAACATCTCCCAGTGCTCTCAGGGGATCTTGCTGGATCTTCCACCATCATCAACTTTTTTTTTTTTTTAGTGCTTCAGGAGAAGCACTTCCTAGTTAAAAAGTGAGGAGGCTATGCACTATAATGTATGGACACAAAATAAATTAGTCATGAATTCTAGCCAATAACCATAAAAGATACTTTAAAATAAATGCTTAACCATATACCAACCACTGTTCTATATACTTCATTGGCATTCACTCATTCTATCCTCATAACAATCCCTTGAGATGGTTTTTGTATGAGAAAGTGAGGATAGCAGGGTTAAATAACTATCCCAAAATGACTGAGCCAGGTTTGAAACCAGATCTCTCTGGCCTGCAAGGCTTCATTTTAACTATGCTACATAGAACTACAGGATAATTGTTAAATTAAAAAGGAACAGCTTTCTATATCATATTGTCTGAGGATTTGGAAAGTGATTCCAACTAGCCCTTAATGAGTGTTTATGATGAGACTCGGTATATAACTTTCCCACTTCCACTAGCAAGATTGTTTTTCTCTGGTAAGTTTTAAAAAGCCTCTCTGTTGAAGACTGGGAGAATCAGAGAATTATCTTTTCAGTCAATTGACACTGCCAAATTACAGGGTATGTTTTATGGGGGACATTAGAAGCTATGTGATAAATTCGCCACTTATGAAGTATCTATTGTGAATAGTAAATATTTAAGAAGGACACAATTAAATTCTCTCACTAAGAGCTGCTTTTTTGAGAGTAAATTTTATATGAAAACTTTCAGCAAAGTGCCTGGTGCACCATATAGGTTTTTGAACCAACAAGAACAGAAATAAATTAGACATGCTTTCGATACTGTGCTATAAAATTTCAAAAGAGGAAGCTCTTATCTCAAAAAAATTAGACAGTAGGCACATACTATTCAAAAGACTAATCCCTTCGATGAGAACCCTGGCCAGTAAGGTATCAGTTTGGGCACATGGAATGTATTCTAAGTAGTCAGTTTATCGGACTTATCTTGACACAGGCTTGGAGTATGCAGTGTCTATACTTATATGATCAAGACATTCCAATTCCCTGCCATGCCACAGTGAGAGCATGACCTGTGGCATCACACAGATCTGAATTCAGCTAGCAGTTCCATGGAGTGAGTGATGATCAGTGGGTCAGTTTCTTAACATCTCTAAGCTTCAATTTCACAAACATAATGGAGACAATAAAATCTATTATGTTATTATTACATGAAAGAACATGCAAATTCCTTTTATCAGTATGGAAAGCAGTATAGAAATGTTACTACCATCAAGAGTGGGGCAATTGGTAGAGGATTGCCTTTCTTTAATGAAAAGTTTAAGTGATGCTATGACTGGTACTGAAACAGTATTTTTATACTTTGCGTTTCTGTGTGGGCACAGACTGATGAGGTCTTTTCTAATTATATACTGAAGTGATCTTCTATATATAAAGAGAATTGGAAATGAAAAAAAAAAAACAACCTGGTGTTAAAATGGAAATGGCATAGAAAATTAATTAATTTGAAAAAAAAATTATGTAGGATCTCTGTCTTTAATGTGCTGTACATTGCTATTTAATGCTATAATTAGTAATCCAATGGTAGTTTTTTCACTTGATGTTGCTATATGGGCAAAATGTTGAAATCTTTACCTAATATATACTAAACTGATCTTCTGTATACAAAGAGAATTGAAAATGAATCTTTACATGAATGGAAGGGGAAAGGGAGCGGGAAAGGGGAGGGTTGCGGGCGGGAGGGAAGCTATGGGAGGGGGGAAGCCATTGTAACCCATAAGCTATACTTTGGAAATTTATATTCATTAAATAAAAGTTTAATAAAAAAAAAGTTTATTTTAATATTCACTACCCAGAAAGTTGAGGCCATTGAGGAAAAATCAAACTCTTCTACAGGACAGAACTGTAAGGATTCCCTGAAATTCTAGGTCTATCCTTTATTTACAGATGGCAAAACTTCAGCCCTGAGAGGGGAAATGACTTGGTTAAGGTCAAATAACTAACGACAAAAAGCCTCTCTTTACTAAAGAAATACAATATCCTTATCCCTTGCTAATTTACTCCTACTAATTCAAGGCTTCCTACATATTAACAGATGCTCTAATTTATTTTTTAAAAATGTATTTATTTTTGAAAGTGTTAGAAAGAATCTTCCACCCCCTGGTTCATTCCCCAGATGGCCACATGGCCAGCACTGGGCCAGGTTGAAACCAGGAGCCAGGAGCTTCATCCAAGTCTCCCACGTGGGTAACAGGGTGGCCTTCTTCTGCTGCTTTTCCCAGGCCATTAGCAGGGAGTTGGATTGGAAGTGGAGCAGCTAGGACACAAATCGGCGCACATATGGGATGCCAGCATCGCAAGTAGTGGCTTTACGGACCACACCACAATGCCAGCCCTAACAAATACTCTAATTTCGAAGTAGTCACTTATTAAGTATCCTGTGTCTTGTTAGGGAGTTAAAAGTGAAATATCTCATTATTTACCTTCTTATCGTGAAATATCTCATTTCCCCTCTTATACTAGAATATGAATGATTAAATTGGTGATAATCTAAGTTGATAGTAATAGCTATAAGTGAAATGCTAATATTTTTGAAATCAGAGATTATGATTCAAGTGTGCCTCCAGAATCTTATGACTGACAGTTGTGAGTAAAAAATATTTCTCAGTTTACATTAAAGAGGCTTATTGATGTTCATCAAAATACAAGGAGAAAACTACGTCATAAATCAGCATGAAGTTACTGCAGTTTCTGAAAAATGAATCATCTGTCTTCACCTCACACCAGCATCACCTCACATGTCTTTCCCCGATTTTTTAAAAATTTTTATTTTATCTATCCCTTCCTTGTTCTTTTCTTTAGATAGCAACAGTTCTCAATGTGGTTAACAACCTGCTGTGATTCTCTTCAAATTTTTTAGTGCAGAATCTGGCGATTTATTAAAAAATTTGTTAGTTGACTTTCCAGAAACACTTTGCTCTGTGTTCATCACCATATGCTTTGTATTATTCTGTAAGTTAAGTAATTTGTCACAGGCATATTGGATGATGAGGAACATGGCAGGCTTAAAATGTCCTTTTGCATTGATATCATATGTCCCTGCAGCAGGTCACATGACTGCTGATAATATATATATATATATATATATATATATGCAGGAGAGAAGGAAGCAGTGAGGAAGGGAGAATGAATGAAATAATACATAGTAGATTATGGATCTCAATTTGCATTCTTTCCAGGCTAACCCACTATTGACATGAATTGAGAAACTGTTTTAGCAACATTGAGTAGAGGCTGTAGCAGGTCTGGGCATGCTGCCTTCTAATGGAGCCAAAAGCCATTATTTCTGTATTTCAGAGGTTCTTAAACAGAGATGCACATCAAAAAAAAAAATCCTCTGGAGGAGTCATTTCAACATGCAGATGCCCAAGACCTACTCTAAGATGTTCTGACTGGCAACAACTGCTTATTGGAACTTGTGATTCTAGTTGTAAACTAGAAGTCTCAGGGGAGGTTTATTACTTTTTTCAAAAGTTGGAAAAATTAAGCATATGTGTTGAGAAGGCAGAGATTTGTCTCAATATGGTGTAATTTGCAGGAAGGATATCCCAGACCAAAAATATTTTCTGCACTCTTTATTTAGTGGAGGATTAAGCCTGTAATTTTAAAGTAAATTAACTATATCTTACAGCAAAAGTTTAAAAAAGAAAGAAGGATGGAGGGAGGAAAGGAAGTATCATATTCTTAAGAATTGTATCTATGAGCTACATGAAATTTGTTCTCCATATATATATTTTTTTTTCTCACATAGCAGCCTACCACATTCTTCAAAATTCCCATAATTAGAAAATCATTCTTTTGGTCTTCTTACCAGAAATCACCTGTTCACATGTGTATTATAAATTAAGTAAGGCATTAGACCACTTATTAACACCTTAGCACAGATGAGATTAGTTCTCACCTTAATCCTCAGGGAAATGAGGCACAAAACAGATAAATTATTTTTGAAGGCTGTTAGACAGTTAAGAAGGAGAGTTTTGTAACAAGGGGTGTTGTTCCCCAGGAAAGCAAAGCCAGATGTAGCACCACTCTAGGAGGAGAGAGCGTTAAGGGAAGCGTTAACGTGGAAGGGGTGAGGAATAAAGGCAAAGTACACTTTTGCCAGAGGTTATCCAGTTGCCCTTGATGGAGGGAACCTGCTTCTCTTTCTCTTACAGGCTCAAGTCTCTCTTGTTTAGAATGACCCTCTACTGACCCCGACTAATTTAAATGCAAAGCAACAGAAGGAGAAAGGCTGGAGGGACTTAATTCTATCAGTCAGGTTATACAGTATTAAACAGCTGATTGATCTGGCCCATTTGGTGAAAGAGAAAATACACGTGTGGTATATTTCAAGCTACTGTTTGAGTTTGTCAATTCAGAGGAAAAAAAAAAACAGTTAAACCACTTTAGGTCAATAGAGAAACCACTTTTCAATATTCTTGCAAATGCTATTTTCTGTTTGGTCACCTAAACCTCAGCCAGAGTTGTGGGACCTTCTAAACCTCCTTGTGGATAGGGGAACTTAGCTTTGTGTCAGATATTGCAAGAACCCTTCAATATACTGAAAATGCTGAAGTGGGACCTAGGCTATAGGCAAGATAGAGGAGATGGGGAAATGGTCACATAGATTTGACTGTTTGAAGTGAATTGACAAATAGTGAAATGGTGAAATTCTGCTTATGGCTGTAAAAGGTTTGGGACTTGAGAATCAGTAACCACAAATTCAATTACGCCTTTTATTTCTCTTTCCAGATACCAATAAAGGACATCTGTTCAAATGTCCTCAGAGCCGCTTATAGAAGGAACTATGTTCCCTTAAAAATGTGGTTTTGATTTATCTGCTCTTGGATCATCCATTTGTTCTTTGGTTGGATAACTTGAGCCTTGGACTTTAATTTTTTTATGTTTGGCCATGTATAAGAAGGATTAAAGAACATATCAAATCTAAACAGAAGGATTTAAACCGAGCCAAATGCATAAACTCTCTCTCTTACTCTCTCCCTCTAAAGTTAGCATCTAGTCCCTAAAGCAGCACCAATGCTTTCAATTAAAGAAGCCAGTTAAAGTGGCAGGAGTGTGGACCACTTTCTTAAAGGAAGCCCAGAAGCCAGGGCTAAAGTTTTGGCAGATAACACAGTGGAAATAAAGTCTGGTCACTATGGATTTGCTGGAAATCTGTTTAAACGTCCCCAAACCCCCAAGATCTTAACAGTCTTGTGACAAAGGATGGAAGGATGCAGTGACTTTTAAAATATTTTCACATGCCCTGTTACACCCTTGTGAACTTCCCATCTATCAGCCAAGTAATGAAATTACTGTAGTTAGTTTTTTCCTTCCCTGGTTTACAAGTTTCCTCCAGTAAAGTTCAGGGCCATGTCCCAGTCGCCCTTGGAATGACTCTTTACTTTCTTTTATGGTCTTTTGGAGTGGTTGATTCACAGATTCTACTTTCACAAGTTAATTCCCTTGGTAGAAGTGGTTCTCAATGTTTGGCCCATGGACCAGCAGCATCAGGATAAGCAAGAAACTTGCTAGAAATGAAAATTCCTAAGGGCTACCCCCAGAAATACTGAATCAGAAACTACGTCTCTGGAGTAGGAGAGCCAGCTGGGGGAGCAGGCAATCTCCATCTTAACAGATTGGGTAATTCTGGTGAATGTACTAAGTTGGAGAGCTACTGCTTTCATACATTCCTCATTTTTATCCTATCCATAAAGGTGCTCATTTGTCCTTCCATTCTACATACTGTTGTCATTAAAGCATCAGGTACTAACAGAAGCAAATCACACTTTTATCGAAATTTCAAGATGGTTTGGCAACAATGATTTCTCTCCTTCCACCCCAACCCCCACCCTCCAAGCTGCCATCCCCCAACATATATGGCTAGGAGATTTAAAAAAAAATTTCTTGAATATTTCAGAAAGGGGAAATGAACGGAACATCTCTCTCCCAATGGGTAAATCTCAGGAAAAGGGTGAAGTAGGCAAAAATTTATGTCAGGTGTATAAATTTATATAAATTACCCTCCAGATTAAGTTCTTAAAATACGTAGATTTGAGAAACATATTTAAGACTCCTCTTCACTATAAAAATAAACTATAAACTCTGAAAGTATGTCTTTGGGCATTGATAAAAGCAAATTTTCTGATTCCCCCTGCTCCCACACCACAAATCCCTAGAAGTTTAGAAATATGTGTAGCCCTGGTTTTGATTATAGAGTTAGTTGCCTTTCCTTGCTTTGCATGTGTATCCTGTTAGTGAACTGAGACTTAAGCAATTTGTTCCTTACATCTTAACACACAATCGGGTATCATTGGTGCCTGTCCTCACAAAGGTCTTTCTTGGAAAGTTAGTGATGGCTGATTAGTGCAGTGGTTTGGAGAGCTGTAACAATATTCTGCAGTAAGTTTCTCAGTGATGGTGGCTTACAATTCACTAAATGATTCTACAGAACTTTCGGATTTGGAAACCAACGGGGGCAAGATTTCTCAGGGCAGAAGTTGACGATGGGGTAGAGAGCAGAGAGCAGGAAGATCTCTCCTGGTAGACTGGCTGAGTTGAGATCCTTTACAGATAATTTGAGATCTTTTGTTATTTTGCTGCAAAATAGATTGGTATGTTCCAGCCAAGTTGGCAATCAATGTAATGATAAACAGAGAAACTCTTTCAAACCAATTGTTTGGCTAAATTCTTGATTAACTTATTATTGACTGGTTATTTCATTTGAGACACATTGCCTGGAGACACAGCCTAAAAGTTGACATATTTCTAGTAAGAAACTGAGGGAATATTAACATGTGCAAGCCACATGTATATAATTTAACATTTGGTTAATGGACTGCAGATAAAGCATAATCATTTGAGTCACACAAAGCACCAAGACTCATATAGTCTTAGTGCATGTCTCCTGTGATTCTTTTTTTTTTTATTTTTTGACAGGCAGAGTGGATAGTGAGAGAGAGAGAGAGAGACAGAGAGAAAGGTCTTCCTTTTTTTTGCCGTTGGTTCACCCTCCAATGGCTGCTGTGGCCGGCGCATCGCGCTGATCCGAAGCCAGGAGCCAGGTGCTTCTCCTGGTCTCCCATGGGGTGCAGGGCCCAAGCACTTGGGCCATCCTCCACTGCCTTCCCGGGCCATAGCAGAGAGCTGGCCTGGACAGAATCCGGCGCCCCAACCGGGACTAGAACCCGGTGTGCCGGCACTGCAAGGTGGAGGATTAGCCTGTTAAGCCACGGCGCCGGCCCTGTGATTCTTTTAACCCAGATTCACTGAACCTAGCTTCACTATGGTCTGGTATATAATATTTTGAGTTAACATGTCAAGTGATAAATGTTCCTCTATTCTATCTAAGCTTAGGTTTTAGCACTTAAAAAGGAATTCTCATTTATACTAGCTTTTCTAAAGAAATATTTATTTATTTATTTGAAAGAGAGAGAGAGAGATCTGCTGGTTCACTCCCCAAATGCCCACAACAGTCAGAGCTGGGCAGGCTGAAGCCTGAGTCTGGAACTCCATCTGGGTCTCCCAGGTGAGTGACAGAGGCCCACGTGCTTGGGCCATCCTCTGCTGCTTTCAGAGGCACATTAGCAGGGAGCTGGATCAGAAAAGGAGCAGGCTCTCCTCTGGCACTCCAGTATGTCATGCAGGCTTCCAAAGGAAGCACCACAATGCCCAGCCCTATGTTAGCTCTTTTTATTTTTTATTTTAAATAAATGAAACCTGGGTTACTTCAGAGAATGCACAGTATATTATAGAAAGTATTGGAGTCACTCAGACCTGGGTTTTAACCTTTGCTACTTCCTGTGTGATCTTATGCAAATTACTCTACCTTTGTGAGCCTACGGTTTATTCAGCTGCAAAATTAAGAATGCTAATACTTTCCTCTAGGATACAATGCCTGTGCTTAAGAAGTGCTTAGTAAATGCTAGTTACCATCTTTAAAGACAAAGAACCCAAGCTGAATTTGAGAATCTAATCTTAATCAAGAGGCATAAACCCTGAGTTGTGACAGTGACCTGGAAAAAGTATCCTGTTTGTCTTCCTATTGTGAGTGTGGGTAATAAATATGGCACTAAACTGAGGGGTGATTTAATAAGGATAAAAAAGACTTTTAAAAAATGTGAGAGGCAAAGTTAGAGAGAGGGGAGAGGGGGAGACAGAGAGAGAGACGTCCTCCATCTGCTGGCTCATTCCCCAAATGGCTGCAAAGGCCAGAGGTGGGCCGATCCGAAGCTAGGAGCCAGGAGCTTCTTTGGGGTCTGCCATGTGGTCACAGGTACCCAAGCACTTGGGACACCTTCTGCTGCTTTCCCAGGCACATTAGCAGGGAGCTGGATAGGAAGTAGAGTAATTGAGACACGGACCAGTATCCATATGGGATGCTGGTGCCGCAGGCTGCAGCTTTAACTCCCTGCTCCACAGCATCGGCCCCAAAAGAGACTTTGATTTACTGGAGGAAACAATACCATATAGTACCAGGGAAATTTAGAATTGTGAAGGAAGAAATAAAAACTAGAAGTGTGAAGAAGAGAAAATTCATAATTGATGTAGGGGAGCATGAAGAAATAATTGCAATACAATGCATATTGTACTAAGTACTATAAGAGCTATAAATAACAGTGGGGACTTGTGCAAATGAAGGAAGGAGAGACATATGAACTCTGATTGGGAAGATTAGGCATGAGGGAGTCTCTGGAAGCTTTTTCCTCAGGCCCTTTCACCTCCTCTTACTGGGAGACAAGTCTATTTGTGGCATACAAAATGTATCATCTCCTCAGGTGACTACCTCCTGGATGGTGATCTTGATCTAACTCATGAAACAAAAGAAGGAAAGACAATTATTGGCAGTAGGGAACTATACACACACACATACACACACACATATATATATGCTTTGCTGTTTTTGGAAAAAATAGTAATTGTAAATATTGCTCCGACTCTGCCAGAAAGATAACACGAGATCCATTAAACCA
This sequence comes from Lepus europaeus, assembly GCF_033115175.1. Lineage (NCBI taxonomy): Eukaryota > Metazoa > Chordata > Mammalia > Lagomorpha > Leporidae > Lepus > Lepus europaeus. The sequence continues at coordinate 46,855,652 of NC_084850.1, forward strand.
CTGTAGATGTCATATTCTTTATGGAGTATAAAATATTAAGGTATCAATTTGTTCCTCACTATTTAACAGCATTCTAACATATCTAACACTAAGGGAACAACAAATCTAATAATCTCATCATTATGATTGATTATTAGACAATCAACAATAGTTATTGTCTTCTTATGAGCCATTTCATCCATAAAAATAATAATTTTGGATTAATATCCAGAATATACCAGCAACTTGAAAACTCACCAAGAGAAAAACAACCAATCCAGTTAAGAAATGGACAAAAGACCTGAATAGACAGTTCTCAAAAGAAGAAATACTGATGCCCAACAATTATATGCAAAAAATACTCAGTATCACTAGCCGTTATGGAAATGTAAATCAAAACCACAATTAGAGGTCACCTTACCCCTGTCAAGAATGGCTATTATAAAAAAAAAAAAAGAATAACAAATGCTGGTGAAGATGTAGAGAAAGCAAACTTTTGTTTCTTTAAGATAGGTCCATTTATTCTGAAAGAGTTAGAGTCAGAGAGAGAGAGAGATTTGGGGGAGGGGGTATTTTCCATTCACTGGTTCACACCCCAGAAGGCCACAACAGCCAGGACTGGTCCAGGCTGAAAGTAGGAGCTCTGTCTGAGTGCCCCACATGGGAAGCAGGGACCGAGGTACTTGGGCCATCTTCTGCTGCCCTTTCCAGGTCACCAGCAGAGAGCTGGATGGTAAGTGGAACAGCTGGGACATGAACCAGTATCCATATGGGATGCTGGCATCACGGGCAGTGGTTTTATTCACTATGTCACAGTGTTGACCCCATGAAGGGGAGCTATTATACAATGTTAGTGGGAATGTAAATTAGTGCAGCTGCTGAGGAAGACAGTATGGATATTTCTTAAAAAACTAGACATGGAACTGCTATTTGATCCAGCAATCCCACTACTGAGTATATACCCAAAAGACATGAATACATTGTATCAAAGACATACCTGCTCCACCATTTTTATAGCAGTACTGTCCACAGTAGCCAAAATATGGAATTAACCAAAGTGTGTACATTAAATGATAGAATATATATATATACACACACATACATATACACACAAACACATATGTGCAGTGGAATATTACTCTGCTATAAAAACAATGAAATTCTATCATATACAATGAAATGGATGCAACTGGAGGATATCAAGTTGAATGAAATAAGCTGGACACAGAAAGACAAATACCACATATTCTCTCATATGTGGGAGCTAAAATTAAAATAAAAACTCAATATGAACACAAAATGTTGATTACTAGAGGCTGGGAAGGAGGGATATAAGCAGTTTGAATCAATCAATGGGGGAGCTGTTTGTGGTTCATTTATCGTGACAAATATACTAATGTTAGATGGTAATTGGGGAAATAGGGTGGGGGTATAGGGTATATGGGACCTCATTGTAGAACTATCACAATTTTAAGTAAATTTAAAATTAATAAGAAAGGAAAAGATAAAAAGTTAAAGCAGGGAAAATAAGAATAATAATTTTTACCTACACCTTTTATTTTTAAGGTTTACATTTATCAATTACAGTGGAAAGGAAAAATTTGGAGAACTAACATTGTAACTGATTTTACTGCTCTATCTCCTGTAATAATTTCTTCTTTGATTAAAAAAATATTTGGGGAAGGGGCTGCTGTTTAGCTTTGTGGTTAAGATGCCTGCATCCCATATCGAAGTTCCTGGGTTTGACACTCGGCTCTAACTGCTTCCAGCTTCCTGGTAATGTGTACTCTGGGAGGCAGCAATGATGGCTCAAGTAATTGGGTTTCTGCCACAGGGTGACAGACCTGGATTGAGTTCCAGGCTCCTGGCTTCAGGCTAATCCAGCTCTGTCTGTTCCAGGCAGTTGTGAGATGAACCAGCAGATGGGAGATCTGTCTCTGTCTGTCTCCCCATCTCAAGTACTTTAATAAACTTCAAATAAATAACTAAACAAACAAATTAAATTAAAATCTCTTGGAGCATTTGCAAGTATATCTAAATATGTTAATAAGATATATCAATATTTGCTTACAACAAATTTGAAAGCCAAGGAATTTATGAGAAAGCTTTGCTGACTAGGTACCTAGGTACATGACAAAGGACTCTCACTAGAATCCTTGTCCTTAAAGGAATCCCAAAATCTGTATCTTTGTTTATTCACTTTTGTCACTTGATCTTCAATGGTGTGTAAACATTCAGTAATAAAGTAACAGTGCTCCTAAAATACCACGAAAAATCTCATGTTAGTTCATTATGTCATAAGGTTAGTGCTCATGTACATATGGTACTAAACATCTGGCTATTTGACAATCTTTGGTATAACTTCACAATGATATTGCCAGTGTACATGCTAGTTATTTAAGAATCTTCATGAATGAAGCCGCAGCAGAAAACTGTCAATATTTATTATTTGTATAGGCCATTCCAAATTTGGTAAAAGAGAACATAATATACCAGCTTAGGGGTACAAGTACCATCACCACAGGACAGCTGACTATTTAGAGACAGAATTAGGGACCACATTATGGAACATTTATGAAGAGAATCTCTTAATTATAGCAGTATCAAAACTTAATTATCCATATTAGGGTGCTTCACAAAGTTCATGGAAACATGGAATTAAAAGATAAGTTTATTTTTGTGCAAAAAAAAACTTTTGAAAATCATGCATAGCTTTTTAGTAAAATATATTTTACATGCACATTTTGAGAACTTCTATTATGCATGGATTTCAAATTTTTAACACCAAGTCAAGCATTTTTAAATTCCATTTTCCATGAACCTTTTTAAATACCCTCATACATGAGGCAGTTTTTTATTGTAAAAATATATCCTGTTATTATAAAGTAAACTAAAAGTGTGTCATTGTAAAAATTGAAAGAAAAATAAGGAGTGAAGGATGATGGGATTGAGGGAGGAAGGGATGGTAGGGTGGGAAGTATCATTATGCTCTTAAAACTATATATACAGGGGCTGGCGCAGTGGCATAATGGGCTAAGCCATCCCCTAATGGCACCAGCATCCTATATGGGTGGCAGTTATAGTCCTGGCTGCTCCTCTTTTGATCCAGTTCACTGCTATGGCCTGGGAAAGCAGTAGAAGATGCCTCAAGTGGTTGGGCCCCTGCACCCATGTAGGAGACCCTGAAGAAGCTCCTGGCCCTTGGCTTTGGATTGGCCCAGCTCTGGCCATTTAAGCCACTTAGGGAGTGAAACAGCAGATGGAAGACCTTTCTATCTGTCTCTCCCTCTCTCTCTAACTCGACCTCTCAATACTTAAGTAATAAAATAAATCTTAAAAGAACTGTATATATGAAATCCATGAAATTTCTCCCTTTATATACCTAAAATGTGGCATAATATTTATTTAATTTATTTAAAGGCAGAATAACAGGGAGGGGGAGAGAAAGAAAGAGCAAGTGAGAGAGAGATCTTTATTGGTACACTCCCTAAATCTCTGCCTTCACCAGGTACCTGGAACTCCATCTCCATGTGTGTGGTAGGGACTCAAGTACCTGAGCCATCATCAGCTGCCTTCCCAGGTGCATTAGCTGGGAGTGCATTGGAAACCGGAGTGGCCAGGACTTGAATCCAGGCATTCTGAATAAGGATGCGGGTGTCCTAAGAGACAGAAAACCTGCTGAGCCACAGCACCTACTCCAAAGCTGTTTAAAGTAGATGCTAAATCAAATAGATTTGTTCACTGATGAGATTGTTAGGAGTCAGTTAAGATTGTTATAATACTACTTCATTGTAGGGTAGTTGTGAGGATTAAATGAGTTTATATGTGTAACACTGTTTAGAACAGAAACTGTTACATAATAAGCCATAAGAAAATTTTATTTTTATCATTGTTACAAGTTGTTTGAGTCAAAAGCCAAAAGGCTCTTTGTCCTGGAGGAATTGTGAAATAGCAACCAGCATATTGAGTAAATTTTGATTAATTTCATTCTTTTAAGCCACCATTTTTATTCCTCTATTCTATTTTTAAGAGAATAGTACTTCTGTATATATATATATATGTATATATATATATATTTAATTAGAGTGGCATCTCTGTTGAAGTATGTGCAATGATGTAAGAAACCAAAGGATGGTAAGGATCCATATTCTATATATTACTCTTTTTAGCCAGTTACTAAGCAACCGGATGAAAATAATTTATTAATTAAATCCCACCTCTTGTCAGAGGATTTGAGACAATTTATAATGTTAATGAGCATTGCTAAGATCAGGGTGAGAGGTCAGGAACCAATTAGGAGAAGAATAAAGATAATTATCTCAAGAATCTAAGATAAAATCAGTTTAGTTGAAGAAAAAGGTAAGGATGTCCCAACATTTGACCAAGATTAAATAAATACAGTCCTGCCTCACTTAGCAAAGGGGATACATTCTGAAAAATTTGTCATTAAGAGGATTTGTTTTTGTGTGAACATCACAGTGTGTACTTATACCAACCTAGTTGATATAGCCTTCTACATACCTAGGCTGTTTTAATACTATGGAACCACCATTGTTTATGCACTTTGTCACTGACCAAAAAGCTGGTATACAGTGCATGATTATATTTAGAAACTACGGTGGCATTTATATCAAGTGTAGAAAATCTATAATTCTGAGAAGAATAATAAAGTCTTTTTTTTTCCTTTTTGTAGTCAGATCTTGATTGGTTAAACCCAATCTAAAGAACTCTTAATTGACTGGGGATTTTGTTACATAAATAGTTATAAAACAACTAGGAAAAGAAAACAAAACAAGTATAAAAATACATTTCCAGATGTTTGTGGGCAGGTGGTCACACATGCAGAAGGATTTCACAGATCTTCTGTGTGTATAATCAATAGTCAAAAGTGACTCTAAAATGTATGAATAACCAAAAATTCCTTTGCTATCTCCCCTCCGATTTTTGTTTGTTCTCTCCCTCCCTCCCTCTCCCTCCTACTCCCTTTCTCTCTTCTTCCACCTTCACCTCACACCTCCCTCCCACCATACCTCTCTCTGTGTGTAGTTATTTTGTTTGCTACTGTTCCTCTTTGGTTTGCCAGGCCTGTGAGCTGAGGAACCCTAGCTGACCAAGTAAGTTGGCGATATTTCTCCTCTACTAAATGAAGCAGCAAACAGCACCTGGCATTTTAGAAAGCTTTTCAGCAAAAATAGGGCAAAAAGTGTTTTTTGCTTGCCTCCTGGTTAAGCTAAACAATTAATCAGACAGAAATTTCCTTCCATTAACTGTAAGCCCATTGCCAACACTGTCAATATATTAAGAATAATGTATCACTCAAGGGATTTTCTGGGATAATGAGACTATGTCTTCATTTTGATGGTGGTGATATGACTTCATGTGTTTATCAAAACTCAAAGAATTGTACACGAAAATGGGTTTTACTGATATGAATTATATCTCAAAATTTCAACCAAAAGAGTATGTCCTCTGCAAATTTCTTTTGACATTAAAAAGGGAGGTACTTCAAAGACATGTAGGTGGATGAATGGATAGATAGCTGAAATTCTATAAAGTTGAAAGTGTGTGGTTGCAGGGGCCGCCATTGTTGCATAGCAAGTAATACCAACATTCCATATGGGCACTGATTTCTGTCCCAGCTACTCTACTTGCGATCCAGCGCCGTGCTAATTGCCTGGGAAAAACAGCAGAAGATGGTCCAAGTACTTGGGCCCCTGCTCCTTAAGTGGGAGACCTAGATGGAATTCCAGGCTTTTGGGTTTGGCCTGGCTTAGCCCTGGCCATTACAGCCATTTGGGGAGTGAACCAGTGGATGAAAAATTTCTCTCTCTCTCGTCTCTATGTCTTTCCCTTTCTCTCTTTCAAAATAAATAAATAAATCTTTAAAGATGTGCAGTTATAGAAAAGCACTGAGACTGAGACCTCAAAGGCATAATTTCAGGCTCAGATCCACCTCTGGCTACACCCCCTCCTTCAAGTGACACCAGTAAGGTTATTTCCTGTTTCTGGGATTTATTTCTGCCACTGTAAAATAAGCAGTTGTATTAGAATCTCATTAAGATCAGGCAGTTCTCTGTTGAGGAGGCCTGTTTTGGGTGGAGAGCATGAGGGGTGGGTAGTGATATTTGTTTAAATGTCAGAAAGTAAATCATCTGTCACAGAAACAGGTGGAATGGATAATGTCATGTGAAATTTGAGAAACATCTGTTTGCCTATAGCAGTGTCTGGGTCAAGATGGAGCCACCTGGGTTGCAGTGATATATCAGGTTGCCGAAATCAGAATCTAGTTGACCCAAGACATTTTGGCCACTGTAAAAAAGAAAAAAAAAAAAGGCTATTACCAGTTTTAAGGATTTCTTTTATGTTTTTAATTTCTGTGGAAATGGCCTGTTTTGGAGCTAGTGGGGAAAAAGGAAAGTTGAATTAATGAAAATTAAGAGGAAGAGGATTATACTCATCTTAAAAAGTAATGATTACCTCTAAGATGAGTAGATATTATTTTCTGAATATTTTCCTGTGTTTATTTCCTGTAATTAGCTTGTTCAAATAGATGTCTTTTAGTTAGAGAAAGGAGAAAAACCTATATCATTCATTGCATCAATATGGAGTGTGAAAGAGTGATATGTGATATATACTATAGCCTTATTAGATTTGGGAGAAGTTTATTTCCATCTCTCAGCACAAACAAGCCTACATTAAATAGTAGACTTGATAAAATGATGATTTTGTAAGAAAAGAAATAATAAGAGCCAAGGTAAACGATGTTCTCTGGTTGACCCACAAAGAACACCTATAAATGTAACCTGTCAGATAAGGTTCTCCGGTCATAAATTAGAACACTCTTATGTCAGTGAATTGCCAAGTCATTGAGTATAACCAGTATCAGCATTGTTTCAATGACTCATGATTGAGCAAGTGTGGTTAAAATACTATGAGGCTTGGACCTAAAGAACAACAGAAGATGGTAAATTGCATATATCTCAGAAACCCACTGGAGTATGTTCCTCAGCAGATTGCATAGAAGTCTGGGCTTCTATTGTACAATGCTTTTGAAAAATATATCGCAGCTAATCTCTGATTATGGTGGTCACACATGGGTAGAACTCTCTGCACTGCCTTATGTGTTTACCCAATTATTTGTGTGCTGATGAGATGTGGGAGGAGTGCAAAAATCATTTGAAGGGTAAAAAATGCATAAATGGGTGTCCCTTGCCATTCAGAAAAGGTTGAAGGAATGAGAAAACTGATTGATGCTAATTTTGTAATAACCTAATTGACCCTGAACTGTGAGATAGTGAAGCCCTTGACTTAATTTGTTTTGGAAACTCATGCTCAGCACCATGCACCATGCGCAGTGAAGTAGTTGTTTGCTCTTGCAGTCATTAGAACTGGCTATGTATTAGACACATGCTGCTGCCTTCATGGAAGTTATTTGGCTTAATCTCCAAAACAGTCCTGTGAGGAAGATATCTTCATTTCGTTTTACAGATGATGAAACTGAGACTTAGCCAGGTCAAGTATCTTGACCAACAGTTGCATAGTTGGATAATAAGGGTAAACAGCTGGGATCGAAATACTAAAATGTTTATTTTTTTAAAATGTTCTATTTGCTTTTAAATATTTATTTTATTTATTTGAAAGGCAGATTGATGGGGGGAGGAGGAGAGAGAGAGGAGAGAGAGGGAGTGAGAGAGTGAGAGAGAGAGAGGGAAATATGAATCTTTCATCTTCTGGTTCATTCCCACAATGGCCGAGGCTGAGCCAGGCCTGGAACTCCATTTGGGTGTCCCACATGGGTGTCAGGGACCAAAGAACTTGGATCATCATCCATTGCCTTCCCAGGTACATTAGCATGGAGCTGGATTGGAAGCAGAGCAGCTGGAATGCAGATCAGCACTGTGATATGGGATACTGGCATCGCAAATGGTGGCTTAACCCACCACGCCACAATGCCGGCCCCTATTTTATTTATTATAGAGGCAGAGCAAGTAAGAGCAAGAGAAAGGTTGGACCAGCCTGAACCCAGGAGACAGGAACTCAATCTGGTTCTCCCACTTTGGTGGCAGGGACCCAACTACCGTAGCCATCATCTGCTGCCTCCCAGGATGCACATTAGCAGGAAACTGAAATCAGAAGTGCAGCTGGGACATGTAGACGTTCCAACCAGCATCATAACTGCAATATGAAATGCTCACACCAAATTGTTTTTTAAATATTTATTTATGTTTATTTGAAAGAATTAGAGAGAGAGGTCTTCCATTTGCTGCTTCACTCCCCAAATGGCCACAGTGGCCAGAGCTGAGCTGATCTGAAGTCAGGAGCCAGAAGCTTCTTCTGGGTCTCCTGTGCAGATGCAGGTGCCCAAGGACTTGGGCCATCCTCCACTGCTTTCCCAGGCCATAGCAGAGAGCTAGATTGGAAGAGCAGCAGTCAGGGCAGCAGCCAGGACTAGAACTGGCGCCCATATGGGATGTCAGCGCCGCAGACTGGGGCTTTAACCTGCTGCAGCACAGTGCTGGCCATGCAAAATTGCTTTTGTTATCACACCAGAGCTTGCTTCAGGGTCCAAGGAGGTTGACCATATAGTGTGTCCCTTTTATATATTAATTATCATTATTATTAAAATGTATCTTTTGCTAAATATTCTGTTAACACTAGAGGAAATAATACTTGCACATTTATTATTTAAGTTATTTTCATTTTTAAAGAACACTTTCATTGAAATTTTTTTTAATTTTTATTAATATAAAGAGAACAGATTTCATGTATTTCATGAGTACAATTCTAAGAAGATAACCATTGAAATTTAATTCATATAATAGTAACTTTCAAAATGTATAATTCATTAGTTTTTATTACATTCACAAACTACAACCCTAACCACTTTTTGATTTCAGAACATTTCATTACCCACGAAAGACATCCTGTCCCCACTAGCAGTTATTTTCTAGCCTTCCACTCACAGACACTGGCATGACTATTATACTATCAGTCTATAAATTTGCATATTTGTACAATTCACATAATTGTATATAAAGATACAGAATATGAGTTTTTGTGAATGACTACTTAGTGTACTGATTTTTAAGGTTCATCCACATTAGAGTATTATGTCAGGATGTTATTCATTTTCATGGCTGAATAATATTCCATTGTTATTAACATACCACATTTGTTTTATTCATTCATCAATTTTGATGAACACTTTTGTTGTTCAACATTTTGGGCTATTTTCAATAATTCTGGTAAGACCATTCATGTTTAAGTTTTTGTAGGAACATATGGTTTTAGTTCTATTGAGTACATGCCCCTAAATGGAATGGTGGATCATATAGTAACTTTATGTGTGACTTTTTGAGGAACTGCAGATCAGTTTTTCACCCCAAATGTAGCATTTTACATTTTCAGCAACAGTACATGGAAGTTCCAATTTCTCTTCAACTTCACTAACACTCTTCCAGTTTTTAGAGTTATTATAGTCATCTGAGTGGGTATGGAGTACTAGCTCATCGCGATTTCATTTAAACTTCCCTAATAACTAGTGATGTTGAGCATTTACTCATGTGCTTATTGACCATTTGTGTATCTTCCTTAGATAAATATTCATTGAACTCTATTGTCAATACAAGTTCATGATCAGAAATATGAGTTAAAAATATCTCCCATTCTATGGGTTGTCTTTTCACTTAAATTTTGCTGGAGTTCAGTCTATCTATGCTTTCTTCTTTAAGTGCAAGAGTTTATTTAACTTATTTTTATTTGATTATCAAAACTTATTACTAATTATGCTTACCAAGAATTTGCTTTAGAAATTTGATTTTCAGGGGTTGGCGCTATGGTACAGAGGGTTAAGCCTCTGCCTGAAGTGCTGGCATCCCATATGGGCACCAGGTTCAAGTCCTGGCTGCTCCATTTCTGATTCAGTTCCCTACTAATGTTCCTGGGAAAGCCATGGATGATGGCCCAAGACCATGATCCCCTGTAGCCACGTGGAGACCTAGAGGAAGCTCCTGGCTTCGGCCTGGCCCAGCCCTGGCTGTTGTGGCCATTTGGGGAGTGAATCATCGGATGGATGATTCCCTCTCTCCCTCCCTCCCTCTCTCTCTCTCTCTCTCCCCCCACACTTCGCTGTTTTTAAAAAAAGAAATTTGAGCTTCACACAAAACGAGACAGTGACAAGATACAAGTTGTGTTTACAGACTATAAAACAGTTGTTGAAATAATTTTGTCATCAAGGAAGCAAGAATGAATGATCTCTAACATTGAAAAGAAATACACTTGGGTCTTTGTTATGATAAAACATTATTCTCCACAATAGTTTGACATTAACCGTGAAATGGATCACTCAAGAACTACTTTGGAATAATGTAATGTATAAATGTCATCATTGGCTGCCTTTTATAAAATCCAAGAATAATTTTTTTTTACTGGTTAGCCACTAATATTTCAAACAAGAAAAGAAAAGTCAGCCAGGTAATTATCCCACAATAATTAAACCTAATCAAAAGACATTTTAAGAAACAAGAAAAATAGAAAAGTTGTCACCCATCTCCAAAATGAAGAAGAAATACATTTTCAACTCTCTGAAGTACTTTCCTCATGATTGTCTATTAGGTGAGACTAACCAGATATTGTTTCAAAGGATAGCAACGGGTGACAGAATATTTTGGTATTAGGATATGGGTCATTGGATGTACAAACAAACAATACGAATAATAAATTGGCATTGAAAGGGGCGTGTTTGTGGCTTTAACTTTCCTAAGTCAATGATGGGTACAATTAGTGGCCGATGTTCAAACTGAGGTGGAGAGGCTTGTGCTTATTGCACTCTTGATGCTTCTCAGCAAGTTGATTCCATTCATTACCTTTGGGCAATGCATGCGTGACAGGGAGGTCCTGCACTGTACTGAGTAAATCCATACTTTAAGTGGCCTTACATCTTCTGTATGGTGAGTGGCTGTTTTGAGAATTAAGATTTTTCATCATTAAAAAGTTAGAAAGCAGCAAGAGAAGTTATATTCCATTTATCCTCTAGGACAGGAGTGGGAAAAACAAAAACCAATATTGAACAAGTGGTGGACAAGAAATAATAGTTAAGCTGTGGGACAGGATGGTATATGATTTTTATGAAACTTCAGCCCAATCTTTTGTACCACATTGATTGCATTTCCTGAAAAGTGAGAAAGAAAATCAGTATGAAGACACTAGGGATGATTTTAAGGATGCTGAAGTTGCAAAAGTTAAGACGGCAGTGGTATTATTGAATGCTGTTACTATCAGGGAATAGAGTTTTGTTCTAACACCTGCTCTTTAGACTGGCCAAACTTCAGACTTTTAAGTTAAATACTTACACACACACACACACACACTTCACAATTTTAGTCTCTGAAAAGAAGTCTCCTATTCCCATGTGTTATCCTAATTTACAATAAATTCTTGCTGATGTTTAGTTTAAATCTTTCCTGCTTTAGTTAAAGCCAATTTCCTTTGTAAAAAAATAGTTTCCTGTGGTCAAAACATCAACCATTATCTTCTATATATTCCAAGACAGCTTTTGAAGATAGCATTGAACTTCCCTCAGTATAACAACCCTTAATGCCACCAAACTTCCCTACCAAGATTCAGTTTCTGTCACTTCAATCATTTCTGTTATTTTCTGTAAAAGAGTTTTCTTTTTCAAAAGTAATAATGCCTGAATTGGCCTAAGTAGAGTCCCTTCAGAAGCGTCTGCACTGTTTATACTTTTTCAGATTGAGAGAGCCTGACAGTCTCGTACTTCTATCTTTGAGACTTCCGTGCCTTACCCTGGCATTCATCAGACTGTCATTTTTCACTACATTATATGCTGATTTATAAAAACTATATAAGCAAGGCTTATGCCAAAGCATTTCCTTAAAGCTTTTGCTGGAGCTGTTGTTGCTGCATGGGTAAAGCCACTGCCTGCAATGCCAGTATGGGCCCAGCATGCTCCCTGATAATGGCCTGGGGAAAGCAGTGGAAGATGGCCCAAGTGCTTGTACCCCTGCACCCACATGAGAGACCCAGATAAATCTCCTGGCTCCTGCTTTGATCTAGCCTGGCCTTGGCCATTGTGGCTATTTGGGGAGTGAACTAGCAGATGAAAGGTTCATTCTCCCTCTCCCTCTCTCCCTCTCTCCCTCTCTCCCTCTCTCCCTCTCTCTCTCTCTCTCTTTCTTTCTCTCTCTCTCTCTCTTTCTCTTTCACTAACTTTCAAATAATAAATAAGCATATATTTTTAAAAAGCTTTTTTGTTGACATTAATTTTATCATTAACCCACGAGAGTGCCTTATTTGAGTTACTTTTTGCAAGAAGACAATCTACCAAGCTTTCCATTATACAAGGTCACGCAATGGCATGAATGCCAATATAAGCTTATAATTTAGATGGAAACTTAAATATTGGTTTTAAAGGGTTTTTTCTTCCTATTGCTATGATTTTATGTGGGATTCCTGCTGCAAGGCTATGCTAAGCTTAATTCATACACCTGAAGGGCAGAGCATATAATTATGAATCTGTATAGGAAGGATTCCACAGTTCTCAGGGCTGCTTGATATTTTAAAAAATGACACACAACAAAACAAATACTTAACCAAGAATGCTTTATAGCACAATTAGTTACTTCATAAACATACAGGAGTTTTTTGAGACATCTGTAGGCTTCTGCCCAGTCATAATTTGCCAATCCTGCAAATTGTCTTACTCCATTAGCAAAGTATCCTCCTATTATCTGAGCTGGAAGTAGCTCAATCATTTCAAGTGAAAAGAAATAAATAGGGAGAAAAATCTAAAATCATCAAATGCAACAAAGTAAAGGAAGAAATCAGGTCTTTAGTGAAAATTGCCATTTGTTTTAACTGGTGTCAAAGATGAATCAAGTTGTCCAAGTTAAATATATGCTTGTGTATATTAAGTGAAACACACACACATGATTCTCAATACCTGCAAGACATGAATAATCTGATTGACATAATTTAGTAGTTAAACTTGTCAGAGTAGAAAAACTAGTTTCCATTTGACTTTCTGTAATGCAAGACTTGGTCAGGCCAGAGTTAATTTGAGAGAATAGAACTAGGTCATTTAGGGTGTCTGAATTTTGATAGATGCTAGGTAAACTTCAAAAAGGTTAGGCATAAAAGACTTGTCAGATGAGTTTTCTGGTTTTATACTTTGTCCATTCCTCTGATATTAACAAAACTCTGTTTTAATTAAATGTCGTAAATTAATTAAGCCCACATCCCCACACTATTTTACCACACAAAAGGGATGACTCTTCTCTCTCTGCTCCTCTCTTCTTTCCTCTTTTATTCTCCCCTTTCCTTCCCACGCCTGCATCTCCCTCCCCAGTTTGGGCAGAAGGCAGCTTATCAGCCCATCAGAACTCCTAACATCACCCAATGTGTATGGGTCTGCTTTGCCCTTCAATACAGCTCTCTATCTTCCCCTTCAGGCTTCTTTTGGGATATATTTTTCACCTTCAAGACTGCCTTTGATGTTTATTCTAAACTGTGAGTCTCTTGTGCACTTGAACTCTTGTTGCACTCCTTGCCAGCTGCTGAAGCGTATTGCAGGGGCTCCACTTCAGGAAGACAAATCTGAAGCAATATCACTGTCTAAGCCCACACCTGGGAGCGGGAGGAGGCACTGGGGCTAGTGGGAGAAGAGGTTAGTGGAGAATAGCAGTAAATGCCCCAGAGGAAAGGCTTAATTTTGCCAGGGACAGAATCCTCCTTAAAGAGGTCCCTGAGGTCACACTCTTTCAGGTACTGTCCCACAATGAGCATGGGCATTTTATGACTTCTCATAGCTCACAATGGAATGAAGGTAGAGTGCATGATAAATAAGAGTGACATTTAAGTTACCACACTGACAGTGACTCAGAACATAATACCAGCAAAGACCCTGGAATCAGAGTACCTTGGTTGTAGGAAATCCCAGGTGTGGACTTAGAGACCGAGCAAAATCTTTCTTTGTAGTTGTCTTGCTGAAGGGGAAACCCTGCAATATGTTTCAGCAGCTGTTAGGGGTACAATAAACATTTTAACCCACACAAGTAGCGAAGGCTGCTGAGCTGCTATTTATGTAAATATTGTAATTTGGGTCTGAAAGGAATTGAGTTTTGTGGATTAATAAATAAAGTTAGAGCAGGAAAGAAAATAAACCATCTGTCTTTGACGTTTCTTTATAGACCTCTAGCTCTAGTTCTTTATTTGCCAGAGACTTATTTAAGGAAAAGATATTGGTCTTACAGCCTTGTAGGCACTGATATGGCAAGATGATCTTTTTCCTCATTTAGATCTGCCAGCACAGCCATTTGTCAGTCAATTCGGAGGGAAACCAGTTCAGTCAGTTGTTTTGTTTTCAAAGTTTGGCCCAAGGAACATTGCTTAGCCTCTGGAGTGCTCTAGGTGGCAGAGCTCTCAAAAAATATGTCAGATGCATAAAATAAAACAATGCAAAAAGTAAACAATAAGAGGCAGCAGATTTTCTCACTGTAGGTTTAAATCTCTGTTATGAAGCCTTAAATGAGTATTTTTCCTTGAATTAAATTTACCTTTATTAGTGATAAAAGATTTATTGCATAGTTGAAATTAAAAATCCATTGATAAAACATTAAAATATGGGCATTGGTTCGAGTACTGGCTGTTCCACTTTTGATCCAGCTCTGTGCTAATGGCCTGGGAAAAGCAGCATAGGATGGCCCCAGTGCTTGGGCCCCTGAATCCATGTGGGAGACCCAGAAGAAGCTCCTGGCTCCTGGTTTTGGCCTGGCCCAGCCCTGGCTATTGCAGCCACCTGGGAATTGAACCAGCAGATGGAAGATCCTCACTTTGTCTCTTCCTCTCTCTCTCTGACTTTCAAATAAATAATTCTTTAAAACAAGAAAGCCTCTTGCAATATATATATATATATGTATGCATATATATTTATCAGAAGTGTTATACATATGTACCTAAGATATACCCTAAAATAAGTGAAACTAAATTTATAGATTTGCAAGGAGATATTCATACACCCATAATCACAGTAGAAGACTTTGTCACCTAAGAATTCTGTAATTCAAATTTCAAAAATTAATAAAAACAATAAGAAAAATTAATAAGAAAGCTTAGTCTCATTGAAATATGTAGAATTCTATTTTTGGCAACTCAAGAATAAATATTCTTTCCAAGCACATAACGGATTATTTTTGAAAAATTGATTATATGCTTGGCTGTAAAGAAAAACTTAAATACCACTGAGTCCATGTCCTAACACAAATATCCTCTGATGAAAATTCAATACAAGTTAGAAAGCAACAACAAAATGGATATAAAAAACCTTATGTGTTTGGAAATTAAACACATGTATATTTCAATAATTTAGAGGCAAATTAGTATTTTAAAATAAATTTAAAAATGTATTTATTCTCTCAGATATTTATATGATCTCAAAATACTTTCAATTAAAGAAGCAGATAGTATTTTAGACTTCCCATGCATATTAAATAGTAACCATCAACTTGTAACATAATAATTTCATAAACTTTGAAAAACAAGTATTAAGTAAATTGATGTAACAGGAAAAATTGTAAATTATTTATTTATATAAAATTTTTTCAAGTCCTTGGCAGTACAATGCTTTACAAACAGGCATTCAATTATTTTTGTATGATTGATTCCAGTAGATCATAATGAATAAACTGTAATTTGGTAGAGTCTTAATGAGTTAATTGAAAATCTTTCTTATTCAATCATCAAAGTAGATTTTCTAAGGTTCTATAGATGGCAAACTGGATCAATATACTTAGGTTACTCCAATTTAGATAGTGAGTTAGCTTTCCTGACAATACTGCTAAATGGATGAAGCAGAATATAATTGTTTAATATTTTCAAAAAGACAAAGTCTCCGAGATCAGATGAGATCGGGCACATTCAGGGTGGTATGGCCGTGGTGAAGCAGAATATAATTGTTTAATATGTACTCTATAGAATACTACACAGCAGTAAAAAAACAATGAAATCCAGTCATTTGCAACAAAATGGAGGAATCTGGAAAACATCATGCTGAGTGAATTAAGCCAGTCCCAAAGGGATAAATATCATATGTTCTCCCTGACTGGTGACAACTAACCGAGCACCAAAAAGGAAACCTATTGAAGTGAAATGGACACTATGAGAAACAGTGACTTGATCAGCCCTTGTCCTGACTGTCGATGAACAACTTAATACTTTATACCTTGTCTAAGATCGGAGTTGACGGACTCTAAGGCTTCCATAGCCTTGGCAACTCATGACAAGAGCCTAGGGTGATTACTGACGCCATAAACAAGATTGTCAATTGTTAAGTCAACAACAGGAGTCACTGTGCACTTACTCCCCATGTAGGATCTCTGTCCTTAATGTGTTGTACTATGTGAATTAACGGTATAACTAGTACTTAAACAGTACTTTACACTTTGTGTTTCTGTGCGGGTGCAAACTGCTGAAATCTCTACTTAGTATATACTAAATTGATCTTCTGTATATAAAGATAATTGAAAATGAATCTTGATGTGGATGGGATGGAAGAGGAATTGGGAGATGGGATGGTTGCAGGTGGGAGGGAAGTTATAGGGGGGAAAAGCCACTGTAATCCAAAAGCTGTACCTTGGAAATTTATATTTATTAAATAAAAGTTAAAAAAATAAAAAAGAGAAGAAAAAAAACCCAAAAAACAAAAAGACAAAGTCTCAAAACTACATTCCACAGATAGCCTCTTGCCTAAATCAGATATGGGCTAAGTGTCTTCTTTGGACTCCATAACTCTGTTCCCTAAGCCAGATGGGACTATGTGGTTTTTAAAAGAATCTGTCAACTTGCTAAAGTTATACCTAAAGCACTTCAATTTATGCCTAATTCTAGACTATGATTTAGGCCCTAATTCCTGATTTATGTAAGCCCAACCTGAAAATAAATCTCACCAAACATGTTTTGATTGTTTAGTAATTCCCAGCCTGGTCAGAGAAACATGCAAATGGTTAAGGTAATATGCATTTGAGCTTGCATTGAATACACATATTTTTTTTATAGACAAAGTACTTTCTTCCATTTTGGACAAAAATTAAAACACTTTGCAAATTCAATCAGATTGTTATACTAGTTGCATTCCATATATCCTCCAAATATAAACAGCTTTCTCCATAGGATTTAATAACAGATCCATCCTGAAGTTTGTGATTATAGCAGCAATATATGGCTTTGGAATCAATGTTAAAGTATACAGACTCTATGATCAAACAAAATGTAGCTGTTATATATGAATTAAAATATTCACTAAGGATTTGAAAATAGAATCTCACTAACTTCGGAGAACACTAACATGCATTTGTGACATGTTTTCAGTAAGAAAATCCTAAATGTAATGTTCATACTTTTAAGGATTGTGTAACTTTTCACTTATACCCTCATTATGAAATTTTTACATTGCCAAGCATTATAGTAGTTCTTGTTTCCCTGTTACCATATTAAAATTTCTTAAAAGTAGGAACTATAATTATATTTCTCTTAGATGGTGTTTTGTACATACTTCTTTTTTAAAAAGGTTTATTTTGTTTATTAGAAAAAGGCAAAGTTCCAGAGAGGGAGAGAGAGAGAGTGAGATTGTCCATCTGCTGGTTCACTCCCCAGATGGCTCCAATTGCAGGGCTGGGGCAGGCCAAAGCCAGGAGCCAGGAGCTTCATCCAGGTCTCCCGCATGGGTGCAGGGGCCCAGGGACTTGGCCCATCTTCTGCTGCTTTCCCAGGCACATTAGCAGGGAGTGGGATTGGGAGTGAAGCATCTGCGATTCCAAGTGTCGCCCATATGGGATGCCAGCATTGCAGGTGGTGGCTTAACCCATTGCACCACAACACAGACCCCTAAATACTTCTTAAATATGGAGGTGGAATGAAAGAGTGAAGAGTGAAAAGAATACCAGGATGGGAAGAGAAACTTGGCTCTGCTACTAACTATGCCCTTAAGCATCAGGGATCAACAAAAATTAGGGGATTTGTGGTGGAGGATACAGCAAGAAAAATGCCAAAACTATTTGGAGGAGGACAGACAAAAATCAAAACTGCAAAGAAGGCAAAGTTGGAATTTACATGCTACCATAATCCTTTATACCTCGTTCCTCCCTTTACTTCCAAATCAGGGAATTGTCATTGCTGCATACTCATATTCTTCCCCCCGCCCTATGCACATGTGCCCCACATGTGCACATACAACACACACACACAAACATGTTTTACTGAAACAGATATTTTAAATAAACAGAGTTTTTATCCAGAGGATTCTTAGTCTTCCATACTGCCTTGCTATAGTTGGCATTTTTTGCTTCAGTGACTCTTCTGTCTTGGGTAGCCTTAACTAAGATCTTTCCGTACGTGGATTTTGTTTTCTTGTGGCACCAGCATCATGCTTCTTTTATCACATTGCGGTTTTTAGTTTGCCTTTCTCTGTGTGGCTATATTCTGCCATTCCTTCCCTTCACCCACCTTCATCTGCCACACAACTGTGAGGGATATACTGAGGGGTTTAACTTTGAGCCTTTCAGTTGATTTCACACTCTTCATATTTCATTCCTGTAGGCTGAAGGTAAACAGCTTGTCACAGGCAAATCCAGCACTATTATAACCAAAATGTGCTGAAATTCTTACCATCTTGGCAATTTTTCTGAGTTAAGAAGATTCAAAACAACAGAAAGAGCCCGATAAAATGCACAAATAGTACCTTGGTGAGAAGAGAGTTCCCTAGACAAGACTTTTGCTCTCCATCAGTAAGAGAAGATCAGCTAGTACTTTGACTTTGAAACAATCAGAGCATGATGAGCAGCAACGTGGAGTGTTAAGAGAGGGAACATCTGGGGCTTGGAGCATAAAAGGTCAATTTAAAGCTATATGGAGTAGTAGCTTTGGAAGCTAGAATGAGGACTCTCAAACGTTTGAGGCTGGCAGGCCCCAAGTGTTAGTGGTTAATTGCCATCTTGATGTTGATAGAAAAATTCTTTACCTCCTTTACATCTACTCTTAAGGGAATTGAGTAGTCCCTGAGGGCCACTGTTGGTGTTTCCTGGCCCAACTGCAATAGGAAGCCAACATTTTCTCCTCATCATCTCCTTTCTCAATCTTTTTCTGTTTCTTGCTTCTCTCATTTTTCCTGCTACTCCCTCCTTCTCCATTTTCCCTTGGTATCTCCTTTAATATTAGCACCTGTCCCCATCAATAATAGTTGCATCTAAAGTGCCTTCGAGAACAACTAATCACTGCTGTGGGTTTTAGTGACAAATTCACTTTAGAAAGACTTTTTTTGTTTAAAGCATCAATATCCTTTCCATCTTAGTTTCCTACTAAAGGCTGTTTATACCTCTGTGCACAGACCTGGGAGAGTTCAGAATCCCATTTTTATTGGATAGATTTTAAGACAAACCTACTGTTTTGGTTAAACCCCTCTCTTCACCCATCACTCATCTGTCTCAGTGATTTTCTTTCAACTAGTTGTGCTGTTTGATAGAATTGGAAACACTGCAGCTTACATCTGTCTGAGCAGATGGAATGCATTTTGCATGAGTGTTAACTGATTCATGCAATGCATAAAGAAAGCAATCTGTGTTTAAAACATTGTGACATTGCTGTGAAGCATTATCTGTTGTGTGCTGAAACCTGTTTGCTTATAAAGGGTTTGTTTCTTTGCCCTTGCCCATGCCCTCACCCATTGCCTGGTTAAGCTCAGGCATATCTTTAAGAAAAAAAAAGTATGCAATCAGTGACAGCAGGAGAAAATAAGAACTGAGAGAGAAAAAAATTCTGGATACAGAAGTGGCTTCTGGAAGCCGAATTCCCTGTTATTTTTGTAATGTATTGTCCTTCAAACAAAAAAATGTCATTGTAGGGCAGCTTCAAACATGGAGAACTAAATAATCATCTCTCATTTCATCATGATTTCACTGTGCTTTGATAAATAAAGCTGCTTAGAAGTGTTGTCAAAGGGTTTGAGAGATTGTGGGCCCTAGTCTCGTGGAGTTTCTGTACTGTTACCTCAGCATGTGGAGTTACAGCCTGGGAGTTTCAATTTGAATTAATGACCAGCATTGAAGGTTTTATGATGTTACCTGTTTGCAATGGTGAACCTCAATGGTTTTGTGCTTTTGTTCCTTGTAGACCTGACTTGCCACATAGCAGTATATTGAGGTATTTCTTTAGTTGACTACCAGTAGGTAGTCATTTATTTCCAGCAAATGTTGTAGGTATCCTGCAGCCAAGAACATTGAACTTTATTGTCCATTTTGTGCAATTTGCTGTTTGAGTGCTATAGCGCAATAGAGAGCAGCTCCATTTGCAAATGATGTTACTACATATTTTGACCTACATTTCCTAGCAGGAGTAATAACAAGGGTAATAAAACTCAGTTGAAGCTGCTGTATAAGCACACATAACTGCTTTAAATTACAGGGCTGTTTCTAAGCTACAAAGCCACTGAAACCGCGAAGGCCCTCTTCCGACTCCTTTCACAGTTGTAATAAGCATGACCATGACTGTCCCAGATTTCTGGAAGAGGAAAAACATTATTCTGCTGAATTTTGCCAGTGGTTCTATAGCTTTTTAGCTACAAAATTTGTTTCAGTAGGAATTCTTTGACTACATCCAGCCAAGGTTTGGGTAGCTGAGAGTTTGCTAAGGAAAAAGAAAAAGAGCTACAGAACGTGGAGCCCTCACTGTCTCAGGTACCCATATTTCATAACCATAAAGGGTCTGACCTGCAGGTATTTAATGAAGAAGGTCTCAGAGTAGTGACCATGGGTTAGGGGAAGCATGTAGGAAAATTTGGTAGTATCAACTGACCAAGAAAACATGTGCCAGTTTGGTAAGAACCATGGCACTTGTATTACTTTTGTGCCTCTTGCCCTCTGACCCTGACTAGCTTATATCATCTCTCCTGAGGTTCTCTGCCTGAAGAGAGCTGTGAAGAGCTTTGAGTGGCCTCACAGTGGAACCACAAAGATGATTACAGAGTGAAGGAAACAAAATCCACTTATGGACCAATAGTGATCTTTGAGGTCCCAGGATACTCTGGGGCAGTGCAGCACTTCACAGACTGTGTCATGGGTCACGTTGGGCTTGGGGCTGCCTTTAACTCTTCTCTCACATTGTTTTGCCCAACAATTGTCTTTATAGTCCACTCCCCTTCCCATGTATGTGCATACTTCTTCATGCATTTGTTCCCCTATTTATAGCTGACTTTATTCAGTTCAACACACACAAATTTGTTGTGTGCCTGTCATGTGCACAGTGCTGCGCTAGGCACTACAGATATACAGAGAAGAAATTAGCCCTTAGAGAAGTACCAGTGTTGTCAAGGGAGATAAATAATCAAATTAATTAATTAGGTAAAGGGAATTTATGAGGCCTCAGAAATATAAATATCAACTAATAATGTTTAATTCGTGTTGCTGAAGCAACTCAAATGCAAATTCACCCCATGATACTTGTGAATACATGATACTTGTGAATACATGATACTTCTTCATAGTGGCTTTCAAATGACAACTGTGTCATAAGTTATATTTTTAAGTCTGATGATAACCTCTTAGTTATTATTCCTGAAGGAAGAGGAGTTGCTGTTCCCCTTACCCTTCAGGACAATGTTGGCCCTGAAAATTGTAGCAGCTTGATTATAGAAGCCTTCAGTCTTAAACTGTCAGAGTTAAAATAACATTTATTCAATCCCAGGTTCCATCTGATAAAGGCAGAAATGGGCTCTTGCCTATTCTGAGTTTTCTCCTTAAGGAGAAAAATCACATTCAAGAAGAATTCCAACTTTGATATACTGACTGACTGCACCAAAACATATTTGATGAGGGGGTGCTCATGAAAATGTTGAATCAGAGACTCTTTAGTGTCCTTTGGAAGGTAAATGACTGCCCCCCCCCCGTCTAATATTGTGATAAGAGTCTGTGATCTAGCAATATACTAGGCTTTCTAGAAGTTAAAAATGGCGTGGATCTTAATAATCTTGCCAGTTACCAAATGACATCTCTTAGACATTTGTACAGCTATGAGTTCCTTAAAGCATCTTAAAATAAATTTAATGTTGAACTCTGTGAGATCGTTTGAGGATCTCTCAAAGCATGTTACATGGCCTCCTTTGGCAGTTATTAGAAATAAATACATCTTCCTGATGGATTTGGTTTGAGATGGAGGGTAATCAACATGTTGCCTTAGATGTCCCCAATTCTGTCTCCCAAACACTGCTACAGATCTGTGCTCTATATCCTTTCCAATCTCAGCCAAACCACCAAGCACTGACTCCCCTGAATTCTTATGTCCCGTTGAGCTTGTTGAGCTTGTCAGTGGTGATGAAGACTAAAAAAGGGAAGCAAGAAGAAAAGACTCCCAAATATAAACTCAGTCACCATTACTTCCTATGTTAACTATTGGTTCTGGAAAGGCCCCGTGTAGAGGCAAGACTATGGACATGCTAACCTTTGAAAAAAACCCATAGCTTTGGTTTTCTGCATAGACACAATGCTGACGACGACTATCCTGTTAGCCCTGTTATCTCGTGCTTTTGCAGCTGAGCACCAAGTACTCCCAGATGCTGTTTATGGCTGCTCTCATGGTGGCCTTAAAGGATCACTTGGTTTGCTTGCTGGGAAGAAGCTGGCACCCAAACAAATGACTAGAAGGACAAAACTGTGTGAATGAAAAACAAGGTTACAGAATGAACATGAGTGTAAGTGAGTGCCTCGTGGCCTTCCGCCACCACAAAACCAATTGAAAAGAAAGAAAGAATGCCCTGGGGATTATGTGGTTTAGATTTGCCAACAGAAGGCAAAGCAAATAACTGGAAGGACGATGTAGGAACTGCTGAAGGGTCGGCAGTCTTTTCACAACAATTTCTTCAACTGCGTGGTTTAAAAAAATTTAGCCTAATGAAAATTACAAGGCCATCAAGGACTGTCCTGTATTCTTTCCGGGAAAAAAATGTGGTAATTAACTGCCACAGAATGATGGATTTTCCCAACACAGCTGTCACAACTGCTATTTTAAATCATTTGTTATGGTTTAAAATGTGTAATCCCCAAGAAATTGATCATTACTGCAATTCAGTGCTGGTTTTTCAGTGCTTTAACAACCCTGAGCTTTGCATCAGACTATTAACTAACAAAAGCAAGTCATACAGCACTGAACTACAAGTGGTTCATTTCTCAATGATGACTTCTGTCTTCTTTTCAACAAGATTACATTTTGAAAAAAAATGAAAGTGGAATTTCTGGCATGACCAAAACAGGTGCACTATGCATCCTCTCCTTTTTCTCTCTCTTCTCTCTATGGTAGCTCCCCCATTTCCTCAGGCTTTTTCTTTTTTCAGTGGCTAAACCTTCCTACTCAGAATTGCCTCATAATCTTTGTTCATGATTTTCCATCCATGGGACTCACTCTTTAGTTCTGAATGTGTTCAAATGTTATGCCATCTTCGTGGCCCAGCTGATATTCTACCTCGGCCATGAAGCCTTCCAGTTACTTCATTCATCATTCACTCAACTAGTATTCATTGAAAGCATCTTTTTTTAAAAAAAGGGATTTATTTATTTGAGAGCAAGAGTTGGAGAGAGAGAGACTGAGAGAGAGAGAGAGAGAGAGAGAGAGAGAGAGATTCCATTCACTGGTTCACTCCAGCGACTGGAGCTGGGCTGATGGAAAGCCAGGATCCAGGAGCTTCTTCCATATCCCCCACACGTGGGTCATCTTCCACTGCTTTCCCAGGCCATAGCAGAGAGCTGGATCGGAAGTGGAGCAGCTGGGACATGAACCGGCGCCCATATGGGATGCTGGTGCAGCAGGTGGAGGCTTAACCTAGTACACCATAGCACCAGCCCCCATTAAAAGCATGTTATGTTCCAGCTAATATACTAGGCACTGGAGATACCAAGAGGGAAGAAATATATTCTTGGTTTTCAGGAGCATTTATATTTCACCTGATTTTATTGGTGGGGAGACTAAATCGTTAGTATAATTATATGCTTCATAACTAAGCTTTGCTATCATCATTTGCTAAGTTTAATAGACTTGCCTGTGTACCTTGTTCAACATTGTAGATGTGGTTCTGATTTCAGAAGGGTAAAGCCATCATTTTTCCTTGCTCTACCATTAACCTTCTCCCTAGAGAAATCATTCATTTCACCCATCCAGATCTATCTCCTAAACTTGCTAACAGAATCCATCTAGAAGAAACATTTGTCTCTGAAACAAAGCTCAAAGGCAGAGGGCAGGCGTACAAAACAAATATGGAAATCTTGAGGTGTTGTGTGCCAGAAGGAAGTATGGGCTTAGGACAATGGTGGAGTGCTGGTTAATTAGAAGTCAGCAAGGCTAAGGGTTCAGGTGACCAGGGCATGACAATCCATAATGTTTCTCTGGAATCATCGGGTAATCTATATTTGATTCTCACTCCCCAGTGTGGAAGGTAACCTTGCTTTATTACTTTTGAGGTATTTTCTAAGATTGGTAGTAATCTGAAATGTGACTTTCCAAAAACAAATTCAGGGAATTTGGTGTTGAAGGAATACTAGTGCAAGTCCTTTTGTAAATGAGAAGCTATTTTATGAAAGTCCTTTAGTTTTTTGTCATGTATATCACATTTTTCTGCATTATTTTTTGTTTAAAGCAGAAAGATACTTTTTAACAATGTTTTACATGTGATCAGTACTGCAATTCATGAACATGCAAAATTTTCTGTTCAAAGGACACATTCAAAATGAGAGTATTCTTCTTGTAGCCAGTGAAGAACAACACAGTAATAAACTCTGTTTTTCCTAGGGGAAACAGACAAAATAATACTGCATATTTGATTATCTTAATTAATTAATTAAAAACACAATGGTTGCAAATTGAAATCAGTATATTGAACGATTTGTGCTCTCGCCTAAGTAATGTCAAATGGTCCTGCAGAAAGAATACACATTCATCCTCATTGCTATATTTTGGACGGCAACCCTAGAAATTAGAGTTAATTGTGAGAACACTGTTTGTGTCAGAGAAGTTTCTTAGGACCTTATTTAATTATTTCACATGGTAACATATATCCATTTTCTTGAACCCTCAGAACAGATGGTATTTGGGATTCAAGAATTTATGTTCCTAACTACTCTCTACATTTTGTTCCATGCTCTGATTGTTTCAGCCGTATACATGTTAAAACTCATTGATGAGCCTTAAACTGCGACTTGCAATAGTTTCCCTTTCCCCACCCATCATCCTCCGTCTCCCTTTCTAACGCTACTGTGTGAGGACCCATGCTTGCTAACTGGTTTCCTCCTCCCCATTGCAGTTCCATACTCCCTTCTTTATGGATGAGAAGCAGTCTCTCCTGCAACTCCTCAGATTCCAGCGCTTTCCTTATTGCACCTCCTCCTTCCATCAGTGCTTCCCCTTCCCTGCCATTGCTGCAATTCCACATGTGATCATCCAAGTCTTGTGAAAACATTAATAATGACTACTAATTAATGTGTCTTTTAGCTAATATTTGAATAATCAAGGAATTTCATTACCTTAATAGGATGAAGGACCTGACTTAATGAATGGTTTTTTTATACCTTGTGGTAGATTGTGAGATATGTGAGAAACTTTAAAATTATTTCACCTGCTGGTCCTCAAATCACAACATATAAAATTCATCTCTTAATAATTAAACTTGCATATGTTGCTTGTGGTGAAGATAGTGGATTCTTTTTAAAAATTTCTTTTATGTATTTGAAAGGCAGAGTGATGGGGTGTGGAAAAAGAGGGAAGGAGGGAGCGGGGGGAGAGAGAGAGAGGAAGAGAGAGAGAGGTCTTTCATCTCCCTGGTTCACTCCCCAAACAATGGCTGAGGCTGGACCAGACGAAAGCCAGAAACTCCACCCACATGGGTGCAAGAGCTCATGTACTCAAGGCCATATTCTGCTACTTTCCCAGGTGCATTAGCAGGAAGCTGGATCAGAAGTGGAGCAGCCAGGACTTTAACTGGCACTAGGTATAAGCTACTGGCATCACAGGTGGCAGCTTAACCTGCTGTGTAACAAGGCCAGCCCCAAAGATGATATATTCTTTTTTTCTCTTCTTAAGGATATATTTTACTTATTTGAAAGACAGAATGACAGAGAGAGAGGGAAAGAGACAGAGGGAAAGAGATCTTCCATCCACTGGTCCACTCCCCAAATGGTTGCAACATCTAGCACTGGGCTAGGCTGAAGCCAGGAGCCAGGAACTTCACACTTAATGATTCAAAAGCCCAAGTACTTGGGCCATCTTCTACTGCTTTCCCAGTAATTTCCCAGGCTATGTTCTTCAGCCCACAGTTGGATCAGATATGGTGCAGCTGAGACTCCAACTGGTGTTCTGATATGGGAAAAAGGTTTTATAGGCTGCAACTTAACCCACAGTACCACAACACCAGCCCCATAAATATGGTGGAATCTTGATTCCAAATGTCAATAAGCTTGATCTAAGAGCTAGAAGTGACTACAAAGCATTGTTATTATATCACAACTCAGTTCCTCAACTATGAGAGAATCCCAAAACTTAAACAAGCAATTTAAGCAGCAATTACTTTTCCATTGAAGAAGAGTGAGAACTAGAAGAATTTTCTTCTTACTCTTGATGCTTGTGAATTATTTTAGAAGAAGGATATTGTGTCATTTGTGACAATCTGAATGAACATGGAGGGCATTAGGTTAAGTGAAATAAGCCATACACAGACCTACAAATACTGCTTGATCTCATTTATGTGTAGAATCTAAAAATTATGGACTCATAGAAGCAGAATGTGTAGGTGGTTACCAGAGGCTCATGACATGGTAGAGGTTGGAGTTCAGAAGATTGGAAATCTACTGGGCAAAGGACACACAAAATGTCAGTGAGACATGAGGAATAAGTTCAAGAAACCTATTATACATCATGGTGAGTGATGACAGTTAATAACAATATATTATATAGTTAAAAAACCGCTAGGTGTCTATTTTAAGTGTTCTCACCACACACAAAAAAAGATAAGCATTTGAAGTCATGCATGTTAGTTAATTTAGCCATTCTAAAATGTATGTGTATGGGGCTGGCGCTGTGGCATAGCAGGTAAAGCCACCGCCTGAAGTGCCGGTGTCTCATATGGGTGCCAGTTTGAGTCTTGGATGCTCCTCTTCCAATCCAGCTCTCTGCTGTGGCCTGGGAAAGCAGTAGAAGATGGCCCAAGTCCTTGGGCCCCTGCACCCCCGTGAAACACCCAGAGGAGGCTCCTGGCTCCTGGCTTTGGATCAGCGCAGCTCTGGCTGTTGTGGCTAACTGGGGAGTGAACCATTGGATGAAAGGCCTCTCTCTCTCTCTGCCTCTCATCTCTCTGTGTAACTCTGACTTTCAAATAAATAAATAAATCTTTCAAAAAAATAAAATGTATATATATATCAAACCATCTTGTTATGCATCATAAATATATACCATTTTGTCAGTTAAAAAGGGGCATTCTAAACATTCAAACTCCTTTTTTTTAAGATTTTTGTATTTGAAAGACAGACTTACAGAGAGAGAGAGAGAGAGAGAGAGAGAGAGAGAGAGAGAGAGAGAGAAAGCTTCTGTCATCTGGTTCACTCCCCAGATGGCCGCAAAGGTCAGAGCTGGGCCAGGTCGTCTGGAGTTCCATCTTGGTCTCTTACGTGAATGGCAGGGGCTTAAGCACTTGTGCCCTCTTACACTGCTTTTTCCAGGCCATTAGCAGGGATTGGAAGTGGGGCAGCTAGGATGCGAACCTGTGCCCATATGGGCTGCTGTCATCACAGGCAGTGGCTTAACCCACTACGCCATGACGCCAGCCTCTCAAACTCTATTTAAGGGAGCATTGCTGCATCAGTGCATCTAGTGGCTCCTGTATGATATTATAGATATCGCCAGTAGGAAAAACAGAAAATGTCCACATTTATAATTTAAAGTGTCCCTTGTCATTTTCCCGTGTAATACTCACTAAGGCCCATGGCAATTAATGAGGTTATTTGATGCTATCCAGAATCTAAAACCATATTACTTTCTTTAGCATTCTCTATGTGTGGTTACAACCAGTGTTTTAACGTAATTTGTCATAAAACACACAATGTGACTATAAAAGACATGTCCTAAACACTGGCCTTAAGCCTGTATTTCAGTTTAGGGAGACAATCTGTTTATGATAACATGGCTTTCAGCTAAGATCACAATTTCCGGGGCTGGCACTGTGGCTTAGTGGGTAAAGCGGCCACCTGCAGTGCAGGCATACCATATGGATGGCGGTTCAAGTCCAGGCTGCTCCACTTCAGATCCAGCTCTCTGCTATAGCCTAGGAAAGCAGTGGAGGATGGCCCAAATCCTTGGGCCCCTGTATTCGCATTGGAAGACCCGGAGGAAGCTCCTGGCTCCTGGCTTTGGATTGGTGCAGCTCCAGCCATTGCAGCTAATTGGGGAGTGAGCCAGCGGATGGAAGACCTCTCTTTCTCGCTGCCTCTCCTTCTCTCTCTGTGTAACTGTGACTTTCAAATAAATAATTCTTAAAATCACAATTTCCATATAATCAATTAACCACAAGATGGCACCACTGAACAATTAGCTTACCTCAAGATGATGTCTAGCTTCTCTAGATAGATGTTCAAGAATAGTGTTATCAGTCTTCCAAATCTATGTCAATCACCTGTAATGAATAGCTTTGGAAAGAGAAAAATAGTCACTTTCTAAGTGGAGAAAACTGACGGACATCACCTTAACCAGTTGGTCAAGGTTAAGATCATTGATCATTCAGGGTGATATCATGTACCTTTTACGTAATGTGATGAAAATGGCACTTCACCTCTGATGTATTATGTCCTGAATCCCATAACCTCAGGAATGATCATGATAAAAGATCAGCCTAAACCAAATTTAAGGATATTCCACAAAATAAGTTGGCTAGTATTGTTGAAAGTGTCACAGTCATGAAAAATAAGAGATGATCCATCACAGATTAGAGGAATCTAAGGAGACAAGACAGCTTAAGTGGAACATGGAGTCTAGGTTTGGGTTCTAGAAAAGTGGACATGAGTGAAAAAAACTAGGAAAATCAGAATGAAGTATATAATTTACTTGAGTATTATACTGATACTTTTTTTTCCAGTTTTGACCAGTGAACTGTAGCCATGTTGATTTGGTGTTAACATTAAAAGCTGAGCTGCATTAAAGATATATTCATATATTAAGTAAAGTTATGGGGAGGAGGAAAGCCACTGTAATCCAAAAGCTGTACTTTGGAAATTTATATTTATTAAATAAAAGTTTTTTAAAAAGATATATTCATATAGGAACTATCTGTACTGCCTTAGAAACTACTTTCTAAGAATAAAATTATTTGAAAACAAAAGTTTAAAAAAGTGAAGGTGCAGGGAGAGAACTCTGAAATTGTATCTTAGCAGAAATTTTCCACTATTTTTTATCTATATACCAGATTTCTGTGAAAGCTTATATAATGGTATGGCATGTTAATCACTCCATGGTTCCAAGACCCAGGTTTTGCCACCTGTATGCACAGTGAACATGTTTTCAAACACCACCTTAGGCCGGCGCCACGGCTCAACAGGCTAATCCTCCACCTAGCGGCGCCAGCATACCGGGTTCTAGTCCCGGTTG
The DNA here is from genome assembly GCF_033115175.1 of Lepus europaeus. Classification (NCBI taxonomy): domain Eukaryota; kingdom Metazoa; phylum Chordata; class Mammalia; order Lagomorpha; family Leporidae; genus Lepus; species Lepus europaeus. The sequence goes on from NC_084850.1 coordinate 46,885,304, forward strand.
GGGCACCGGATTCTGTCCCAGTTGCCCCTCTTCCAGGCCAGCTCTCTGCTGTGGCCCGGGAGTGCAGTGGAGGATGACCCAAGTGCTTGGGCCCTGCACCCCATGGGAGACCAGGATAAACACCTGGCTCCTGCCTTCGGATCAGCGCGGTGCGCCGGTCGCAGCGCGCCGGCCGGCGGCGGCCATTGGAGGGTGAACCAACGGCAAAGGAAGACCTTTCTCTCTGTCTCTCTCTCTCTCTCACTGTCCACTCTGTCTGTCAAAAAAAAAAAAAAAGCCCACCTTAGAATATATTATCTGACAAAATAGTTTGTACAATTTTCAAGTGAGAACCAATCACAGATATTGAGGGTGAGCTAAGATTTTTTTGTGTTCTATGGCCAAGGAAGGCACTTTTTAGTGACATTCAGATATCTCATTAATGTGTGATGTAAGTATGATGGAAGTAGGTTTCAGATGTTAAGATTTTTTTATTTCATTTTTAATCAAATCAAATAATGTACAGCTGACATCTTTGCTAACATACCAAATACTTTGTATTGTACAGATTAGTAATTTGTCCTATCAATAACTTCTTGGAATCAAGGAAGGAAACATTGTAACTATTTAAGTGGTATATGACAGCCATTTTCCAAAATTCTGTATTTGTGCATACAGATGTGGAAAAAAATTTAACTAGAAAATTTTTGCATGAATAATTGGGAAAATACCTTCTAAGACATAGGATTGAATAAAAACATGAATATATAATCTCCCACAGAATGACAAATAAATTTGGAGGGTCTACAACATTTTTATAGACTCAGTTTAAAACTATTTTTAACTCTCCAGAAAAATGTTATCTCACTCTGTCAACAAAGGTTGCCCAAATTAAGTGACAGAACATAACAGAATCTCATGCTCCTGTGAAAAATTTAAGATCAAAAATGAAGCTAAAGATGTTGCAAAGGAGGGGACGTTGTTGTAGAGCAACCAATGACACCAGCATCCACAGTGGTAGTTCAAATTCCAGCTGCTCTGCTTCCAGTCCAGCTCCCTGCTAATGCACTTGGGAAAGCAATGGAAGATGGCTCAAGTCCTTGGGCCCCTATACCCATGTGGGAGACCTGGATGGCCCTCCTGGCTTCTAGCTTCAGCGTGTTGTGACCCTAGCCAATTCCGACTATTTTTGGGGAGCTGACCAGTGGATGGGTGATCTCTGTGTTTCTCCCTCTCTCTCTCTCTGCTGCTCTGCCTTTCAAGTACGTAAATCTTAAAAGGAATTGGTTGTTTTCTGAGAGAAGAGAAGAGAAGAGAAGAGAAGAGAAGAGAAGAGAAGAGAAGAGAAGAGAAGAGAAGAGAAGAGAAGAGAAGAGAATCCTGATGCTGTTGCTTTGTGGATTGATAACAAACTCTGCTTCATGTCCATCTCTTTTGTAACTCTGATTTTGCCTTTGGCATTTCCCCTCAAGATTTTAGGTTAAACAGATAGGTCTTGATGGCGGATTTCTATTTTTTTTTCCAATCAATAACCTGTAACTTCTTCCTTTCCTTTAAAAATTCTAGTATTTGGTAGTTGGAATGTTCCACCTTAAACTGCTCTTCAGATTCTAGACATCTCATTGTAACTTGATCACTAATTTTAGAACACTATCTCTAATCAGGCCCAGTTCATTGCTTAGTTTCCAGTCTGCTATCCTTGTATACTAGTTTCTTAGGACTATAATAACAAAGTGCTACAAACCAGATAGCTTAAAATAAAATAAATTTGTTCCGAGGGCCGGTGCTGTGGTGCACTAGGTTAATCCTGTGCCTGCAGCGCCGGCATCCCATATGGGCGCCGGTTCTAGTCCGGGTCGCTCCTCTTCCAGTCCAGCTCTCTGCTGTGGCCCAGGAAGGCAGTGGAGGATGGCCCAAGTCCTTGGGCCCTGCACCCGCATGGGAGACCAGGAGGAAGCACCTGGCTCCTGGCTTCAGATCAGCGCAGTGCCCCAGCCGTAGTGGCCATTTAGGGGGTGAACTAACGGAAGGAAGACCTTTCTCTTTGTCTCTCTCTCACTGTCTGTAACTCTACCTGTCAAATAAATAAATAAATAATCTTAAAAAAAAGAAATTTGTTCTCATAATTTTGGAGTCTAGAATTCTGTAATTGAGGTGTGTGCCAGGCCATTTTTCCTTTGAAGGTTCCAGGGCAGGACTTGGGGGTGGGGCAGGGAGATCCTTCCTTGTGTCTTCCTAGCATCTGGTGTAGCCAGCAGTCCTTGGTATTCCTTGGCTTATAGCTGCACCGCTCTTAATTTCTTCTTGTCTTCTACATGGCTGTCTTCCCTGTGTGTGTATGTCCAGTCCCTCTCCCCCATTTCTTATAAAGACATCAGTCATGGACCACCCTAACTTGCTATGACCTTACCTTAATACGATTATATCTGCAAAGATCCTGTTTCCAAATAAGGTCACATTCTGAGGTTCCAGTTGAATCTGAGTTGGGTAAAGGCATTGTTCAATTCAGTACAGCACTATAATTAAAATCTTCTGCTAGAGATAAGGCATTTTTAAATTTAGTTACTCATAGTAATATCAAAAGGAATTTTTGCTATGAACATGGCTTTAAATATATTTAAAAAGTAACAACCACAAAGTAAGAGTACTGATTACAAACCTATATGTTCATACTTTAAAATTATAAATATGTAACTTATATTTGCATCATGCTTTCAATGGGAAAGAATCTTTGAGAATGTATTCCTTTTATAAAGTCTTTGTTTCATAGGATTCAGGGAAGTATTAAACAGTTTAGGGGCTGTTGAATTAATCATGATTCACTCTTCCCTGTGGTCATTATGGCAAAACTTATTGGTGTGTAGAAAACTCTAAAGGAAAGACATGTCTGCATGATGTTAAATTTAGAAAAAATGTGTAGTAGGACACCACTTTTGCTATCTTTATTTGTAAAATGTCACTGTTTGCCTGGATACTTTGCTGCCATACAAACCTAAAAACACTAAGTAAGCAATAACTTTAAATGGCCAATTAGGTCCACTAATTCATACAAACATAAAATTCAGAATTACTCCATCAACTTTCTTCATTTTTTGAGTGAAATAGTTAAAGTTTCTTTTTTAAAATATTAACTTCATATTTCTGCTTTCTATATGCAACCTTTTTGTTTCATCTGTGTATCATTTGTGTTTCCTAATATGCTATGTGTTTGACTTAATTTAGTAGTTTTTACCCTGCTTCTCGCTAGTGGGATTATCTAGCATGAGTTTGACGTTTATCACCATCCTATGTTTCAGGGACTTCATGAAAAGACTGGTGTGTTTACAGCTGTTAAAGTGATGAACGCTCGTAAGGTAGTAGTATATCCTGGCTGTATTCTTTTCCCTTAATGGTCTGCATTATTGAATTTAAACAGCTCAAGATATTGTATTTGTTGCTTAAATCATTATTTTAAATAATTATATTAATTTCCATTTTTCATAGACTATTATTTATCCATTAGTTTATTATACTTAGTGTTTTGTTATATTTCCACATAAAATACTTCACTCACACCAAAAATTCCACATATTTTAGTGTTTTAGAACTATGGAGGACATATCTGTACTCCTGTCTATTTCTAGTTGATTAAATGTCGTTTGGGATAGCAAAGGCGGGATTTTCCTCTAATATTGTGTTAATCCTGCTGTGTTTCTTCATACTCGTCTCTCTCTCTAAGGATTCCTTCTGAAAATTGAGGCCGTTAGATTCTCAATGACAGGTAGAAGAAAAGAACTTGTCAGAGATGTACACTTTTCATGAATTTTCTGACAGATGTGCAAGAGAGACAGTTTAATTGGCACTATTCCTGCTAACATTCATAAAGTTGTGTCAAGATTCATTACATATTGTCACAGAATTTGCTAAGCACTGATTTCTGTCCTCTTTCTTTAGCATGAATACCTCACTTTCTCAAGATAATATTAGCATGAACATAGCAAAGGTCAATGTTTTTTCACTTCATTATACCCTAAAGGAAAGTTTATATTTGAAAAACTGCTATACAGATTCACTGAACTGTTGTCAATGCAATACACTGTTCTTTTCCACTTTGCACAGGAAATGAATTGCTGAAACTATTTAAAGAGTTGTGTGTTTTTGTTTTACTAGTAAATGTCAAATATTGCAAACTAATGTGAGTTTCAAAGGATTTTGAGGTTTTGTGGATTTATTTTGCCTTATAAACCATGGCTTTCAAATAATGAACTGTGTACTTTTGAGTGAAGACCTCTAAGATACTTATTTGCTTGTTTTAACTTGAGAGGTCTTGAATCACATGCAATCTGCATTTCAGATACTCTGACTTTTGAAATATTTAAAAATCATGTTCAATGCATAGATGGCTAGTGATGCTACCTGGTTTTGAAAGGGGTAAATAGCACTTTACTAACATCAAATTGTCAACTTCCCATTAATATGTCAGGTAATTCTGTTACCATGGATTTGATGCTGTTTCCATATATAATAAGAAATTGATTTTTTCAATTAAAATTTTTAGTGAACATTGAGAGAAGAAATAATGTTATCTTGCTCTTCCATTTAGTGCCAAAGGAGCACAAAATACTTAAGCATAAATCATTTTCAGAGTCTAATAACATTTTCTCCTTGGTTTTGCAGACCCCTCTACCTGAAATAGGAAAACGAGTGAGAGTGAATAAATATCAAAAGTCTGTTGGGTGGAGATACAGCGTGAGTACAAAAAGTTCTCATTAGCTCTCCCGTAGTCTTCCCTATAATTTTCAGCTTTCAATTTATCCATTTGCATGGTATCATTAACTGTAGAAGGCTGCCACTAAAATGTTCTTGCTTGAAAGTGATAACATGTTCACGTAGATTCAGACACTGTAGTTGAATATAAGCATATGTCACAGCATGACTCAGAAGAAATGGTCCCATAAACAGGAAGGTGCTGCTTGCAGGCCAGAGATTGATTCTGTCTCCAGGCTACAGAATGCTGTAGCTGGGTAGCACAAAAGAGGAGCGGGAGGGCTCAAGAGCAAATTTTGCCTTAAGTTGGCCTGGGTGAATTCTTTCTTACTTCTTTATACATGGTGTTCTGGATGGAATGACTTTTTGCTCATTATGATTCTTTTTTAAAAAGATTTATTTTATTTATTTGAAAGTGAGAGTTACACAGAGAGGAGAGGCGGAGAGAGAGAGAGAGAGAGAGAGAGAGAGAGAGAGAGAGAAAGAGAGAGAGAGGTCTTGCATCCCCAATTGGCTGCAACGGCCAGAGCTGCGCCGATCCAAAGCCAGGAGCCAGGAGCTTCCTCCGGGTGTTTCACGGGGGTGCAGGGGCCCAAGAACTTGGGCCATCTTCCACTGCTTTCCCAGGCCATAGCAGAGAGCTGGATCAGAAGTGGAGAAGCCAGGTCTCAAACCGGCACCCATATGGAATACCGGTGCTTCAGGCCAGGATGTTAACCTGCTGCGCCACAGCACTGGCCCTGCTCATTATGATTCTAACAAACATTGTATGTAAGCCAAGACTGCCCCTTTCTGAAAATTGTATGAGCAATAGCAGGCAGAAAACAAACTACTCAGCCTAAAAGTCTTCAGACACCTGGAAACTATACCTGAACACCTGAAGGAGTATGAAGGTGCTTTCTATTTGTGGTGCCTTGAGTCCTATAAAAGTAGTCTTTCTGATCCCAATTATTTACTGATCCCAATTATTTACTGACTCTAGAATATGCTCGGGTAAAGATTATTCTCCTTCTCAGAACATGTTGGTGATGTGGTCTGTTAGAGCATTGTGTGGTCCTAAAAACAGAATTCCTGCTCTTATGAATATAATTCATTGATATGTTTTCCTACATTTCCCCCCTACAGTTAACTATATGAGATTCCCTTTTCCCTCTCATTAAGAATAATTTTCCCTTAACACAATCACATTCAAAATAGTTTTAGCCATACTAGAAAAAATAGTGTCCAAGAGCTTCATGATTCATCTATTGAGTACAAGGCAGGAGCCTTGTTTTGTTTATAAAGTATCTTATCAGACAAAGTATATCCAAAAGAAACAGCTATAACAGGCAACATCATGCTTTGATGGATCAAGAAGACACAAAAGGGGCCAGCATTGTGGCACAGCTTCTTAAGCCACTGTCTTTTGATGCTGGCATCTCATATCAGAGCATCAGTTCAAGTCTGCTTCCAATCCAGCTCCCTGCTAATGTGCCTGGGAAGGCAGTGGAACATGACCCAAGTGCTAGACTAGCACTCCTGTTACCCACATTGGATACCTAGATTGAGTTCCAGGCTCCCAGTTTGGGCTTGGCTCAGTTCTACCCATTGTGGTCATTTGGGGAATGTACCAGCAGATGGAAGATTCATATTCTCTCTCATTCTCTCTCTCTCTCTCTCTCTCTCTCTCTCTCTCTCTCTCTCTCTCTCTCTCTCCCCCACCCCTCCCCCGTCAAACATAATTAAATCTGTTTTTTTTTTTAAAGAAGCCACAAAAGGTAAGGTATGAAAAAGAGAATTACTTGCTCACTTCTGGTTTCACCAAATATTTGTGTTAATAAAATTCGTTGAAAGATTTTCTGTAAGCCCTCTTTGGAGCTATTCCACAGTGAAAAGAATTTTGGTTCTAGAATTGGGTGAAATTACAAAGGAAGTTTTGGCATCCTTGAGCTGCCTCTTCTTGACAAAAAGCAGAATATTCGGTCTGGGATCAGCTGGCTCTGAGCCAGGAAATGCTATAGCATCATATTACTGGGAGACGTGTAGAAGTTTTAAATTACTCTCTTGGCCTAATGGATATAATGTTCTTGTGTGTTTTTCACAGGCTCAACTTCCTGTTAATTCAGAGTGGCAAACGCACTTGTGCTTTTCATACGTATTTGATTATCTGTTTATTTTAGGGGAGTTTCATTTATATAGGAAACCAACTCCTAGAAGATTTTTATAGCTGGGGACTTTGAATTCTGTGATTATATATTTCAATAAGAAAAATAACTGCTAGCTAGCCAGCTAGTTAGCATCTCCAAATCATCTTGAATGTTTTGTATAAAAAGTATATGACTTGCTACACAACTCTTAAATGTCAGGGATTTACAGAAGTAGCAATGATTTAGAAGTCCACAAACATAAGTTCAAATCCCAAGTCTACCATTAAATAGCCAAAATGTTCTTGGGAAAGTGATCCTCTTAGCTCTCTAGGCATCAGGTTCTTCATAGGCAAAGTAATACTACAAATACAAGCACATAGCTAACTAGAGCCTGGACATTCTCTTATTCTTTCTTGGAGACATGGATTTTGTAACCAAGAAAGAAAAGGAAGCTCCTCAGCATAAAACTACCCAGCAGGTTAAAGGATGCAACTTTGCCCCTTCTTCTCTTTAACTTGTAATTTGTATTCTTGATATTATGCCATCAGCTCATTCCTAGTTATGATTCTGTTTATGAATTCATATTCCTCTCAGCAGAACGTTGGTCCTTCACAGAAACTGTGAGCATCCAGCTAGTCCCTGTCATATATTTCTGTAAGGTGCCAGATATTGTTATCATTTTGAAGGAAGGCTACCTCACAAGAGAAGTAGCAAGTTGAAGGGTCTTCCGTGACATGATTAAAATCCACAAGATCAACTTTTACCTTTCTAGAAAAAGGTAACTTTTTCTAGGAACTTGAAGGGAATTTATTGACTGAGTTTCCTTGGGAAGCTGAGATAAGTCTGGAACCTGAACTGTCATGTGATTCTCATGCTACAAGTTAATTGTTTTGTTTGTTCATGCCTTTATTAAACAATAAATAGAAACTGCCATCGAAGTTTCCAGCTGGACAAATCAAGCTCCAAACCTTTCCCCCATAAGAAATCGGTATTTAGGTTTACTTTCTAGTACTTGAATGTTTATGGGTAAATCCCCTGGAAAATCCTAAGAAAATGCCAAAGAATGTTTTGCAGCTGCCAACCATCGCTCTGAACTTTCAAACTTTTTTTTTCTACAATACATGTTATAAATCTGGATATTTGGGGGGTAGAAAAGTTAATTTACAAGCAAAAATAAAATCAACTTGGAGACACTACAGAGCCTCATGTATCACTTTGTATTTATTTCATAAGTATTTTGAAAGCCCAGCCACAAAATAGCTAAATATAAAAAGTAACTGCCCATTTTTCCTGCCAAGTCTTAGAGAATAAGCTAAGAAGCAAGGTGATAACTGAGTAGATACTCATTTCAGCAAAGAGACTTACTTCCTCAGATCATTAAAGCAGGGTCGTTGAGGAAAAATGCTGAGAACTGAAAATAATTGGATTTAACCCCTTAATTGCTTTTCATGTGAATGGGCCCTTTTCTTTCTTTTTTTTTTTTAAGATTTATTTATTTATCTGAAAGAGTTACACACACACACACACACAGAGAGAGAGAGAGAGAGAGAAAGTCTTTCATCTGCTGGTTCACTCCCCAGATAGCTGCAACAGCCAGAGCTACGCCAATGCATAGCCAGGAGCTTCTTCTGGGTCTCCCACGTGGGTACAGGGGCCCAAGGACTTGGGCCATCTTCCACTGCTTCCCCAGGCCATAGCAGAGGGCTGGATCGGAAGTGGAGCAGTCCATATGGGATGCTGGCACTTCAGGCGGTGGCTTTACCCAATATGTCACAGTGTCAGCCCTGTCACTTTCCTAATTCAAAGCCCAAAAGTTGTCAAAGGTATCCTTTTTCACTGGATTTATGAACAGGGAATGTTTGTATTTTCAATTTAAATTCTACAAGTATATTGCACTTTGAATAATAAAAGTATTCCTAAAATGCATATATAAATTGGACTTTAATAGATGAAATAAGAGAGCTTCTTTTTATTTACAATCAAATAAAATTTAGAGTTAATAGTAATTCAAAGCACAGTGGTAAATCCATTTTTTGAGCACAGAATCTCTTCCTGAGTCATCTCACATCACCTTTGACTCCATTAGGTACCGTCTTATATTCATCATTGCTGATGTCATTCATATATGTCAATTTTATTTCCTGTACGAGAGTTTTTTTTTAATTACTTATTTATTTGAAAAGCAGAGTGATATTGCCAGAGGGAGAGAGAGCCTCCATCAATCCACTGGTTCACTCCACAAATAGCCAGAATAGTCAGGGTTGGGCCAGGCTGAAACCAGGAGCCAGGAACTCCATCCAGGTCTCTGACTTGGGTGGCCAGGATGCAGGTACTTGAGTCATCATCTACTTCCCAGGCACTTTAGCAGGGAGCTGGATCAGAAACAGAGTAGCTAGGACTTGAGCTGGCACTCCAGTATGAGATACAGTTGTCCCATGTTGCATCCAGCTTAACCCCTCTGTGTTCCATGTATGTTATTTTAAGGTAGGACTGCCACACTGAAATGCATAAATCAATGATACATTCATTGAAAAGTTCCAACAAATTAAGTTACTGTTTTGTAAGCTTATGTTTTATGATATTTTCTCTAATTCATTGCACCTTTGTATCAAAAAAGTGATTATTTTCAAATAGTTAAGAAGAAAAGAGCTTTTCTTTAAATTGGCTGAGGAATAAGAGTTACTGAAAGATTATCAAAATCACTTGGTTAGGGCAGGTGTTTGGTCTAATTGTTAAGATGGTAGTTAGGATGCCGCATTCCATATTGGAGTATCTGAGTTCAATACCCAGCTCTGGCTCCCAATTCCAGCTTCCTGCCAATAACAGATCCTAGGAGGCAGCAGTGATAGGTCAAGTAGTTGGGTTCCCATCACCCACTTGTGATACTAGGATTAAATTCTCATTCCTCAGCTTTGGCCCCAGTCCAGCCCTGACCATTAACAGGCATTTGGGGAATGAACCAGATGAGGGGAGATGTCTTTCTGTTTGCCTCTTTCTGCCTCTCAAATAAATAAATAACTTTTATTTTAAAAGCTATTTTATTGTCATGGTACAGATAGAGCTGAAGCCTAGAGATAATTGTCTCTCATTTCATTCCACTATAACAAATGTACTGGGGATGAAGGGGGCAGATATTTGTAGATTAGAGTAAAAACTAGAGAGAGGTTTTTAATTCTGACAGCAGCCTAACTCGAACAAGAAGTAAAGTCATAAAGATACTCTGTCATAAAACTTTCAGTTTGTAGCCTTTTTCTTCCAGGTATAAGAACACACTCTCTCTATATTATCCCATTTAGTCCCACTAATGTTCCACAGACAGGTAATGGCTGCCATCCTTCTCCATCATTTTTTAACATAAGTTGAAATTTGGGGAAATTAGTGAATTCCCTAATCTGAGCTATCAATGCTTAAAATCTAGGTTCTCTAATGCCTAGGATAGGGGCTCTTTTCTGACTAATGTCACACTCTCTTCTACTAGAGCTATCTCTTGAAGTTATATATTCTACCTCAGTGACCTCATCCAATCAGATAGCTTCAATATCACTATATAGATAATTCTCAAAAATAACACATTTAGGCCTGACCTGTTCTTGGAGTGCCAGACCCATATCTCTGTTCTATAAAATCTTATGCAGCCATAAAAATATATGCAGTTATTTAGTCATATAGAAATATGTATTTTACATACTGATCAAATCTTGCAAATTGCAAAATGATGAGCAGAATGTGAGATTGCTAAAAAATTAAATGTCATATATATATGTTGATCATACCTTCAATCATTTATCTGTCATCTCTCTAGCTGATGAATTAGCATAGACAAATGTGGACTAAACTGTTAACATTGTTGGGGGAAAATGTTTAGAGAGGCTAGACCATTTATTTTTTTCACTGAACATACACACACATTAAACACATGTATCACTGTGCTGATAGGAAATAAATTATCTTAAACATTGTCAACATTGTCTTTAAAAATTCCAGTGCAGAACAATCCAATACCTCTAAAATGTAATGAATCACAAACTATTCAAGACTGTGTGGTACTGGTTATCCACATGCAAAAGAATAAATTTAGATCCTTTCTTTATACAAAAATTAATACAAAAAATCAAAGTCCTAAATATAATAGCTAAGAAGGATAAAATGCTTAGAAGAAAACATAAGGGTCAGGATGTATATTTGGCACAGCAGTTAAGATGCTGCTTGAGATGCCTGCATCCCATATCAAAGTGCCTAAGTTTGAGTCCTGTATTTGCTTCCAATTCCAGCTCCCTGCTGATGTACCTGGGAAGCAATAGGTGATAGCCTGGGAGACACCTGGATTGAGTTCTTCACTCTTGGCTTTTACCTGGTCCAGGCCTAGCTGTAGCAGGCATTTGAGGAGGAAAGGAGTAGATGGGGGCACACTGTCTCTCTGCCTTTCAAATAAAAACAATTAGTTAAAAAGACGTAAGAGTAGATCTTCATGATCTTTAATTTGGCAATGAATCCTTAGATATGAAACCAAAAATATAAGCAAAAAATAGAAGAAATTTACAAATTGAACTTCATCAAAATTAAACATTTTTGTGCCTCAAAGGACATTACCAAGAAAGTGAAAGACAACTCACAATCTGGGACAAAATATTTGCAAATTGTCTAGAATATATGAAGAACTGTTATAGCTTGATAATAAAAGACAACTGTTTTAAATGGGACAAGAGATTTTTTATTATACATTTTTCAAAGAACATATAATGGGCAATAACACGTGAAAAGATGCTCAACATTAGTTAACAGATTCACTAATCAAAACCACAGTAATATACTATTTCATACCCACTAGAACAGTTAAAATAATAAAACAGGCCAGCGCAGCGGCTCAATAGGCTAATCCTCTGCCTGCATCGCCAGCACCCCGGGTACTAGTCCCAGTCGGGGTGCTGGATTCTGTCCCCGTTGCCCCTCTTCCAGTCCAGCTCTCTGCTCTGGCCCGGGAGTGCAGTGGAGGATGGCCCGAGTCCTTGGGCCCTGCACCCGCATGGGAGACCAGGAGAAGCACCTGGCTCCTGGCTTCAGATTGGCGTGGTGCACCGGCCGCAGCACGCCGGCCGTGGTGGCCATTGAGGGTAAACCAACGGTAAAAGGAAGACCTTTCTCTCTGTCTCTCTCTCTCACTATCCACTCTGCCTGTCAATAAATAAATAAATAAAAATAATAAAACACAAAATAAGTATTGCTGAGGGAATGGAGAAATTGGAATTCTTATACATTGCTGCTGGAATGGAAGATCATGTAGTCACTGTAGAAAACATTTTACCATTTTGTCAAAATGTTGAACATGGAGTTACGATTTCACCTAACAATTGCACTCCTGCTTATATTCTCAAGATAAATAAAAACATGTGTCAACAGGAAAACTTGACATGAATGCTCATAGAAATATTATTCATAATAGCCAAATACTGCTACCTGTTAGAATGCAGGTGAATCATATACTGTGTGATTTAATTTATATAAAATATTCAAAATAGATAAGTTGATATATTAGTGGTTGCCTAGAACTAGGGTGTATTTATGATAGAATTGTGTATATGAGTATGGGATTTCATTTTGGAATAATAAATGTCCCAAAATTAATTGCAATAATAATGGCACAACTCTGTAAATGTATTAAAAAACAACCACATTGAATTTCACACTTTAAATGCATTAATTATATGACATGTGAATTATATTTCAACAAAACTATCATGGACAGACAAAAGTATAACAACTTCATTCAGTAAAAAGTGTATATGTTGGCCAGTGCTGCTGGTCAAGGGACCACAATTCTAGAACCACTGAATTAAAAGATCCTCAGTGTACCATTTTCCCCCTCCCAAATTCCCAGTTAACCTTGGATCTGAATTCATTGACACTTCTAGTTGAGTTTTTTTTTTTTTTTTTTTACTGTGAATTGCTATACAATACAATGGGTTGCTATAGAATTCTCCTTTGTTGATATACTATAGTTTATCCATAGTCATTAAATTGCATCGCTTAAGAGCTTTGCTCTCTGTTCTTATTTCCTAGGACGAGGAAGAGGATCTTCGTACTGAACTCAACCTTCTGAGGAAGTACTCTTTTCACAAAAACATTGTGTCCTTCTATGGTGCGTTTTTCAAGCTGAGTCCCCCTGGCCAGAGACACCAACTTTGGGTATGTTTTCAATTACTCTGATCTTATTCCGTAAGGGTAAGTCTTAGCCAAGGATGTACCTTTGTGTGAGCTGAGATGTCACTTTGGTTTACTTATAGGAAGACTGAAGTATTCAACCACCCAAGGTAGTATGGCAAAGTACACTCTGATTCCTGGAGATAAGAGTGATAAAATATGGAAAGTAATTTGCGTGCCTGATGGTATGAGGGAGGATTCATATGAACATGGATTATATGTAACTAAATCTTTTCAAATGCAGCTTTACTGCTTTTAAGTTTGTGTAATCACTATTTTCATTGGTGTGGAGACTACCTGATGGAGTATCAAATAATAATTGGATAAAGATCAGTTCTATTCATACTTGACATGAGCATATGGATGCATTTTAAGTGGTTGGGAAGTATATGTACTGAAGTATAAACATAACTCCTACAAGATGCTTTCTAAATGGGTATTTGACATTTTAGTCATGATTTGTTATGCCTGGAGGATCAAAAATCTATGATCAGTGAAATATAAATTGTAGAGGCTAGCTGGACACTATGCTACATAAACCAGAGTTACCAGAATTTTTGCTTCTCTCAACTGTAAGATAAATAGCTAAATTGCAAGAAAATGAGCTTTGGTTAAGAACTTTATTAAAAACAGACTATATGAACATATACTGGGTCAGTGTATGCGTAACCTCTGTACTTTCTACATTTTCATTTCCAATCCAAGTCAGTGATAGTATTTTAAAATAATACTGAAAACTTCAAGGATCTTTAATTGTTGCTGAAAGGTTCTGTTACATTTTATATAATGGACTTTAGCAAGTAGAACTGTGGATATTACAGAAAGGTATTCAACAAGAGGTTGAATTGAAACAGTGGTTCTCAAACTTCAGCATGCATCAGAATCTGGAGAGCCTGATAAAACATACATTGCTGAGACCACTCACAGAAGTCTCAGATATAGTAGGTGAGTCCAAGAATTTCCATGTTTTTTTTTTTTGACAGGCAGAGTTAGACAGTGAGAGAGAGAGAGACAGAGAGAAAGGTCTTCCTTCCATTGATTCGCCCCTCAAATGGCCGCCAGGAGCCAGGTGCTTCCTCCTGGTCTCCCAAGCAGGTGCAGGGCCCAAGCACTTGGGCCATCCTCCACTGCCTTCTGGGGCCACAGCAGAGAGCTGGACTGGAAGAGGAGCAACCGGGACAGAACCGGTGCCCCAACCAGAACTAGAACCCGGGGTGCCGGTGCCGCAGGTGGAGGATTAGCCTAGTGAGCCACAGCACGGGCCAAGAATTTCCATTATCTAGTAAGTTCACAGATAATACTGATGTTGCTGATCTGAGCACCACATATTGAGAATCACCAAATTTAGAGGTCTTCAACTTAACCCCATATTCCCTTAAATGTCCAGCAAACATGAATCCTCTATTCTCTGACAATTCCAGTTGAGGTTCTATTAAGTATTGCTGCATAACTTTAATGGTTGGTCTTTTCATATATTTTTACCTAACAAGTGTTTTCCTCTTGAAAATATCGCAAACTATGAGAAGTATTGCAGCCTCCTTATTGGATATATATAACTAACATTCAGTACATTGTTATTCAAAATATATTCATAGGAAAACCATCTATTTGCTAGGTACTCTACTAGATAGATTCTAGGGCTGCAAAGGTAAGCTAACTAGCCCTGCCCTTAGCCCATTGGAGTTTACTTTCTATTTGAAAACACCAACATCAAGCAAATAATCAGAAATGAATGTGTGATTTGTCAGAGACAAATAACATGTTTGTACATGGGTGAATAACAAAGGAACTGACATTAAGTTGGAAAATGAGAAGCTCTTCCTTGAGGAAGTAAAAGCTGAAAGCATTGAAGCATTTAACACAGACATCATTTATGGAAATCAGTGTTTTTTTTCACAGGATGATCCACATATTCTTATGTAAATCAGAGAATCAAATAGGAAATGATTAAATAGCTCAATAACTACTGTTTATAAAGTGTATGTTCTAGGACCTGTGCTTATACAACTAGGAAAATGATTATGAATGCCTCACATTCCTTTTATACGTGGGCTCTTTAGAGTCACGTAATATTGTCAGGATCTTCCAAGGTCCATTCAAGTTGAGTGGTTTTAATTCAGATTTTTCATTGTTCAAAATGAGCTCCCTTTCTTCCATCACAACAGTGTACATGTTGTGCTCATTTACTGTAGTAAAC
The DNA here is from genome assembly GCF_033115175.1 of Lepus europaeus. Classification (NCBI taxonomy): domain Eukaryota; kingdom Metazoa; phylum Chordata; class Mammalia; order Lagomorpha; family Leporidae; genus Lepus; species Lepus europaeus. The sequence continues at coordinate 46,900,550 of NC_084850.1, forward strand.
TCTTAGTTCTACACAGGAAAATCCAACTGCTGCGATTTATTTCTGTATTATTGGTTTTGTTTGCTGTCTCATACCTTCTTTTTCATGAGAATGTCCTTGAATGTAAGATATGTAATGACCTCAGTGGTGAACCACAATAAAGTAGAGGAGTAATGTTCTGAAAAGTAGAACTTAGTATTCTAAAAAGAAATTAAGGTAGACTTTTTTGAATATCATTATTTTGGATTTATCCTTTTGTTTCCACTGATTCATGGGAACAACTAACTTGCCTACAGTTTTATAAAGCTATGTTTTGCCCTTTTGATAAAGCAGTTTTGACATTGACAGTAATGCATAAACCTGCGCTTAAAGAAAAGCTTGCTCTGTTGATTATAATGGTTATATTCTCTTTCACATTGTGCTGTCCTCTAGTTAGCTAATATTATCTGGAGAGAAATTTACTAGTTTGGCACTCAATTCATTGGTGGAAAAAGTAAATTTTCTGAGAAATCATGTTTGTAATACAATAAAATCTGAATGAAATGCTGTCAAAGATGTTGGGTTTCAAAAGAGCATTTCTTAGCAGTAATCACATTTGGAAGAAATTATTCTACAGAAATGCAATTTACAAATTCCTCCTTGGAATTGTTGTTTGACAGTATCTTGGGAAAAATAATCTAGGATGTGAAAATAGAAAGAGAGCGACAAAAATCAACCCTTAGTCTTAAGATTGAAATGCAAATGATTCTGAGACTCTCTGTATCCTGTTTCTATACCTCCAGACTGCTCCCTCAACCGTCCTTTCCTTTCCATGCCAGTCATCATTCAGCTTTGTCCCCTGGCCAGACTTCTTTATAAGGGCATGTATTCACTGGGTTTTTCCTAAACCGAATGTTCTTCCTTCCAAGTATGTCCAAATACTACCTATCTTAGGGCTTAGCTCAAATCCTACCTCCTGGCTTAATATCCCTGGTATGGTAGCTAGCTTCCCTTCCTGTACAAATCTTTGAGTTTTATCCAACTTTTTCTAATTCCTCTAGGCTCTAGAGTCTTCTACCAGACAACTGAGCCAGTCTTTGCAATGCCTTAGTCTCCGAAGAATACTTATAAATATGAGCCACTTGGACTAAAATTCTTCATATATTTTCAGAGAATGACTCTCTAACTCTTGATACTTTGTGGAATTCCCTGCAGATGGTGATGGAGTTATGTGCAGCAGGTTCAGTCACTGACGTAGTGAGGATGACCAGAAATCAGAGTTTAAAAGAAGACTGGATTGCTTATATCTGCCGAGAAATCCTTCAGGTGAGTCTTCATAGAGTCATTCTCCCCTGGTCTTGAGAGCCAGGAAATAATATATACAATGGACTTTAGACCTGCTCATATCTGATGATTTAAGAGCCCCAAATGTACTATCTGTGTGAAGAAACCTAAAATGGCCAAAAAGCTTTGGAGGAAGTAGATGGTCAGGGGGTGTCTTTAAATTTTAAGGTAGATGGCAAGATGAGAGTCCAGGTCACCCCAAATCATGGTCTTTAATGACTGTCAGATTTGGACCACTGTGTTAAATGGAAATGACCACTTGGATTATTGGTTATGTTATTATATTTAAAGTTCTGCTTTAAAAAACTTGGTACTATCATCATGGCTTAAGGTGAATCAGGAGAAGTGAATATTCCCCAGAAAGGCCCAAACCTTATGTATCCTTGCATACCAATATGTTCTGTGAATACTGCTGTATTTTTCCTTATTTCTAACACCCAATCAGGAGAGAGCTACTGCCTTCTTGATTTACAAAACTGAAAATTTTCTTTATGCTTTAAGTGCTTAGGGTCATGCAAGAAACTGGGACAGAATGCCCTTCTTCCCATGTAGTTGTATTCACTTATAGTCATGGTATAATTGGTTAAGAGTCCATGCTTTGGACTGAATTTAAATTCTGGTTCACTGTGTTATTAGCAATGTAACTTTGAATCAGATACTTAATTTCTCCAAGTCTCATTTTCCTCATCTAATATAGGATGGTATTTATACCTTCCTCAAAGATTTGCTTTGAGGATTTAATAACTTACTTCACATAAACCATATAGCACAGTATCTGGGAAAGAACAAGAACTCACTAAATGTTAGCCTTGTAAATTGCTACTTCTATGATTAATCCCCAGTTAGTGTCTGGAGCAATCTCATTGCAGCCTAATACTGCATACCATGTCATGGTGTAGCCAGGTCACGGGTTAGTTTTAGTGGTGAATAGGCTGAAGCCAGCAAGGGAAGCCAACACAAATTGCAAAAGCTTTAAAATGAATTTCCATATTCCTCCAAATTCTCAGCCTACAAGGCTGACTAGAAAATATTTTGGACTAAACAAATGGTTGGATGAGGAATAGAGCAAAACGGTGGCTGAGCTATGATATTTAAGATGTCCAGGATTTTACTCTTATGGTTAGTTGGAAATATGGAAGCAAGAAAGGAAGGTAAAGTGGCCCAATGTATACAAACATTACTTTTTGGTGTTCCTTTTCTTTCATGGGTGTCCTGATTTATTTTCCTTTCCTTATAGCCAAAAGTAGTATTTCTGGGAAATGGTTGTAGTAATTCCAGCCTAAAGAAAGTATTTTGTCTGAAAAAGAAAATCTGGACCATTTCTTTTACCAAAGGCTTTTCCAAAAATACTAAGAAGAGTACCAGAAAAAAGAAAAACACCTATACTGATGTGGCTTTTTTGTTTTGTATATACAGGGTCTAGCTCACCTTCATGCACACCGAGTAATCCACCGGGACATCAAGGGTCAGAATGTACTCCTGACTCATACAGCTGAAGTAAAACTCGGTAAGTGTTTTCCCACGATGTTTGAGGTGAGGTACAAAACATCTACATGAGATAATTGTGCTATCACGTCCCTGCCAAAATCCTCCGCATATCTGAGCTAGGGCTTCCCGGTTTACAAAACCAGCCAAAATTTAAAAAGTTGTTTGGGCGGAGAGGTGGGACAAAAGAAAGAGAATGCACTGAATTGATTCTTTCAAAGTGTAGAGATAAAATAACTTTTAACTTTTAATGGGTGGTTTACTTTGTGAACATTGGTTTATCCCCTATTACAGATAGCTGTTAAATTTATCTCAGTAATTAAACTGAGTATTTTTCATGCAGAAGTTTCTGTGTCATGGACAGGAGTAAAGAGCAAAGAAAATTCTTTCAAGTCGTAGAGCCTTATTTCCCCCAAAATCTCAAAGAACTTTTAAATTACTTAGGTACAAATCGTTCCTATAGAATTTTCCATCAAACATTTGAAGAAATGATGTTGATCAGAAATGATGCCCCAATTGTCTAAATCAAATTCAGAATTAAAAACCAAAAGACCAAAAAGTCCCCAGCTTTCTAATCCAGGATTCACAGTGGCCTAACTTATTTCAAAATAGCCGCATGTTGTTTTACAGGCACACATGGTTGAATGTATCACATAATTTAACATTAAAATACACATCAATGGTTAGTTTTTAAATAATGCAATATAAATAATGTCAGTACTATGCAATGACAGATAACCTCATCGATATAGGACATAAATCATCTATATTATTTTTAACTATATCAGCTCTTCCTAACATGTCTTTTTAATCTGACTGAGATAGTTCCTATCTTCTAGCTAAGCACATAGAATGAGAATAGAGATTTTGTTCATTCATTGACAACATTTTTCATGAAACATTTGTAAATGAGGCATGAGGTAATAGTTGCTTTGGAAATAAGTCAAAGTTTCAAGAAAGTATATTACCCCTTAGTGTCTAAATGATACAAAGGTAGAAGCACAAAATTTTAAGAGACTGTATTAAAATACTTGAGGAACATGTAGATTCCACATTTTAAATGTGCAGGATAGATGATCTTCCACAGGACTAAACTCTGTTAACAGAGCAACATTGCCATATACTTGGGTCAAGTTGTTGACCTTCCTGGCCATTTGCAACACACCAAAGAGAAATTGTACACAAAGCCCATATTGTAAAACTAATGTACTTTACTCTGGAAGAGAGAACTTTTAGTGCTGGAATCAAATTTAATCAAGCTGTTTTACCTATAATCCTTACAAAATTAGTTTTAGATTTCTTATGCATACAAGGGTACTTCACAACTTAGTCGAAAAGAAAATTAAAAGGTTAGCTTATTTTGGTGCAAAAAATGAAATGTGTGCATATAAGAGGCCTTCATAAATACATGGAAAATACTTATTATGAAAAAACTATGCATGGATTTCCAAGTTTTTACAGCAAAACAAACCTATCTTTTAATCGGTTTTCCACAGACTTTTTGAGAGACCCTCATATCTTAAGCAACATATTAAAAGGAGACGGCTGTAGAGGCAAACTGCAAAGTGCCAAAAAAAACCAAAAAAGTGACAGAAAGAAAAGAGACAAGATAATGATTATATTGTGTTTTAAGTTGATGACCTATCTTCATATTCCATTCCCTAAAGTAATTAAAGAAAAGGTTAAATTCTACCACTTTTGAGGCTTCATCTCTATCTTTCATCCCACTTTGAGCATTCTGTTTTCTTTCATTTTTTTTTCTTTTTTGTTTATTTGCTACTCTGTCTTCTATTCTTTTCTTTCATTTTCTTCCCTGGATATATGCCATATATCAGATGAGAGCATTTATAGATATTTCTTGGCACTTAAATTTGGCCCTCAGGGATAGTGAGAATGCTGAGCTCTGATGTAAACTATTTCTAATAAAAAAAATCTATATTATGAGCCTGCAACACACTGTGGTGTTCTTTACAATATTATAGACAGTTTTGCAGTTGTTTGTGTTATATCATTTCTTGAAGATGCCTTTAACTGTTACTTTTTCTTTTTCCTTTTCTTCTCCTAAATTCTTCAAGCTGCTTTTCAGTCAATTTGGTTTGCCATCCTCTAGATTCCTGGAAACCATTCTAAATTAGAAAATCTCCTTCATTTTTCATCTTTGTCTTATGCTTCTGGAATCAATAATCCTAGTCTACTTTAGCCTCTTTTTTCCCTACTGTTTCTGAGGATACCATATTAAATATTTTGTTATAATGTATCCCACAGATGAAGACTGAACTTTTATAGTCTAAGTTAAGCTATAGATTCTGCAGTAAACATTTGCATCCCATTCAGAGGATCTGTGCAAGAAGTTAAACTAAATTCTAGCAGGAAACCCATTTTTCTTAATCAATGCAATAGGACTTTCTTATGTCATGAGTGAGGCTTCCTAATCAACTGCTGATAGGTTTTAGATTTCTTAGATGTCGCTTATAATGCTGTTCTTCTTCCTGCTTGGTGGCAGGCCCAGACACTACATATGTTATCGCTTGAGAGGTTCAGGGCGTACCAATAGAACTTTATTTTTAATATTCATGGTAAACATTCAGCCAAACCTACTGTAGATTTATAATAGCACTGCAGAGTCTCATTCCAACATAAATAGCAGCAAAAGCTTATTTCCCAGTATTCCTGGAGTAGACTTCAGGGTAAAGTTTGCTGGGCTGGAATGAAAATCTGTTATCCATTGTGGCTTTTGTATTGGCTTTCCAAGTTAAAGCAATAACTTATTGAGCTTTCTGTTGCTGATGAATTATTTTGACATCTGCTAAATTTTGCAGTGGATTTTGGAGTGAGCGCCCAGGTAAGCAGAACTAATGGAAGGAGAAATAGCTTCATTGGGACACCATACTGGATGGCACCCGAGGTGATTAACTGTGACGAGGACCCGAGACGCTCCTATGATTACCGAGTGAGTGTGAGAATTCAGAGAGTGGGAACAACATTTTGGAAGGGATTTTGATTATCATTTATTTTGAGTAATAAAAATAATAAAATGCATGGATCCACCTTCCACATTAAACTCAAATATGAAATACTATCCTGTATTCTTATATGTGGTTAGATTGTGTGCATAAAAATAATATATTCCAAGAATGTAGACAAAGTAGACCATTGGGAGTTACTGGGATTTGAGGTAGAATATCTAGTTCTTGTTCCTGGTAACTCTTTGGTTAAACTATTATGTTACGTGGCTTTATATTGAAATTTAACTTTCAGGGTCAGAGGACTTTGTAAATTTAAAAATGAACAAATGTAAAGCCAGTTATTAATCCCTACAGTAACTTAGCTCCAAAGAGAAAAAAATAATAATTTGATTACTTGGGGAAATGTAGAAAATCCTTGGCATGGTTCACCTCCAAACCACAGAAAACCAGTGGGATAGACAAATTAAGTAACAATTCATGCTATTTATTAAAATTTCCACTGAAACAGCAATTTGGACAATATACATCTATGTACACATTTCAAAAAGCTGATGTGGAAAGAAAACTCTCCATTTACTATAGACTGGAAAAACCTCACTCAGTCTCCACATCATAAGTCATCCAAACAATTCATTGTGGTCTCCCAGTGTGGAACTTAAGACTTAATACTTGAAGTTGATTAATTTAAGTTTCATCTCTTTTCCTTGAATGCCCTCTGCTTGATCTGCAAAATAATCATTCACTGGGCGCCTGTTATATGTTCAGTGCTATATCAGATATATCAGAATCCATGGAGACTATGCAAGTGTGAGTTCTTCAAGTGACTTACTGTAAAAACAGTACTTTACAACCATATAAAGCATAGAGCACTCTCCCACGGGCTTTCACTTGTATTCCACTTTTTACAATTTTTTGTCCTGTGAGGCTGAAAGAAAATTTCACAACTGAAGCTAACAGATCTATAACCCTACTTTCTAAAAATGCAATCAATTTGTTTAGAAGTCATTCAGTCATACAGTGTGTCTCTAGTCCTGTGCCCCTTCCACAGAGTATACTTAATTGATGTTATGTATTTTTTTAAAGATTTATTTATTTATTTGAAAGTCAGAGTTACACAGAGAAGGAGAGGCGGGGCAGGGGGAGTCTTCCATCTGCTGGTTCACTCCCCAATTGGCCACAACAGCTGGAGCTGTGCCAATCTGAAGCCAGGAGCCGGGAGCTTTCTTGAGTCTCCCATGTGGGTCCAGAGTCCCAAAGACTTGGGCCATCTTCTACTGCTTTCCCAGGCTATAGCAGAGAGCTGGATCGGAAGTGGAGCCAGGTCTCAAACCGGCGCCCTTATGGGATGCTGACACTGAAGGTGGCAGCTTTACCCACTACACCACAGTGCTGGCCCCTGATGTTATGTATTTACATGTAAATATGTGCATATATGATACACATATACATGTATATATAGACAGAGGAGTCCATCGAGGTGGATACTATTATTATCACCATTATATAGAGTGACATTGAAATACACCAAGTTAAATCTTTTGCCCAAGATCACATAGCTTGTGTGTCTATGTAGTTGGACTTTGTTATGGCAGTTTTGGCATTTCACTTAAGGCAACATTCTCAGTGTATTCAAGGTGAACTTTCTCTGAACTGGACTCCACTCCACCTCAACCTGCTGTAGAGTAAGGAATATTGGCTGGTTAAAAGCTCAAATGTCTCCCTATAACTTCATTTTAGGACACTCAGAAGGGGCCAGTGTTGTGGTGCAGTGGGTTGGTCTGCAGTTTTTGACACATCCCATATGGATGCTGGTTCGTGTCCCAACCGCTCCATTTCCAATCCAGTTCCCTGCTAATGTACCTGGGAAAGCAACAGAGGATGGCTCAAGTGCTTAGAACCCTGCAACCATGTGGGAGGCTCAAATGGAATTCTAGGCTCCTAGCTTCAGCCTGGTTCATTGTAGCGTTTGGGGAGTGAATCAGTGGTTGAAAGATCTCTCTCCCTCTCTCTGCCTCTGGTGCTGCAACTCTGATTCTGCAACTCTGATTTTCAAAATAAAATAAATAAAAAATCTTTTTAAAAAGAAGATCCAAAAATTGCCACTGACATTGGCACCCTCATCCCCAGCGGAAGGTTGTTTTGAGGTTCTAAATACCACCGGTTTCCAATTTTTGAGTGACTTTTTTTTTTTCTCTTTTCCTTTGCAGAGTGATGTGTGGTCTGTGGGAATCACTGCAATTGAAATGGCTGAAGGGGCTCCTCGTGAGTAAAAATACATAATATTTGCTAAAGTTTAAGGCTATAACGCTATACAAATATGTTTTTCTGGAAGAATTTGAGATCACTACTTATACCAGTCAGTTTCTTCTGGTCACACCTGCGTCCCATTATGAGTCAAGCTATGAGTGATGACCAAATGAATTTGTCAGTGTGGACAGATTGGGGTATATAAAACAGCCTATGCTTTTCTTTTTATGCTTATTTTAGGCTGACTGTTGTTTCAATTTAGTCTCAGTAGTGTTTGGTCCTGACAGTCCTGAGCAACTGAAGTCCAAAGACATTATAGTCTCAATTGACTAGTGGAATATTTATGTTCCAGAACATTTACAGTCACACATTGCTGCTGCTTCAGGCTGTGATCATTGAGAAAATACTCCAGTAATTCATTGAAGTAGAGCCGGACACAGCAATGTTGGGAGCTAAGCTAGGTTTCCTCAGGAGTCAGTCCAGTTTATCTTTGATATCTTTGCTCCTTTCAGTCACCCCAGTGCCCTTCACAATTTCCTCTGGTGTCTCCCACTCATTATGATTTAAATGGCCTGTCAGCATCCTATTCTCTCAAGACATTGATAGGGAAGTGAGAATGGAATATGAATTTGGGCATAACTGACTGATAACTGCCTAATGTCAGACTCCATAGCATGGCATATTTATTGTCCTCAACATCTAAATCCAATGTATCTATGATAATACATTCATGGTAGTATTGCATAAGTGAAAGGAATAACTTGGAATATGTGTTTTGGGGGGTGGGAGCGAGATTGCTTTGTTCCCTCCCAAACAGATTGCATATGTTCCCTTCACAATGTTCACTCACCAAGCTTTATAAACTTGAACTATCTTAGCACTGGATTTCAAAGCTAAAGGGAGGAATTTTAAGGAGTACAAATAGTGGTGACTTAATTGTTGAGAATTTCTCGTGTTCTGTGAGTATCAAAGCAAAGTTTGATGAAGCTAAGGTGGTTGTGGAGATCTGATTGGTGCTGGCTCTTTTCTAGTGCCCCTAAACTACAGGTACCCAAGTTGAGTGAATATAAATTGAATGATTAAAAAGATTCAAATGTAAAACTTTACATACGCCACATATATAAAGTGGAAATGACACAGAATATGTGAATTAGTCCTCATCATCTCCTGACTGTATGTGTTTGGGAAACATATTTAGATTATGTTAGACTATGCAGAAGCTTCTCCCCACCTCCTCCTCTTCCTTCTTCTTCTCTCTGAATTTTACTCTTTCTTCCTCCCTCTCTCTCTCTCTCTCTGTCTCTCCCCCCCCTTCTCTTTCTTCCCACACTCCTTTTCTCCTTGAATTCACAATATGGTAACTCATATTAGTATTGATGTACAAATTTAGTTAGGATGCATTACTGAATCAAGTACTATCTTTTTTCCCATTGTTTTTGAGTGTGCCTCACCAAAAAAAATCACCTTTCTGTGTTTTTAGGTTTGTGCTTCTTGGTTCACCTTTTTTTGTTGCTTTACTGTGTGTATTACAAGAAAAAATAGGATGATGAACAAACTCACAAAATAGTGCAGGGGAGTCTTGCACAGGGTTTGTAAAAGGCAAGCTGCTTGGAAAAGACAAGTGAGCACCAGGATGTCCTGAACTCACAAGGAGAGAAAATAGGGCCCCTCTGTCTGGAGAACTAATTGGAATGGCACAAGTTTGGGCTTGAGAAATGTAGATAGCCACCCTACTAAAACATTTCTCTTTCAGCAGCTTCCATTATTTCCTGGAGTATGAACTTTACATGGAAATGAGTGGCATGAAATAAACTGCAGAAATTCTCCAGGTTATGATAATTCTCATCTCAGAGGGGATGGTTTCCCAAAGTGGCAGTTATCTGATAGTGACCTCTGAGATCCAGAGAGTAAAATTCTCTTCCTTTGATCTTTCTTTGGTAAATCTCTCACAGAATTTTTTATTTTTTAAGATTTATTTATTTATTTGAAAAGCAGAGTTATAGAGAGGCAGAGACAGAGAGAGAGAGAGAGATCTTCCATTTGCTGTTTTACTCCCCAGATGGCCTCAATGGCTGGAGCTGCACTGATCCAAAGCCAGGAGCCAGGATCTTCTTCTGGGTCTCCCACGTGGGTGTAGGGGCCTAAGGACTTGGGGCCATCTTCCACTGCTTTCCCAGGCCACAGCAGAGAGCTGGATCGGAAGAGGAGCAGCCAGGACTAGAACTGGTGCCCATGTGGGATGCCAGCACTGCAGGCAGTGGCTTCACTTGCTATACCACAGCACCGGCCCCTTTCTTTCACAATTTCAGTGTGGAATTCAAACCACAAGATCTTTAAACCAAGACCAGAATACTAGTAGTCAATAAAACAACAGAATCTCATAGGCTGGTTACTGTTTAATAAATGAGGTTCTTCACATCTCTATTCTTTTTTTTAAAGATTTATTTATTTGAGAGGTAGAGTTACAGATAGTGAGAGGGAGAGACAGAGAAAGGTCTTCCATCTGCTGGTTCACTCCCCAAATGGCCGCAATGGCTGGAGCTAAGCTTATCCAAAGCCAGGAGCCAGGAGCTTCTTCCGGGTCTCCCACACGAGTGCAGGGGCCCAAGGAGTTGGGCCATCTTCTACTGCTTTCCCAGGCCATAGCAGAGAGCTGGAACAGAAGAGGAGCAGCCGGGATTAGAACCAGCGCCTGTATGGGATTCTGGCACCACAGGCAAAGACTTAGCTTACTATGCCATAGTGCTGTCCCCAACTTCTCTATTCTTAATAGCTAAGTGAAACTTTGCTTGGAAGAGAAGCAGGATAAGGTCAACAATTTTCTCTGACTTCCCCTTCCTTGCAGTCTGCACAAGCCAACTTAGTCTTTACTCTGTCTTTCCCCATTTTGACATACTCCCTGATACTGCATAAATTATTTTTAATATTGTCAATGATGCTCACTTAACAGTTCTACTTCTATTCCTTGCAGTATCCCTCCCTCACACACCATGCCAATCTTTACCTTGGTGCTTTATGATTCAAATTCACCTTTGTCCCATCAAGAGGCCTATTTCTTCAGTATTCAGAAGATTCTTTCAGATCTCAACATGTATTAGGAATAAAGCACATTAGTTCATCAGGTTCTGCCCTAGCCCAGCTTCATATGTGCCCAGCCTCTTAAGGGATGTGTATTTTAAAGGAGGTTTTCTATTTTGATATATTGGACCTGTAATAGTTAACATTTAGACAGTGTTATGAGATATGGGCTGGAGAGTTCACTTACCAACATTCCTAAAATTGGACTAGTTATGAAACCATCCACAGCTGCTGTTGACATAGATCTTGTATCCACCCTGTGCTCCATTCCTTTATGGAATGTTTATTCCTTAATGAAACTTACCTAATTGACCTCTAAAGTTGTCAATAAAGTAAATGACAAGTGTTAATAAATCACTGTTTCATAGTGTACAATCTCACAATATGTTTAAAGGACACAAATTGGTAAATTACTAGGCACAGTAAAGGAATAAAAAAAGTCCAATGTGATCCTTATTGTTTGAGCTTATAGCTAATTCTGCCCTCAGTTATAAGCCCTCACCTTGTGTTAATTCATATCTGTGTAATTGAGAACAAAGCTTGACCTATGAACAGTTGCCTTTTCATCACCCCAATAAAAACATCCTGGAGATTCTTTTTTCTTTTTGTTTGTAGGGCAGTTTGGAACTGTAGGTTTCCTGATGATGTATTGTGGGGAAAAGATGACTCTATGAAGAGTCATTAATATCAAACTGTGTTCCCATAAATGTCACACTTGTAGTGTTTAACAAAGTTTATGCTGTGGATCTCGATTGGAGATTTTTGGCACTGCCAATTTTCTTTCATCAAAACATAACAGGAAATAAGTGACATGAGACACATAATTGTTTATTATTTTAATATACTTTTATTGACACATAGTAATTGTACATGTTTGTGGGGTACAGTATGACATTTCAATATATGTAATCAATACGTAAGAATCATTCAGAACAGGGTAATTAGCATATTTATCACCTCAGATGTGTATAATTTCTTTGTATTTGGAGCATTCAAATTCTTGCTTGTTCTTTTGAAATATTCAATTAATTGCTATCAACCATGGTTATCCTACTGTGCTATAGAAGAGCCAACTGCACTCCTGTGTCCATTAGCCACCCTCTCTCCCTCATACCCTTCCGAGGTTCTGGTAATCACTGTTCTGTTCCCTACTTCTTTAAGATCAACTTTAGATTATACTTTCCAGAGTATTACAAAAGTTCATGGAAAAATGGAATTAAAAATGAGTTTATTTCGGTGCAAAAAATCTTCGAAATATATACATCATTTTTTCATAATATGCATTTTCATGAACTTATTGAAGACCCCATGTATTCATGGGTTTCAAAGGGTTTTGCACCAAAATAAACCTATCTTGTTATTCCATTTGTCCACAAACATATTGATGTACCCTAGAATAAGTGAGATATGTGGCATTTGTCTTTCTGTGATGTAGCCCTCCAGTATGATGCATGTAACTATCTTCTTCTTTTTTGAGATTTATCTATTTGAAAGGCTGAATGACAGAGAAAGGGAGAGACCATAGAGAGAAGAGAGAGTGATCTTCCATATGCAATTCATTCCCCAAATGGCCACAATGGCCAGGGTTGTACCACTATGAAGTCAGGAGCCTGAAACTCCATCCAGGTCTCCCACATGGGTACAGTGGCCCAAGTACTTGGACCATTTTCTTTCTTTCTTTTTTTATAAAGATTCATTTACTTTATTTGAAAGTCAGAGTTACAGAGAGAGGCAAAGGGAGAGAGAGAGAAGTCTTTCATCTGCTAGTTCACTCCCCAAATGGCCACAATGTCCAGGGCTGAGCCAGGCTAAAGCCAGGAGCCAGAATTTCTTCTGGGTCTCCCATATGGGTTCAGGGGCCAAAGCAGTTGGGCCATCTTCTGCTTACCAGGCACATTTGCAGGGAGCTGTATTGGAATTGGAGCAGCCAAGATTTGAACTGGCACCCATATGGAATGCCAGTGCTGCAGGCTGTGGCTTTACCCACTAGCTCAGGACCATTTTCCACTGCTTTCCCAGGTACATCGAAAGCAGAGCAGGCAGTACTCAACCTGATGTTCTGATATGGGATGCTGGCATTGCAGGTAGTGGCATAACATGCTGTGCCATAGCACCAGCCTCAGGATCTCATTCTTTTTTATGGGTGAATACTGTCTCACCATGTATATAAACCACTTTTTCTTTATCAAGTCATCCATCAATGGACACCTACATTGATTCTGTGCCTTGGCTTTTATGCATTAAACATATAGGTATGGATGTTAAGATACATATTTTAGTAACTAATATGCAGAGTGCAAAAAAAAACTAATGCATATGAGCAAAATTGACATTTTGAGATTTGATCGTTGTTTATAGCCCTGTCTATACTCCTGAGGAACAGTGGTTTTTCTACTTACTACTTGTTGAATTCTTTATTTAGTGAAGGCTTAAGCTTATGATTATAAAGTAAATTGAAAGTATGTCATTGTAACAATTAAAAGAAAAATAAGAAAGGAGTTGGAGGGAAGGTGAGAGTGAGGGAGGGAGGGAAGATAGGATGGGAAGTATCAGTATGCTATTAAAACTTGTATATATGAAATATATGAAATTTGTTCCTTTTATATTAATTGTAAAAATTAAGAAAAAAAAACTTAGAGAAAAACCTAGAATTCTCAAACCAGTGTGACAGTTCAAATAGCAATATTAGAATACGTTCTTTGAATGCTTGTGTTTATGAAAAACATAATGAATGCCCAGTAATTTGTCACAGATTTGAACAGTAAATATTTATTAAGCACCCACTACATGTCAGACACTTTGACTTGTAGTTTACTAATTCTCACAGCAAGTTTTGGAAGGTGTTCTTGCTGTATTTCCTGTTTTTCAGAAGTAGAAACTGGGACACATAAAGGTTAACTAAGTTGCTGAAGATCACAAAGGCAAAGCTAGTATTTGTATCATCCAAATGATATTATTCTAGAAGGCATGTTCTTAACAGTTTGTTATACTCAAGTTGCCTCTTTTTCTAGGACTCTCAGCTCCCAAAACATATTCTTCTCAGCTTTCTAGACTACTCAAGCAAGCTTATTTATGTATTATTGTGTTTAGCTACTAATTTGGTTGACTGAATTCTATAATTACATATTCTTGTCTATACTCATTGTACAGAAACACCAATCAGTGTCTCCAGTTTTTGTTAACTTTTCCAGATAAAAATCATCAACCACAATTTCAAAAACAATGTAGTCTAATTTATTATTGATTTGTTACACACAGTGTTGATGAAACTTTAGAATCATATAAGACAATGTTTGTGTATAAAATGAGCCTTTCCTTTAAGTACATTATTTTGTACCTATCCTCCCCTAATGTGTGTAAAACAGGATATGTAGAAGAACACTGAGAATCCCCTCTGAATCACAGAGAGTGCTCTGCAGATACCCTTCTCATTCTTTCTAAAATTCTCTATTTCCCTTCACAGCTCTGTGTAACCTTCAGCCCTTGGAAGCTCTTTTTGTCATTTTGCGGGAATCTGCTCCTACAGTCAAATCCAGTGGATGGTAAAGATGAATGTCTTGATCTCCTAAATACACTGACTTGACATTTGTGTAGCAAAGAGGTTTTAATTCATTTTATCAGTTTTGCTTCACCATCTTTATTGGACAGTGTTTCCTGAAACCCAGCATTTTAACAGGGAAATCTAACTGACCAGTTTTCATTAAGAACTAGTTAGCTAGCTACAAGTAAGTAAGATCATTCATAGTGAATTAGGACAATATTACTGTCCTGCCACTAAGAGGCAGATTCAGTTTTTTCCCCAGTAACATTGTGAATTGCCCATCATTTGTGCAGTGTCTTACTGTGCCTAGATAGTCAGTTAGTGGTTGTAATATATAGTTCTGTTGGGTGGTCCATTCATGCACAGCTCTAGGGCAGAGAACTTGTTTTCCCAGGGCCAACTAAATGTGGGGATCCTTCTCTCTGAAGATTTCTGATCTAGTACTTTAAACTGGTAACCATGATTTGATTACTGACATTTTCCCTTGTGATTCAGTTTAACCCGTTGCACACATTTCAGCCTTTTTGCTCACATCTGTTTTCGTGGGATGATTTTAAAAGATTACTTAGTCCTGGTACATCCAGGCGTCTGTGTATAACTAAGGGAAACATTCAGGCTTGACAGTTATGAGTATTATGGACTGACAAATCTTGCCTCATTGGCTGTGTGTGTGTGTGTGTGTGTATTATATCTCACATCAAGCATTTCATTGCCATATATATCATCACTTGCATTTTTACCATGTACATAGAGCTGTACAGCTGAACTCATTGAAGTTCCTACTATTATTTGGGTAGAAAATTATATTGACTGTGGTTTCTTTTTCTGAGTTTTAAATGGCTTCGCTCTGTAATGTGTATTGTCAAGCCGTAGGATATTTGCTCATTGAAATGACAATTATAAATAGAGGCAACTCTTTCCAGAAATAAGACCTTCATAGTGCCATGTGGTTGGGGTTGGGAAGAGATCGCAGGCCAGAGAATGTCTTCATTCCTTCAACTCCTTTCTTTTAGGTCCCGCAAGTTCCACAATTTCATGGAAAAATGCATGATAAAAAACTTCCTATTTCGTCCTACTTCTGCAAACATGCTTCATCATCCATTTGTTCACAATATAAAAAATGAACGACATGTTGTTGAGTCATTGACGAAGCATCTGACAGGAATCATCAAAAAAAGACAGAAAAAAGGTAGAATCTGTGAAGTCGTATTTTACTAGAATGACTATTCAGATGATTTACTCACTGTATTCAGAAAAAGAGTATTTGTTTATGAATTATGTGGAAAGTAAAAATACTTAGGCCTTCTATATTTAGTTTTTCTGATAATATGCCATGTGTTTTTGCTCATTTAATTACTTCTTGCCTGAGCATGTGTAGATACAAGGTTATTCACTGTTGCCAGTTTTGTATGGCAAGTGCTTATATCTACAAAGTCCTGGAAAGCTTCAAATAGAATTTTGTGATTTGGTGATTTTAAGCTAGCTACTAATTAAACAATATAAATAAAAGGAAAAAAAACCTATATTTTATGGTTGTTTTTCAGCTTATTTTTTAACTGACTCTACTAAGATAAGTGGGTTTGTAATTAACCACTTATGGACTGCTAATGTTAAAGTAATCTTTCTGCATTTTATGCACTATACTAACTTCAACTATAAGATTTAATTAAAGGGACTAATATAAACAAATGAATGTAAGTTTCTATTTATATCCAATATAATGGGATTGATTTTCATCAAATCCAGGGAAGTGCTAACTATGTAGGCTCTGTGACATATTCAGTTTGGGGGATTACAGCAAGGTTAAGGGTAAAAATGGAGTGAAGGAGAGGGAACTGAAGAAGATCACAAACATCCTTCCATCAGCTGCCATCTGGGTAACTGGATGTGTCCTGTTTAGAGGTGAGGAACAGTAGGATGATTTGATTACATCTGGGAATGAAGTTACCAGATGCACATCACAGAACCCAGCCAGTTCTCAAATGGGTGAAGGAAAACCACACATCTACTAATTTGCTAACTCCCAGAGGCACGAGTTTTCCAGAATGGTATCTGCAGGAAAACTCTCATCTACATGGCGCTTACACTGAGGATGTCAATATAGTTGCCCTAGACATTCTACTATAAGAAATTCAAAAGAAAACTTTTGTTTTTAAAGCTTTTATATGTCAATAATAATGGCAAAGGTGAAAGGAAAGCAGCTGGGTGTTTTAAATGTGTTAAGTGTGAAACCCAGAACTGAGATTTTTACCTTCTCATTAAAAAGACTAAAGATCAGTCCGAAGCCATGCAGTCCTCACATTGAGATCCCTTAGCTGTAAGTCAGGCACATTAGCTGTTTAGAGTTTCTCTTGTCTTATTATCTATTCTTCTCTTTAGAATTGCAGCAGTTTGGTAAAGTTTCTTTCTTTGCCCAGAAAATTTAATCCACAGGCAATGCAAAAGTGGGCCTAGCAGCTAGACTTTTGTCCACACCAATAATCAACTATGTGTTTGGAGAGGTACTTTTTTCCCTATGGAATGAAATCTACATCTTGAACATTAGTAAGGGCCAAAGTCACTAAGATTGATTGCATGCATCTCTGCTGACTTTATGTGTAATATAGCTTTTGGTTTATTTTCTTTTTCATATGAAGGGATACCTCTGATCTTTGAAAGAGAAGAAGCTATTAAGGAACATTACACTATAAAAAGATTCAGGTATGTTAGATAAATGGTGTATATAACTGGATAATAGCAATTCACTTAGGGCAGTTGATTCCATACTGTTGCCTTTGACTCAGAAATACTTAATACTTTTGGATATACCAAATAACAGATCTTTTTTCAAGAAATATTGAATGGAAAAGTTGAGGACAAATTTTTATTACTACTCCTTAATGCCTGGCAACAGAATGATCCAGGTAGATTATCAGACTCCATTAATAAGAGAATACATTAATAATAAAAAGTTTTTTATTAAAAATAAAAAGGGATATTTCAAACACTACAGGGATGAATACAAAATTATTGAAAATATCTTTGTTACAGAAACTATCCATTTAAAAAAAAGAGAATTTCCCAGAATGGCTCCATTGCACTGGACATTCTAATTGTATGATCATCACTTGTTTGTTTCAGGGGACCCTCCTGCACTCATGAGCTTCTGAGATTGCCAACCAGCAGCCGATGCAGGCCACTTAGAGTCCTGCATGGAGAACCCTCTCAGCCGAGATGGTTACCTGATCAAGAAGACTCACAGGTCCAGGCACTTCAGCAACTCCAGGGGGCAGCCAAGATGCACATGCCACTACAGGCTCAGGAGAACGCACCTAGGCCTCTACAGAGGCAAGCGCAGGCACCTAAACGACTACAAGGGGCAGCTCAGGTGTTCATGCCACTACAGGCTCAGGGTAAGGTGAAGGCACCTAGGCCTCTACAGATGCATATCAGGGCGCCTCCCCGACTACGGCGGGCAGCTCGGGTGCTCATGCCACTACAGGCTCAGGGTAAGGTACCCAGGCCTCTATTAATACAGGCCAGAGTACCCAAAAAAGAGCAGCAGATTCAAGGCCAGGCCCAAATATCAGAACAGCCACAAGATCTGGACCAGGTGCCAGAGGAATTTCAGGGGCAAGAACAGGTGCCTGAACCACAACAAAGGCAGGGCCAGGCCCCTGAACAACAGCAGATACAGAACCAGGTACCTGATGAGCAGCTGGAGCAGAACGAGGCACCAGAAGAGGCAGAGGTACAAGAACAGGCTGTGGAGCCCACACAGGCAGAGCCTGACGCAGAGGAACCTGAGACAATACGCGTGCATGCCCAGGTGTTTCTGCCCCTGCTTTCACAAAACCACCACGTGCTGCTGCCCCTGCATCTGGACACTCAGGTGCTCATTCCAGTGCAGAAGCAAACGGAGGGGGTACCTCAGGCACAGGCCTGGGCACTAGAGCCCCCGCAGGCTGTTGGCTCCATCCAGGCACTGATAGAGGGGTTATCGAGAGACTTGCTTCGAGCGCCAAACTCGTACAACTCCAAGCCACTTGGTCCACTGCAAACCCTGATGGAAAACCTGTCGGCAAACATATTTTACTCTCAACCAGAACAGGCACGGAAGAAAAAATCTAAAGTTTCCAGTCTAAGGCAGGCCCTAGCCAAACGACTGTCGCCGAAGAGGTTCAGGGCGAAGTCATCAAGGAAAGCTGAGGAGCTTGAACTCTCAGATGGGGAAACCCGCAGGCGAAGGCGTCAGCGCAGATGGGAAGAGATCTTCAGTCAGCATGAGGAAGAACTGAGACAAGTTGAAAATGTAAGAATAATCGATATTGAGTCCAAAGTGCAGAGGAAATGTGCTAGTTCATGTCCATGCTTTGCCTCTGTGTATGAGTGAAATTGACATCTTGAGATGTGATTATCGTTCACAGCCCTTGCCTATACTCCTGCAGAACAGTGGTCTTTCTGCTTTCTACTTGTTGAGTTCCTTATTTAGTGGAGGATGGGAAGTATTCTTATGTTCTTAGAATTGTATATATGAAATACATGAAATCTGTTCTGTTTATATAAATACATAAAACAAAAAAGAAAGAAAAAAAACCCAAATGAAACAAATATTTCTTGTGGCCAGAGATTTAGTAAAAAAAAAAAAAATCCAGAAACTTGTGACTAAGAAAAAAATTTTTTACATGATGCAAGTAATCACTTAATATTATCTCTATAGTTAGTATAGTAGCTTTATTATTATTTTTCTACCTATTATTTCTTTTTTAAGATATATTTATTTATTTAAAAGAGTTACACAGAGAGAGAAGAGCAGCAGAGAGAGAGAGAGAGAGAGGTCTTCCATCTACTGGTTCACTCCCCAATTGGCCTCAACGGCTGGAGCTGCACTGATCCAAAGCCAGGAGCTAGGACCTTTTTCTGGGTCTCCTACATGGGTGCAGGGGCCCAAGCACTTCGGCCATGTTCTACTGCTTTCCCAGACCATAGCAGAGAGCTGGATCAGAAGTGGAGCAGCCGGATCTCGAACCGGCACCCATATGAGATGCCAGAGCCTCAGGCCAGGGCCTTAACCCGCTGTGCCACAACACCAGCCCCTATTATTTCTAATAAAAGGACATCATGCAGACATGGGATTATTTTGAATCTTTAAAAGTTACTTTTATAATTTAAATTTTCAAAAACTCATTAAAAAGAAACACAAAAACTTCCTCTAACCTCTAAACTAGTTTATTTGCTCCTTCTTTTCATAGACTACTAAATTATACTATTTGAGTGAATTGAACTCATTTTTGAAAATCAAGAGATTTAAGTCAAGGTTAAAAAGAGAAGGAAAAAATGTTTACAAAATATTTTGTATATAATTACCATGTTCTGGACTTGTCTTATCAAATTGACCTAATTTTACATAGGCAATGACACACTTGCACAGAACATGAAACTAGGTATAATATGGTCTCTGCATACTTTTGAAAGGTGAAGTAAAATATGTTAACCTCTATCTTATTTAGGAACAGTCAATAACACTTTACTCTGTCAAAATCCTCCTGTATAAGTGGATATAATTGACTGGAGTTGTCAAATTTAATCTGGCAACACTAATCTGATAATGAAGAGTTTGTGGGTTTGATCAGCAAATTAATAAGGTTGGACAAGATTAGGGGAGCTGTTATTTTCTAATGCTGTCCAGCATCCATTTATGCAAAAAGAATCCTTAGGATGATCCTAAATTAAACACTATTATTCACGTCCACTCACTTAGCAATTATTGATGAAGTAGTTGCAAACGAACCTTGTCTAAATATCGAGATAAAGAATTCTTTGGTTTTGTGCACAGTGAGCCAACTGAACAAATACTAATTCCCTGACATGTTTTAATATAAGAAGAGGTAAAAAGAGAAGGGGAGAAAAGCCCAAAAGGGGATGGATGTCTAGTTTCCTCCCAAAAGAGGGTGATACAAAGAGAAAGAAAACATATGGAGAGAGGAGGTATAAGTTTGGAATGGTGATAGTTGGCAGAATTTAGGACATTTATAATGCTAATAACTATTCTCAATGAGCCCTGGTAACCAATTAGATCTAATAGGTTTTTTGTTTGTGAAAAAGGCTTTTATTTTTCCCAAAATACTCATAATGCTAACAGCATCAAACTTACTCATTGCCATTCATTGTTTTAAATATATATGTGAGTAGTCATTCTAAAATAGATATATCAATAAATAATAGTTAACGGAGCACATGTGTTTGGTGCAACATCCTGTATCAGAGTGCCTGATTTCTAATCCTGGCTACAATTGCTTTGCATCACAGCTTACTGATAATGTACACCCTAGGGAGAAACAGGTGATGGCTCAAGTTGTTGGGTCTCTGCCACCTATGTGGGAGACCCAGATTTAGTTCCTAACTCCTCACTTCAGCCTGGTGTACTCCTGACTGGGGAGTGAGCAAGCTGATGGGAACTATCTCTCTGTTTCTCTCTGTGTGTCCCTCTATCTTTCAAATAAACAAAATACATAATTTAAAATAAATTTAAAAATAGTAATTGCAAATGATCCTAGGCTTTTGTAAAGGTATTTAGGATCTTTAAGTGTGATCCTTAAAGAAAACATAAAGGAAAGAAAATTAGTGATTCTGTAATCAAGGTCATAGGTCTTTTGAAATATCTGAAATTTAATTAGAGTATAGAGACATATATGAGTGCTTCAACTCACCAGCAGAAAAAAAAGCACACACATTTGTATTATACTCTTTGAGTTGAAGAATATTGATTGGCTTAAAGGGGACAACAGTTTCCTGAACTCCTGGAGCTTAGTTAGGAAGAAATATCTGTACCACTCTATTATTGATCTTCCACTGCTCAAAGAGGACCTAAGTTTGGAGATATAATAACTTACTAAATGTGGGAGTTAGTTTGTGAGTTAATCAAGTTTTAGACTAGAGATTCTTTTTTTAAAATTTTATTTATTTGAGAGATAGAAAAGATAGGAGTGGAGAGAGAGCAAACGAATTGTTGAACTGTTGATTCACTCCCCAGAGCCCCACAACAGCCAGGAGGTGGCTGGGCAGAAGTTGAGAGTTGGAAACTCAGTCTAGATCTCCCATGTGGGTAGCAAGAACTCAATTACTTGAGTAATCGCTTGCTGCTTCCCAGGGTGCATGTTAGCAAGAAGCTAGAATCAGGAGCCAGAGCCAGAAATTGAACCCAGGCATTTGGATGTGGGACATGAACATCATAATCTATGTCATTTTATTAAAGATTGATTTATTTATTTGAAATGCAGAGTTACAGAAGGAGAGAGAAAGAGAGATCATCCATCCACTGGTTCATTCCCCAAATGGCCACAACGGCCAGGGCTGGACCAGGCTGAAGCCAGGAGCCAGGAGATTCTTCTAGGTCTCCCATGTGGGTGACAGGGGCTCAAATACTTGGGGCATCTCCTGCTGCTTTACCAGGCACATCCCTTGGGATTGGAAGTGGAACAACCAGGACTAGAAACAGTGCCCATATGTGATGCTGGCATCATAGGCCGTGACTTAACCTGTGACACAGCGCCAACCTCATAATTTGTGTTTTAACTAGTAGGCCAAGTGCCCAATCTATAGATCAGAGATTCTTAATTTGGATTCTGTAAATGAGCATTAGCATGTCAGCTGTATCCCTTAAGGGATATACAAATATGTGTGTCTATATGAAGTTTTCAGTGAACAGTTTGTAGAATTCCTCAGATTCTGACAGTGTTCCAGAACTAACTATTAGAAACTGATGGTTTAAACCATTTTTAATATTTGGAAATTACTCTCTTTTAAGTTATAGTTTAGGGTGTTGGAGTTCTTCCTATAATTTGATTTTTAGCAATTAAAATGTCTATTTTCTTTTTTATTTGATTCAAAGGACAAAGAAGATGAATCATCAGACAATGATGAAGTATTTCATTCAATTCAGGCTGAAGTTCAAATAGAACCATTACAGCCAGATGATGCAGATCCTAAAGGAAATGAGGTAAATTTCTCAATATGGCTTTCTTTGACATTATTAAGTGTCTAGAACCCTGTTTCTTAAGTTTTTGGGTCTCAGGATTTTCTTATATTCTTCAACATTGAGGACTCCAGAAAGCTTTTATTTATTATATGGCTTGTGTCATCCAATATTTAGCTTATTAGAATCAAGATAAAAATTTAAAAATTTGATGAATTTAAAAAGTAGTAAAACTGTATGTTTTTAATGAAGACCAACTATATTTTCCAAAAAGTTTAGAATGACAGTGTTTTACATTTTTTGCAGATCAGTTTAATCTATCTTGCTAAATGGAAATAGCCAGATTCTTGTCCTACTTCTACATTTGATCTGTTGTCATATGTTATATTATTGGAGGTATATGAGTCAAAGCTGGTTTCTTACATATAAGTGGTAATAAAGGAGAATTTGTATAGGTTTTTCAGATAATTGTGGATATTCTTTGATAATAAACAAAACTGGAGACAATCTAAAATCACATTAATGAAATGTGGTTAGCTGGTAATATTAAAATCCATTACAATGTCCTATGATTTTTAAGTTCATGCATTGGTAAACTGGAATATATGATTCTCTGTGCACATAGGTATTCTCAAGTGATTACACGTTTCATTATTCAGTATCAAAAACAGCATTACTAATATCACCATCAATTTCTTCATAAATGTTTAGTGTTTATAAGTTGTCAAGTGCTTGGTAACAGATAGGGGATTTAAAATTCTACTTTTCTCTAAAAAACTTAAATTTTATTATTGCTAACAAATAGCACCAGTTTCTTTCCTTGAGTTGACAGGCTTACTTTACTCATTAAAAATAAAATGTCTAACAAACATCCATAGTATGAATAACCAGAGTTTGTCAATAATTCCTTAAGTACTGTCCAGGAGAAATGCAAGTAGTTTAGTTTGTGACATAATTTCACATATCTTTTTTCCTTGTATGTCTCTGTTATGGGATGCAGTCTGTGATATAGGTGTGGGTCATTTCATTTGTAGTTGATTTTCTTACTTACAGGAATAGATAAGTCCGTTGTAGTGTCCAAGTTGACTTATTTATCACATACATTGGTGAGGTCAGAAAGATAGGTTAAGTTTTTGTTCAGACAAGGTAGCAACACCACAGTCACATTCCTAATAGCCAACTGGCTAAAAATTCTCTTGGTCACCAAGGGAGATTAGATAAGTATGTGAAGAAGTCAAATTCTTGCCTTATTGATGGTGGGTCAAGAACCACTTGCTCAACACTGGATTCTTCACAGGGGCCTACTATTAAGACTTTTATAGACAATTTTCCCTTTAAAATGTAGTCCCCTTGATGCTAACAGTCTTCCGAAGGGCATAATAAAGTGTATTGCTTTATCCATACTAACCATTAGCAGAAGGGACATAAACTGGGTTATATTATTTAATGAAAAGAATTATGTCTTTCTCTCTGCCTTAGTAATTGACTTTGCTAATTCTCTCAGGTAATAATTATTACCCTAAGCAGGGAATGGTTTACTAGTATGAAAAACTTTCCTGAGATCAGCTTCATAAACCAAGAGACCTAGATTGGGTCAGTATGAGGCCAGTTATCTGAACTAAAAGCAGAAAAAGTCATATAGATGCTTATCCTGAATACTGGCAAACACCTGGTTATGTTTGGAAACACTCATTTGTAAAATATAAAATACTAACATTTTAAATTTCTCACCTACCTATCTGAAAGGACATAAAGACAGTGTGGATCAGTTATCTCATTGAAAAAAATAGTGTGCTGAGGCTAGGTAGTTTTTTAGAAACTTCAAAGTGACCTTATCAGCATGAAAATACAGATATTTTTAAAAAGTGTAACACATTGAAATTTCCCAGTTAAAGAATCTAATGTGACTGCTTTGTTGCATGTCAGAATGATTCTTTTTTTAAGCAGTTAAAATCAGTTATAAGTACAAACTTTGTGATATCAATTTGGTGAGCCAATACTTTATGGCCCTGTCTACCAGTGTTGGCAGAAAATAACTTTGCCCCATGATGGAAGCCGGTTCATTATAGTTCCTTTTTCTTGAGAGTTTTGGTGTATTATATGAGTGTATAATAGTAACATCCAAATTAATTCACGTAGAGGCATTTAGAATATTGATTAAGACAGTATAGATGAACTGTAACATAAAAAAAAAAAAACCATACTTAAAGATGGACAGCTCTGGCCGGCGCCGTGGCTTAACAGGCTAATCCTCCACCTTGCGGCGCCGGCACACCGGGTTCTAGTCCTGGTCGGGGCGCCGGATTCTATACCGGTTGCCCCTCTTCCAGGCCAGCTCTCTGCTATGGCCCGGGAAGGCAGTGGAGGATGGCCCAAGTCCTTGGGCCCTGCACCCGCATGGGAGACCAGGAGAAGCACCTGGCTCCTGGCTTCGGATCAGCAAGACGCGGAGACGCGCCGGTCGCAGCGGCAATTGGAGGGTGAACCAACGGCAAAGGAAGACCTTTCTCTCTGTCTCTCTCTCTCTCACTATCCACTCTGTCTGTCAAAAAAAAAAAAAAAAAGATGGACAGCTTTGACTCCTGAGAGATTCAATGATGTCTATAATATGGAAAATCTAGGGTTAGTTTAAAATAGGGAGAACTTCAAACTTAAATTTTTAAATTGCAAGTGAGACATTAGGACTTGATATAAAAAGCAATGTCATAACACAGAGAGAACATTAAATTAGGAGTTTCAAGACCTGCATTCTGATTTTAAATGCTCCTTGGACGTGGTATAAAATTCTTAGAAAAGTCATTGTCCCACTCTAGGTGACAGATTCCTCAACAATAAAATGAGTGGCTTTGATTATATTCTCTCCAGAATCCACTCCTATACAAAAATTTGAAAAATACACCAGAAATTATGGTTAGGCAGATCTAGCATTATACAGAAAATAATTATGAACATAGGATGTACAGTGAGTCTTTTAAAAAGTTCACAGAAAGTGTGTATTATGAAAAAACTGCATGGATTTAAAAAACCTTTTGTACTAGAATAAGCTTATCACATTTCCAGGAATTTTTGAGGTACACACATATTTATGAAAGTCATATTTTATAGGAAAATATATATGAGGAAAAGTATTTTCCCATAAGTTAATAACTCAGAAGTATTCATGATTGCAAATTCTACTAAAATATTGCATTGTGTCTTTAAGGTCCAAGAGGCTTCTGTGTCTGTGCCTTGCAACCAGGATCGTGCACACCGTGTCAAGTTCTCTTCAAGGTGTGTATCTCTGATTTCTATATTCAAATTACTCATGATTAATTATCACATGGAAAGCTCTACTTTGTTTCCTTGATATTAGTTCTCTATAATATCAGAACTAGAATATCAGCATTTGCATCATTGACCCACATTTAAAACCTTAACTGCAAAGATCCGTTAACCAAATGTTTCACATTGGACATAATCCACTCACTATGTCATGTAGTTTGAGAACTAGCTGGTGAGAGTCACAATTAAAAAAAGAAAAGAAAGAAAGAAATGAGGGCCAGCATTGTAGTGCAGCACGTTAAGCCACTGCCTGCAACACTGGCATCCGGTATGAGCACAGGCTCAAGTCCTGGCTGCTCTGCTTCCAAGCCAGCTCCCTGCTAATGCACCTGGGAAGGTAGTGGATGATGGCTCAAGTGCTTGGGCCCCTGCCACCCACATGGGAGACCCAGATGGAGTTACAGGCACCTGGCTTGGGACTGGCCATTGTGGCCATTTGGGGAATGAACCAGCAGATGGAAAATCTCTGTGTTCTGCCTATCAAGTAAATAAATAAGTCTGTCTTTTTAAGAGAAATAATGACAATGACTTCTTTGACAGAGTTACATCATTAATTATAGTAGATAAAAAGACATGCACTTTCAAGTGGCTTTTTTGTATGCACTGCATAATAAAGCACAAATACATATTATCCCTGATCTCAGAAGTTAATGTAGCAGATGAGCAAGCCTGATAGAATTAAAAAGGAGAGAACGATCCAAAATGATAAGTGGGATACACAGCAGACTTATAGAATGGCAGATGTCCTAAAGAGCACTCTGGCCTCAGAATCAGCCCTTAAGGCATTCACATCTGGCTAAAACATCCATGAGAGTATTTTAGGCATGGAAAGCCAAGACACTGTGGCAAAAAAAAAAAAAAAAAAAAACAACAAAACCCTAAATGAAAGATCTCTGTGAGTGAGATCCCAGTGGGAAGAACGGGTCATCAAAGAAGGAGGTACCTTTCTCTGAAGGGAGGTGAGAACTTCCACTTTGACTATGGCCTTGTCGAAATAAGATCAGAGTCGGCGAACTCAAAAGGCTTCCATAGCCTTGGCAACTCATGACAAGAGCCTCGGGTGATTACTGACGCCATAAACAAGAGTGTCAATTGTTAAGTCAACAACAGGAGTCACTGTGCACTTACTCCCCATGTAGGATCTCTGTCCTTATTGTGTTGTACTATGTGAATTAATGCTATAACTAGTACTCAAACAGTACTTTACACTTTGTGCTTCTGTGTGGGTGCAAACTGTTGAAATGTTTACTTAGTATATACTAAATTGATCTTCTGTATATAAAGATAATTGAAAATGAATCTTGATGAAGAATGAGATGGGAAAGGGAGTGGGAGATCGGATGGTTGTGGATGGGAGGGAGGTTATGGGGAGAAAAAGCCACTGTAATCCAAAAGTTGTACCTTGGAAATTTATATTTATTAAATAGAAGTTAAAAAATAAAAGATGCTGAAGGATAAAGCCACAACGTGTGACCATATATTTGGCATGCCATATCATGTGAGAAAATATACCAATGGTTTTTGGTAAATCTACCCATTGATGAACAAGCCTGAAAATTACTTATGGTCAAAATCAACTTTCAGGCTCAATATTGTATCAATAAAATATAACATGTAATATCAATACCAGCCACTACAGTTTTTGATCATTACTGTATTGGTCATCTTCAGTTATCTTCAAAAGTCATATTCCATATTTTAGATGAAGTGTGCAATGTGCTTTCCGAAGTCCAACTTTTAAAATAGATATCCTTCAAAAATCATAGCCTCTCCAACTCCAGCTCACAGTATAGAGGACTCAGATTAATCCATTCAGCCAGCCATCAATAAATATTTTTTGAGTACTCACTATATTCAAGATATTAGACCGTGAGGTCCAGTGGCATCCAGTTGATATTATGCAGTATATATATTCCTACCTCAGTAATTTTTTACAACTCCATCTATTTATGTCTTCAGATTTTACTGGTTTACAGAAGCCTTGAAAAAAGTGGAAAACAAGACTGTGAACTTTCTTTTTCTCAGCACTCAATGAATGAGTTGTCATGGTCCTTCTGACCTCAAAGGGAAAAAAATAGTTTTAAGTAGTTGTCTTTGATATCTTGGAAGATAACTTTAATAAAATCTACTATATATAAATTAATCCTAGTGTTAAACTAGGAATGATTAATTACTTTATAGAAGGGATTCAGAGTTTCACGAATAGCAAATAGGTTGGTTTTAAATATGAATAAACTTAAAAAAATTAATTTAAATGAAGCTTGAGTCTTTCTTGAAAGGTTGGGCCAGGGAAAATACTTTTGTCTGCTCCAGGTCTAAGTCAATAGCCAAATTCCTTCCCATATAAAAATTCCACAGCAACTATAAAATAAAGTAGCATGATCCAGACCAATTTTCTAGATAGTCTTTAAATTTGAATAGTAAAACTATTGTACCCTGCATGTCCATTCATCTATCTATGTACCTCTGGAAGAGGACATAAAATATTAACCCCATGCATCTAAAATCAGGTTAATCAGAGTAGAATATGTGGCTTAACAATGGCACATTTGATCATGTTAAAATATTCGCATGCACAGTAAGATTCTGGTTATTGCTGTACTATACAGGTAATAATATTATCTGAGTATTAGCTTAGAGAAATTTTATAGGATTTTTTTAGAAATAAATACAGTATGTGAAGAAAACATATATTACATGGAAACGGGTTTCTTATTCCTATATATTGGCTGTTGTTTCTATGTTCTAGATAAAATAGTAAGTTCGGGAAAATGGAAATTGGAAAATATCATTTAAGCTTTACTTCCTTTCAGACTAATATCTAGCTATATTTTAAGCAAAACTGTTTGTTGGTCTTTATGTTGCGTTGTACACTCCCCTTGTGAATGTGAGGACATCGCACATGCTTTTCTGTCTTTTCATTAGTGTTCTTCAGCTGTCTCTTCTGGAAGAAGCTGAGAAGCCCATTGAGAACAGAGAAAGAAGTTCACAAAATCCTGAAAATTGCCTGGCAGCATCAGGTGATTCAGAGCATAAAGTTTCCACAGTCAAAATACAAAGCTAATGTTTATCAGCTTATATTTCAGAAGTCAAGAAAGAAGAATTTCCAGAAGGAAAAAAATCAACAGTGTTAGGGAAGCCACACAGGATTAGAAGCAGAAGGTCCCTGGATTTGGCAATTGTGTGCTTGAGGTTGACCTTTGATAAACGAAAAACGATTTTTCTGAATTCTGCTTTTGTTTGGGTGGTAGTTAGGAATGTGTCTAGAGAGGCAAGGCAGTCAACTTTGATTTCTGAACTAGGTGAGAAAAAATGGGAAAACAACTTGAACAAGGCCTCTCCAATAGTCATATTTATAAGCAACCTTTAGAATATTGGATGGAGTAATTGTGTTTTATATATTATTTTGTGATCTCAAAATATGATATATCCAGTAGTTGCAAACTGATGACTTCACTCAGAATACATAAAAAAAAAATCAATCAAATCACATAGACTAACTTTACAAATTGTGATACGAATTGCAAACAAGTAGTTTTTTAAAAATGTGTTTTTGAGAGATTTAAATGAGTTACATATTTGTAAAACATTAAAATAAACAAAACCAAAACTGCCTTAGATCACAAAACCTGGAGTTAAGCTGTTTTAAACAAATTTGGTAAGTTATATAAAGGAATAATGCCTGATTGAGTTCCTGAGCTGTCTATAACAATGTGGAATACAGATTTTACTACAATGCCAGTTATATAAAAAGAATATATATGAACTTTTCAAAAAATTGAATATTCAAAGATCTTAAAAGTCTTATTCTTCCTAACAGGTTCAAATTTTAAGTAGTAGTGTCTCCTGAGCAGAAATACTATATTGTGACAAATAAGAGTGAGTGAAGAGTAACCTGAAGAATGTTTTTCCAGAAACTTGTCTTTCTAGTTCAGTGAGGGCTAATTTTTCTAACAATGGGCTAACCTACTAGAACTTGAAGGAAATTTCATATAAGATCCCAAGGCAGTCATGAATGTTAACTGGAGGGAGAAGGAAATAGTATCTGTGCAGATAATAGTGAACTTTTCAGCTCTAAAAGTCAATGATTTGATTATGGGTGCTATGTAGACCATTTGAGGTTCTCATGACATTACATGCTTCATTATGGAGCAAATCAGAGCACCTTGCTACATATTTGCCTCAAAATCTCAGAGTACTAACCCAGACTTCTTATTTGATGTGCTAACACACAAAAAGGCTTGAAAGTAAATGGTTTTCTGCAGAAAAATAATAAATGACAAAAGTATAACAGCACCAGGAGATTGGGACTCAAAGTGTAAGATATGTTCAGTGTAATGTTCTAGGATGACAGTAGTGTTTTACAAATACCTCATTTTTGGAGTTGTTGTGTCTGTTCTCTGGTTATATAAACCAAGGCTGAAAAGAAATGAGGAATAGTAGTATTTATCATTACAGTCCAAGCACATAGAAACAATCAAAAGGGAACTGAGTGTTCCTTTAATAACTTTTTCCAAGCACACTAATCTCTACTTACTGATTTTTGAATCTGTTAAATATTCTTGCTGTATTCTCACCACAGGTGCAATTTACCATACCACAACTCAGTATCAAAAGCTAGAATTGCAGATCAGATGAATGTGCATTGGAAATGAAAGTACCTGGACTGTGGAGCTGAGCTGTCCAGTGTGATCACCAGTAGCAACGTGTGGCTATTAAAATGAAAACAAGGGAAGAAAATAAAATGCAGTTAAAAATCAATTTCTCAGGCACATTGACTCTATTCCAAGTGTTTAATAGTCATGGGTGATTAGTGATGACTGTAGGGACAGTACAGATATAGAATGTGTTCATCACTGCGGAAAGTTCTATTGTATAACAGTGGTATAGAAAGATCCCCAGGTTTATTTTAATAAAAAAGGGCAATTATGTTTTGTCTATTTTTAGTAATTCACTGTTCAACTATATTGAAATTACTTGAGGATATATCATTGGGCAGAAATTGGAGGTG
This sequence comes from Lepus europaeus, assembly GCF_033115175.1. Lineage (NCBI taxonomy): Eukaryota > Metazoa > Chordata > Mammalia > Lagomorpha > Leporidae > Lepus > Lepus europaeus. The sequence continues at coordinate 46,931,455 of NC_084850.1, forward strand.
CGGATTGCAGAGTCAACTCCCCTGTTAAGAGTTTTGTTAACTATCATCTTCTAATATTGTCTATTGGGCTTTCTCTTCTAATTAGTACGTGGAGCCAGTGATACTCCCAGATATTCCTATCCTTTGTACATTCATTTTTTTTTAAAATGGATCTACCTGGCAGCCAACATTAATGTTTATCTTCTTGCACAAATAGAAGTATTTAGCAAGTGTACACTTAATTGTGCAAGCAGAAAAGCTATCTATGTCTCCAGAGGGAACAAAACAGAAATTGGAATCCTGGCTCCATGGAAACTTACCAGGTGATATTTCCTAAAGGAAATTACAGAGACTGCAAGAAAAACAATGAATTAAACTGTTGTACCCACTATAGAAGTAAAGGCAATGTCTGCAATCGGCACTGTTATGAATGTGTTTCTGATATTCCACAGAATCTTCTTCTGAGGAAGAGAGTCCTGTGACTGGGAGGAGATCCCAGTCCTCGCCGCCTTATTCTACTATTGATCAAAAGTTGCTGATTGATGTCCATGTAGGTTTGCGTCTTAACATCTTTGTTTTTTTTTTTTTTTCTAATTTTCAATTTGTTTTCATTTACACATGTTCAGTTGAGTAAGGAAAGGTTAAAGAGATTCACTTTCTCTTTTGTTAGTCTCTTGTAGATTCCCATTGTTGTGCTAGCTTGCAGTGTATGAAATCTAGAAATTAAATTTGAAATAAGAAAGCCCTTAATTGATAATTTTATTTTCCACCATTCTGTGCTAGTTAGAACATACTTGAGAGGGGCCGGCACCATGGCTCATTTGTTTAATCCTCTGCCTGCGGCGCCGGCATCCCATATGGGTGCCGGTTCTAGTCCCTGTTGCTCCTCTTCCACTCCAGCTCTCTGCTGTGGCCCGGGAAGGCAGTGGAGGATGGCCCAAGTGCTTGAGCCCTGCATCCACGTGGGAGACCAGGAGGAAGCACCTGGCTCCTGGCTTAGGATCGGCGCAGCGCCGGCCGTGGTGGCAATTTGGGGAGTGAACCAATGGAAGGAAGACCTTTCTTTCTTTCTCTCTCTCTCTCTCTCTCTCTCTGTCTTTAACTCTATCCATCAAATAAAAAAAAAAGAACATACTTGAGAGAGAAATGCTAAAGAGCTATTTGTTGAAGGTAATCTTAAGTTAACAGTAGCATTTAGATACTTTTGTTTAATAGCATTTCTTAGGTGAAAAGGCAATACATAAAAATAAAACATTACTGAAAACTAAAATGTCCTCAGATTGTATAACCTTAAAGTGTCTTCCAACTTTTTTGTCAGTATCTGACCATTCCAATTTTATTTTTGTAATTTTCTCTACCTTACCCTGCATACATGTATTCCAGGTTGCCCAAAACTTGCCATATCACACATACCGCACTTAAAAAGTAGGTTTATATTAATTTGTTGTTTAAAAGTGTTTTAAGGTACTTTAAGACAATCTATGACATGTAAAACCAGAGCTGAGAAATTAACATATCAATTTCAAGAACAATGTGTTGATCCCAAATGTAAGGGATAATACAAAAGCAAAAGTGACTATATCCATAGAGCATCAGATCACCTGTTCTATTCTCTAGCATCAAAAGCAAGTGTTTACTCCTCCTACTACAAGTATGGGTATAAAGAAATAAAGTGAGTAAATTTTTCCCTGTGTGATCTAGAAAAGCCACTAACAATCACAGTATGATGTTTGGGTTTTGACACTCATCATCACTAAAATATTGACTCTATCTAGTGAGTGAACCTTTTTTTTCTATTGAAAATATATTTTAAAGTGTTGTGAGCTTGGGATTTTTCCAATGTAGAAGAAAAACGAAAGGCTTACTAGAGATTACATTAATGTTTCTTGTGCACACAGGTTCCAGATGGATTTAAAGTAGGAAAAATATCACCCCCCGTATACTTGACAAATGAATGGGTGGGCTATAATGCACTCTCTGAAATCTTCCGGAATGATTGGTTAATTCCTGCACCTGTCGTTCAGCCACCTGAAGAGGATGGTGATTATGTTGAACTCTATGATGCTGGTGCTGGTACAGAAGGTGATGATGGTGATTCTAATGATGCTTATGAAGATACTTATGACCGTGCCAATGGCCGTGATGGATTGGATAACCAGTTTGATCAGGCTAATGTTGTCCGCGAGGGCCATGGTGGTCAGGACAACACTGACGAGTTTGGTGATGTAGCGAATAATCACAATGATGCTCCTATTTGGCCAAGGTTGGTTTTCCTGTTTTTAGTTAGAATCTATGTTTTATTACTTCAGAATTATTTGAATATTTAACTCATTTTTAAAATTTATTATGAAGAAAGTGAATGAATTACACTTGTTTATGTGTACATTATTCGATTTTCAATAATTTTAAATTTTTCTAATGCAGAACACTTAAATTTTCAGTTTATGTGCTATTTCATTAGTATTTAACAGTTTCATTATAACTGTAATTGGGCATTTAATTGAATGCCACTGAATCATTAAACTCTGCAAATTCACAACTAGAGTGAGAAATAATATGACAAAGTGTACTACTTAATAATCTTAAGATAAAGTCCTGCTAAATGTGAGCAGAGGAAGCATTTCTCAAACAGTTATCAACATAAGTAACATATATAAAATGAATTTTATCTGGTTGATTGATGGAGAAATTTCCAGAGCTCTTTTGATTTTTTTCTATCTAAAAAAACTTGACAAAGAAGTCCATTGTCAAAGAAATTTGCTTTTAGAATCACCACAGATATGGTTGTCTAATGTTTCTCTTATGCAAATAGATAATTGAGACATTTCATTAAGCTTGGTGTTTTTAGCAAATAATGAAATGACTATTTAGCTCTATAATATATGAAGTCTTTATTACTGAACTTCCTAGTGGGAGTAGTAGACCAATGGGATCTGTAGCAAAGCATTTGATACACATGTTAGAAAACTTCAGCAGATGTTAAAATTAATATAAAGCATATATATATAGTAAGAAGAATAATTTAAATGTTGTGCTTGAGCCAAAAATATGGGATTGATCATTCATGTGGCTGTGAAGTTGCTAATGCACTAAGAGTCTGTTGTTTAAGAGAAAACGCATGTTCTTAGTACTAATTTAACACATTTACCTCCCAAAGAATCCAATATTTCTTCCCTGTGCCATCCCAATGCAGTCAGGGAATTGATGGTGACAATACTGGGAATTTCACATTTAACACTGACAGGACATTGGGGCATTTTTCTTGTCTATATTGTACCAATAGTGTTTCTGTAGAGTAAAACCAAACTGGGCATGGTAGACATGTGTAAGATACATACTAATTGTTTCATTCGTTAACTTTCATATGCATTTTATTGGGTGGCTTTCTTTAATTAATCGGAGCTTATTATCAGGGCAAGCTATGGCAGAAATGGAAGCAGTGAGCAAGATGGTTATGATGGAAAAGAAGGTGCTGGCGGTGGCCGTGGAATCTATAGATCCAGTAGAAGACGTGGAGCAAGCGCATTCTGTGAGGTCAGTGCAGGCATTGGAGACCAGAAAGGACTGGAGGGAAGGGAGGCAGTTGAATTAATGAAGAGTGGAGCCCTTGAGCTCAATGGAGAACAAAATTGCTCAGAGACATATGATCTAAGACTGATGAGATTCACATTCCAGGAATCTGAACATCATCAAGAGATTATGCACCATTTGAAAAAGAGAAGTCCTGGCCGGCGCTGCGGCTCACTAGGCTAATCCTCCGCCTTGCGGCGCTGGCACACCGGGTTCTAGTCCCGGTCGGGGCACCGATCCTGTCCCGGTTGCCCCTCTTCCAGGCCAGCTCTCTGCTGTGGCCAGGGAGTGCAGTGGAGGATGGCCCAAGTCCTTGGGCCCTGCACCCCATGGGAGACCAGGAGAAGCACCTGGCTCCTGCCATCGGATCAGCACGGTGCGCCGGCCGCAGCGCGCTACCGCGGCGGCCATTGGAGGGTGAACCAACGGCAAAGGAAGACCTTTCTCTCTGTCTCTCTCTCACTGTCCACTCTGCCTGTCCAAAAAAATAAATAAATAAATAAAAATAAAAATATAGAAAAAGAGAAGTCCTTTCATTGTGGATGTGTTTCTCCATGGGATGCATAGGATTTCCAGATATTCCAAATGGATTTTAATATCCTATGCCCAACCCTTAAGCATTTTTAACTATAGATGTATGGGTAGATTTGTAATAGTTCTTATTTGGATGGTTCCTCTTGACGTCCATGGACAAAAACTTCTTATTTGTTTGCCTTTGTCACTTAAATCTTATGACGGGGTAATGTCTCAGAATATAACCAGTTTTTTAAATTAATTAATATATGAAAATTGTGCATATTTTTGTGGTACAATGTAATAATTCAGTACATCTATACAATGTGTAAAATCAAACCAGGGTAATCAGTATTTCTGTCTGTTTAAAAGCTTATAATGTCTTTGTGTTGGGGCCCTAAAAATTCTCTTCTGATAATTTATAAATTATATGATAAGTAGTTGCAAGCTATAGTCATCTTATTGTGTTGCTGATCACTAGAGCTTCTTATTCCTGTCTAACTCTGTTCTACCCATTGTCTCCCCAACCTCCTTCTGTTTCTCCTCCTCCTTCATAGCCTCTAGTGACCACTATTCTACTCTTTATTCTAGGAAATCAGCTTTTTTAGCTTCCACATGGTGAAAACGTGGTATTGCTCTCTCTGTGCTTTGTTTATCTCACTTACAGTAATGTCTTCAAGGCTCATCCCTGTTGCAAATGACAGGACTTCATTCTTTTCTATGGCTCACTAGTATTCCAGTGTTGTTTATACCACGTTTGCTTTTCCCATTGTTCCATTGATGGACACCTCATTTGACTCCATACCTTGGCTGTTGTTACTAGTGCTACAATAAACATTAGAGTTCAGGCTTCTCTTTGATATCCTGATTTCATTTACTTTGGATATATACCTAGTACAGGGATTGTTAGATCCCATGCTAGACTTAGTTTTATTTGTTAATTTGGTTTTGAAACTCCATGTAGCTTTCCATAGTGGCTGTGCTAATTTACATTCTAACCAGCAGTGTATAAGAGTTTCCCTTTCTCATCCTTGACAGCATTTATTATTTTTTGTCTTTTTGATTATAGCCATTTTAATTCAGGTGAGATAATCTGTCATTTTTAAGTGTACTAATCGGTGGCATTTTAGTTCAGTTGCGGTTGTACAACCATCACTGCTATCGATTTCCAGAACTTGTGTCATCCCTTACAGTTAAATAAATGAACAGTTAAGTTCGAGTTTTTCCAGCTCTTGGTTACCTCTGCTCTATATCTGTTTGTGATACCTCTAGCTAACAAAGGAGGAGAAGGAACTCGTTTAAATGCTTTCTAGTGGCAAAGCAACAGCAGTGGGAAAGTATCTATATATCTATATCTTTCTGTCTCTCTGTCTCTCATTTTCTGTGTGTGTGTATGTGTGTATAACCTATCTATCTGTAAGGACACTTCGAATAGTTCATGGAAAATACAATTAAAATAAATTGATTTGAGAACTGGCATTGTTGCACAGTGGCTTAAGCTGCCGCTTGCGATACCACATCCCTTATGAGTGCCTGTTCAAGTCCTAGCTGATCCACTTCCAGTCCAGCTCCATGCCAAAGCACCTGGGAAAGTAGTGGAAGGTGGCCCAATTATTTTGGATGCTGCCACCCACAAGAGAGACCTGGATGGAGTTCCAAGTTCCTGGCTTTGGCCTGGCCCAGCCTTGCTTTTGGGGGCTATTTGAGGAGTAAATCAGCAGTTGGACAATCTCTCTCTCTCTCTCTCTCTCTCTCTGTAACCTTTCAAATAAATAAATATATCTTGAAAAAACAAAAATAAATTTATTTTTGTGCAAAATATTTTGAAATCCATACTTAAGTTTTTCAAAAATTCTACATTTTGGTTGTGATAACCCAGGGGATCTCTTACATTATGGAGATGGAATCATGCAATTTTTGTTCTTCTGTGTCAAGCTAATTTCAGTTAGCATCATATTTTCAAGGTTCATCATTGTGGTAGTTTGTATCAGAATTTCATTCCTTTTTAATGCTGAACAGTATTTCATTGAATTCTTATACCATATTTTGTTTATCCACTCATTTTTCAATGGACATTTGGGTGGTTTCCACTTTTGTCTAGTGTACATATTGCTGCTTTGAGCATTGATGTACAAGTATCCAGTTGAGCCCTTTCTTTTCAGTCCTTTTGGATATATCATCCCCAGGAGAGGAATTTCTGTATCATATAGTAAGTCTGTGTTTAACTTTCTGAGGAATTATTAACACAGACGGTTTTAATTGAAGTAATATGCTATGTTAGACAAAGTTTTTGTCATTCACAAAATGTTAACAGCCTTTATAAATAGGTTTAAAATATTCGAGTAGCTCCAGAGATGCTTCAGTAGGAAGTGCCACAGAGAATATTTGCTGGAGCATAAACCAGAAGATATTTGAACTAATTCTTGACAAATGGGGAGTATCTGAATATCTGAAAATACAGGTGGGGTTTGAGAGAGAAGAAAGATCATGCCAATACATTCTCAGTCTACTGTCCTGTCACACAAACTGGCTTTGATAGTTCTATGGTCCCTCATGAAGTAATGTTCCTTGTGCAAGCTGTTTCCTCTATCTGGAAGGGAACCTCCTCACCTCTTCTCCGCTTGGTGATCCAACTCAATATGATCAACTCAAATATGATGCAACTTGAATATCATCATTGGCTTCCCAAGGTATAATACTATACCATTTTGTCTGTGCTTATAAGCATTTTGCCCACAGTTCCATTTTAGTACTTAAGACATTGTAATTTAGTTACTTGTTTACTTGCTTTTCTGTTATTCTTGATTTTGAACATTTTAAAAGGAAAAACTATGTCTAAAAAAGCTTTGATTATTTTTCTACCAAGTGTGATTATTTTTCTAACAGCTTACCCAAAGTCAGAGTACAGCCTAGGGACTGACCACTGATAGACACACATTAATTACGAAGAAAAGTAAAGAAATAGGAGCGGCAAGATGGCGGAATAGGAAGGGAGCACATTGATAGTTCGTCAAGACACACGTTAATATAAGTGGAGATACTGCAGGGTCAAGGAAGAGTAGGGGAATAAACAGCAGAGGAAACTCTTCCGGAACTAGTGATTCACAGTGGACCTGCGTGGAGAGCGTGGGAGCCCAAGTTCGGGACACCAGCGGCAGACTCAACGTTGGCACCAGCGCTGGAACGCGAGGTGAGCCGAACCTCCATAGCCCGAGACACCAGCGGGCAAGCGGAAAGAGGAGGCTAGAGGGAACGAGGCTTGAAACTCCGTGGGGAAAAGTTCACCAGGCTAACTAGAAGAGAGAGAGGAAAAAAAAAAAGTGACCGATACGGACACGAGTTTCTCTCTCTCCGCTCACCTCTCAAAGGCGAGCAAGACAAAGAGCAGGCGCCATTTTGGAGATACGTCATAAGCAGGGCGACCTCAGGTCTGCACCGACCCTGAGCCTAGCAGAAAAACCTGACTCTGGGGGGAGGGGTGAAATAACAGGAGATTAGCATCTAACTTGGCAATCCAGTGGGAGACTGCAGGAGAATTGGAGCCCACACTGAGGGCAGCACAGATTCCCTGTGTGGTCCTTGGGAAAGAGCTTCTAATCTCTGGCTCCTGTGGGTATATCATTTGCCTGCTAACTACCTCCAAGTACGTTCAGCTGTGTGGAATTACTTCCCTTTTGAATCAAAAAAAAAAAAAGAAGAAAAAGAAAGAGATTTACCACGCCTAACCTGGGAGTGTCATCTTTGACACACCCTCAGCCCTGAGGAACCAAACACAGCTCTCAGTCCACACTCATCTCAAGCCTCTAAGGCTCCACCGAAAGCAGACAGTCCACTTAATATAGAGCCATAGTGTAACAAGAAAAAACACCACAGTGAAGAAACCAAATATCTCCAACATGCCAAACAACAAATGCAAAAATCGAGGTAACAAGAACAAGGAAGACACTATGACGCCCCCAAATGAAAAAGACACCCCAATGCAAGATTATGAAGATGATGAGATAGAAGAAATGCAAGAAGCGGATCTCAAAAAATTGATAAGAACATTAAGAAGTTCTCAAAAACAAATTCTTGAACTACAGAAATCCTTCATGGACAAGATAGAAAATCTCTCTCGTGAAAGTGAAATATTAAGGAGGAATCAAAATGAAATGAAACAATTAGTGGAACAAGAAACTCTGATAGTGACGAGAAATCATAATGAAATGAAGAATTCAATAGATCAAATGACAAACACATTAGAGAGCCTTAAAAACAGAATGGGCAAAGCAGAAGAGAGAATATCGGACTTAGAAGACAGAGAACAGGAAAGGAAACAGGCAAACCAAAGAAAAGAAGAAGAAATCAGAAATCTAAAAAATATTGTCGGGAATCTACAGGATACTATTAAAAAACCCAACATTCGGGTTCTAGGAGTTCCTGAAGGCATGGAGAGGGAGAAAGGATTAGAAGGCATTTTCAGTGACATACTAGCAGAAAATTTCCCAGGTTTGGAGAAGGACAGAGGCATCTTAGTACAGGAAGCTTATAGAACCCCTAATAAACATGACCAAAAGAGATCCTCACCATGACATGTTGTAATCAAACTCACCACAGTGAAACACAAAGAAAAGATCCTAAAATGTGCAAGAGAGAAACGTCAGATTACTCTTAGAGGATCTCCAATTAGACTCACAGCAGACTTCTCATCAGAAACCCTACAAGCTAGAAGGGAATGGCGAGACATAGCCCAGGTACTAAGACAGAAAAACTGCCAGCCCAGAATACTATATCCTGCAAAGCTCTCATTTGTGAATGAAGGTGAAATTAAGACTTTTCATAGCAAACAGAAACTGAAAGAATTTGTTGCCACTCATCCTGCCCTGCAAAAGATGCTTAAAGATGTGTTACACACAGAAACACAGAAACATGGTCACCAATATGAAAGAAGGTAAAGGAAGGAAACCTCACAGCAAAAGATCACAGGAAGCTCAATTTCTCTTTGACATAGAATTAAACTCTGATGCTCTGTTAAAGCAATGCGTTAAAGTAATCTATTATGTTCTCTTGATGTCTGTTAAATTCTAATTGTTCAAAAACAGCTGAATTTTTATTAAGAGCTATGGGTTATCTAAATATGTGCTTTTTTTTCAAAGATTTGAATAATCACCTCGTAACAAGATCAAATTTGGTCTATGAGTTTATAATTTTAAACATGGCGACTTAAAGTCTTTTGTCATCCACAGTTATATATGATGTGCTGCTCATAAAACTAAAGCGTTGTTGGTTCTGTGTTTAGCTGTCCTCCTATAGGTTCCTATGGACTTTTTCCAGCCACTTTTATTGTATTCAGTACTTTGGGATGGCTCTGTAAACAGATGAAGCCAATAATGTATTCACAGTACCAACTGAGAGAAAGTATGGTTAACTGAGGTTACTAAAAACAAAAAGCAATTCAAATCAATTGGCAATCTACAAAAAGAGTTAAAGATTTTAAAAGCTATTATTAAAAATGCTATATTGGTCTATTATGCTATGTTATATGTGTGTACATATTGTATGTCCACATGGGGAAATTTTATTAAGAGTTTTATTTTAAATGGCTTATAGATAAGATTGTCCATAAATTGAAGCTGCTAAAATCAATCAAAGATACATTTTAATTTGTGTGACCTGAATCTGTGTATCATATGTTTTAAACTTGTTGGTAGAAAGAAACTAAAAACATTTTATATGGTTGTGCTTAAGTTTACTGATTAAACAAACTACACCATGTTAGATATTTAAGAGGTGTTTTCAAATACATGATTCTTAAAATTTATAGAAGGCATTGGACCTTCTGGTAAATGTTTTCTTAAGTTGTTATCTAATGGTTGAAACGGTTTGCTAAGTATTCATGTGATATTGCTATTGTCAGCAAGCGATCTAGGACTTGCTCCCTCATTTCTCTATTCTAAGCCCAACTTCTTCTTTCGTTTCTCTATTCTCTTCAAGGTAGGAAACTAATTCTATTATGAAGGAATCTGTAGGACGCACAATTTAATCTTTAGACCTTATAAAAGAGATGGCTAACATTTTTCTGTAATAGCATAGCCAAAATAAGAACTTAAATAATAATCTCATAGCTAGATTCACTTCGCCATCAGCAAAGTATACAGTAAGTAGAAAAAACCTCCCTTTCAGACCAAAGGGAAAGAAAGTTTTAAAGTGAGAATATAATTTTCCTCATGGGCATTGTCTACCTTAGAAAAACTACTACAGAACATGCCTGTGACTATAGACTTGTAGTTCAGGCCACCGAAGATTAGAGATGGGACACGGGCACTCCCTTGACTTGCATCCTCTGGTCTGCTTTAACACAAACCAGGAGGAAAAGAAAGCTAGGCATCAGAAGCAATGGGTGGCAGGCCTATTAATGGCTGATCTGTACAGTGATCTGCCCTCAAGGAGACCCAACAGGCCAGTCCACTGCAGTGGCTGTCAATGTGGTAAGCCTGGGCTTCAGCAGAAGTCAGCTTGTGAAGAGCCCTGGCAGCTCTGCCAAGAGTTGGATCACTGGAAATGGACCTGCCCTGGAGTCGAAGGATGCCCAGGTCAGAGCCACAGATCTTATTGGCTCTAAGCTGAAAAGCCCTTCACTCAGCCCAACTTCCAAAGTGACCACTGCAGCTGAGGGGATGGTCAAGTAGGGTCAGCAACATTGCAGGCAGAACTGTAAATTTCTTGTTAGAGATGCCCCCTGCCTTTACCTGGCCAGCTCTCCTCCCAGGCCAGCCAAGTCATGAAAGTCAACAGAGTGCCTTCCCCTAGGAGGTTCACACCTCCCTTAGGATATACCCCATGTGAAGAGATAGATAGGTCTGGGCCTCTTAACTTACAAGGCCTAAAGCCCACCAGATTATTACCAAGCCCCTTCTATCAGGTTCTATTTGCCTCTCAATCAGAAAACTTAATTGTAGCTTAGACAGCACCTTTCTTAGCTCCTCTAATAATGACTCTGTCCTTTGTTCTAGACCCTGTCTAGCGTACTTGGGCCTCATTCCTTCGTAATCATAACCTCTACTCTACCACCAATGGCTCTACTCCCAACCTGTGTGTACTGATGGCCCTCTTTCCCACTTAATGCTGTATAATTGTTCAAACCTGGTTAATGCCACTGTTAGGATCATTGGTTACTATCCTCACTCTGTCTTTTATGACCTTGTCTAAATATGATCAGAGTCGGCAAACTTGGAAGGCTTCCATAGCCTTGGCAACTCATGACGACAGCCTAGGGTGGTTACTGGCGCCATAAACTAGAGTGTCAATTTGTTGGGTCAACAACACGAGCCACTGTGCACTTGATCCTCATGTGGGATCTCTGTCCTTAATGTGCTGTACATTTTGATTTGATGCTATAACTAGTATTCAAACAGTATGTTTCACTTTGTGTGTCTATGTGAGTGCAAACTGTTGAAACCTTTATACTAAATTGATCTTCTGTGTATAAAGAGAATTGAAAATGAATCTTGATGCAAATGGAAGGGGAGAGGGAGCGGGAGAGGGGAGGGTTGCGGGTGGGAGGGAAGTTATGGGAGGGGGAAGCCACTGTAATCCATAAGCTGTACACTGGAAATTTATATTCATTAAATAAAAGTTAAAAAAAAAAGAAAAGTAAAGAAATAAAAATTTTCAGATGAGAACAAACACTCTTAAATGGTTTCCAGTGGGAAAGAAGCATCAATGGGGGAGTATTTATCTTTCTGCACCTGTATCTATTCATCTATCTATCTATCTATCTATGAATCTATCTATAAGGGTACTTCAAATAGTTCATGAGAAAAAAATTAAGTTCATGAAATTAAAGTTATTTCCACACAAAAATGCTGAAATGCATATGTGGCTTTTTCACAAAATGTATTTTCCATGAGATGTTTGAAGATACCTCATCTATATCTGTCATTTATGTTCTATCTTAATGAAAGGAACAATGGAATTGCAGTAGAATGTCCCAGAATAGGTTTCATAGAACCCCCGGATATCTCAAGTTATAGTAAAGAAAGTTTAGAAAATTTGCAGAGTGAATGGATTTTCCTTTTATTTGAAATTTCAAGAGGACATGATGCCATATCATGCTTTTGTGGTTAGAAAAGTCACACAAAAAGTATCTGAGAGGGTGGCAGAATTCTCTCAGTGCTAAAAATTGCTGTTTCAAAACATAGATGATCCTATCAATAGGTAGCTTTACCAAAAACCATTGGTATATTTTCTCACATGATATGGCATGCCAAATATATGGTCACACGTTGTGGCTTTATCCTTCAGCATCTTTTTATTTTTTTAACTTCTATTTAATAAATATAAATTTCCAAGGTACAACTTTTGGATTACAGTGGCTTTTTCCCCCCATAACCTCCCTCCCATCCACAACCATCCCATCTCCCACTCCCTCTCCCATCCCATTCTTCATCAAGATTCATTTTCAATTATCTTTATATACAGAAGATCAATTTAGTATATACTAAGTAAACATTCCAACAGTTTGCACCCACACAGAAGCACAAAGTGTAAAGTACTGTTTGAGTACTAGTTATAGCATTAATTCACATTGGACAACACAATAAGGACAGAGATCCTACATGGGGAGTAAGTGCACAGTGACTCCTGTTGTTGACTTAACAATTGACACTCTTGTTTATGGCGTCAGTAATCACCCGAGGCTCTTGTCATGAGTTGCCAAGGCTATGGAAGCCTTTTGAGTTCGCCGACTCTGATCTTATTTCGACAAGGCCATAGTCAAAGTGGAAGTTCTCACCTCCCTTCAGAGAAAGGTACCTCCTTCTTTGATGACCCGTTCTTCCCACTGGGATCTCACTCACAGAGATCTTTCATTTAGGTGTTTGTTTTTTTGTTTTTTTTTTTTTTTGGGTTTTTTTGCCACAGTGTCTTGGCTTTCCATGCCTAAAATACTCTCATGGATGTTTTAGCCAGATGTGAATGCCTTAAGGGCTGATTCTGAGGCCAGAGTGCTGTTTAGGACATCTGCCATTCTATGAGTCTGCTGTGTATCCCGCTTCCCATTTTGGATCGTTCTCTCCTTTTTAATTCTATCAGTTAGTATTAGCAGACACTAGTCTTATTTATGTGATCCCTTTGACTCTTAATCTTATCATTATAATCAATTGTGAACTGAAACTGATCACTTTGACTAGTGATATGGCATTGGTACATGCCACCTTGATGGGATTGAATTGGAATCCCCTGGCACGTTTCTAACTCCACCATTAGGGGTAAGTCTGATTGAGCATGTGCCAAACTGTACATCTCTTCTCTCTCTTATTCCCACTCTTACATTTAACAGGGATCACTTTTCAGTTAAATTTCAACACCTAAAAATAATTGTGTGTCAATTAAGCAGTTCAACCAATAGTATTAAGTAGAACAAAAAAAAAAATACTGAAAGGGATAAAGTATTAAGTTGTTCCTCGACAGTCAGGATAGGGGCTGATCAAGTCATTGTTTCTCACAGTGTCCATTTCACTTCAACAGGTTTCCTTTTAGGTTCTCAGTTAGTTGTCATCGATCAGGGAGAACATATGATATTTGTCGCATTGGGACTGGCTTATTTCACTCAGCATGATGTTTTCCAGATTCCTCCATTTTGTTGCAAATGACCGGATTTCATTGTTTTTTATCCTTCAGCATCTTCTGTATAAGTTAATGGAAGCAGGCTAGATTCTTAGTGAAGCCTGTTCAGAGTGTTGAATTTGTGTTGGTTGATTTGCCATCATAAGCTTTGTTATTTGAAAATTATCCCTGCAGGTTTTTTATGCTCCAAGTTCCATAAATGTACCTTAAAGCAGTGGGACGGATACTCTCACACTGGGTTTTTTACTTTTCCATGTGGCCATTTGGCATAATGCAGCTGCATATCCGCTTCAGAAATAAATTCTGCATCCAAACGGTAGTTCTCTTATCTACTAGCTCCGTGACCTTGAATATATTAGTTAACTTCTCTATACTTTGATTTCATATAAGGAAATTGGAGATAATTATACTTACTTTTTGGGTTGTGGCAAGGATTCGGGAAGATATGTAAACAAGATCCGTAGTATCGTATCTGGTACATGGTAAATATTTCACAAATGTTAGGTCCCAAATTGTACACTTGAGGAATTAAAGCTCCTTGCATTTTTCCTAACATCAGTTGGCTTAATAGTAGGTTAGTTCTTTTCTCCTCTGATACATAGGATTTTTTTTATTAAATACCAACTTTATAAGAATAGGGACATTATAATAATGTGTTCTCTTTTCAAATCCTGTGGTTCTTTATCCCTCTGTTAACCTCCTAATAAAATAGGTTTGGGATTTCCTTTTAGGAATTAGGTGGTGGAGATGAGGCCTCCTATGCCATGGCCTCAGGTGCTGCACCCTCAGAGCTTGATGATGGGGATGACAATAAAGACATATCAGAATCATCAACACTATCAGGATTTTCTGCCAGCCACTCATCTGCTTCCAGAGGTTCTGAGGGCTCTGTTGATACTGACTTTGCCAGTGCCATTTGTAAGTGTGTTAATATTTGCTAAATGCTATCTGTTGACATATAAATACTAATTAGCCACTGGTTCATGCTATAGAAGGAATAAATTCATTCTCGTATTCAGTTCACACAAATTCAGCTTGATAATATGCTTTTGAAAAATCTCCTTCTGGAGTGGATGTTTAGCCTGATGATTAAGTCACTGGTTGGGACACTTGCATCACATATTGGAGTGCCTGAGTTCAAGTCCCAGCTATGTTCCTGATTCTAGCTTTCTGTTAATGGGAGGCACCAGATGGTGACTCAAGTAGTTGTGTCCATTTCACCCACATGGGAGACCTATTGAGTTTCTGGCTCTCAGCTCTGGCTGTTTGCATTTGGGGAGTGAACCAGTGGATATTCTCTGATATCTCTGATAGTTTCTCTCTTTCTCTCCCTCTCTCTCTCAAATAAATAAAATAGTAATTTTTTTAAAATGTGTGAACCTTTGTTGTACCTAAATTGAAGCTACATGTGAAAAATTGAATCCCTCACCATTTTTTTTCAATTCTAATCATAGTATCAAAAAATGTTCACATTTGGCAATGTATTTTTTCTTTTTTTAATTTTTGAGATAACCTTTTAATTTACATTATAGTCAAAGGCTTAATGCTTACTAAATAAAAACTTCAACAAGTCAAAAGTGAAAAGAATATACTCAGCAGGAATATAGGCAAGGGAATAAACAATATTTATTTTTTTGTCGTTAATTTAAGAGAGACTGAGGCACACACCCACACACACCCACACACAGAGCCGGGGGAGAGGGGAGAGAGAGAGAGAAAGAGAGAGAGAGAGAGCCATCTGCTACTTGAATATCCAAATGCTTGCAACACTCAGGTATGAGCCAGGCTGAAGTGAAGCCAGGAGCCTGGAATTCATTCCAGTTCCTCCATATGGGTGGCAGGGACCCAAATACTTGAGCCATCATCTGCTGCCTCTCAGGGTGCACATTACCAGAGGTTGGAATCAGGAGCAGAGCCAGGTCTCAAATGTAGGCATGCTGATATGGGATGCAGGCATCCCAGGCAGCATATTAACTGCTGCCCCAAATGTATTCTATGCATTTGTGTTAAATGTGTTGTGTTGACTATATGCTTTGTGTTATCTGATGGCTTAAATTACTGGACTGATACCTCTAGTAAAGCATAGAACACAACAAAGGAAAGGGAGCTCTTCTAGGCTGTTTCTCATGTTTAGAAGCAGTAAAGCGCCTATATAGTATTTAGTAATTTCTCTCAATATCTCCCTCTCACTTCTTCACAGTATATGCTGGTTTTGTGGAAGTACCTGAAGAATTACCTAAGCGACCCTCTGATGTCAATGTTAACCCACTCTATGTCTCATCTGCAAGTAAAAAACCACTAATCCACGTGTATGAAAAGGAATTCACTTCTGAGATCTGCTGTGGTTCTTTGTGGGGTGAGTTTGGTGTCTTAAAACTGAGGGTTATTTTTTTTTCAAGAATGTATTGTAACCTAAGTACCAAACATGGGACACATTATAGACATAAAAATGTGTTTGCTATTACCAAACCATTAGCAATCAAATAAAAATTGTATTTATAGTAGTTAATTTGCTTAGAATTGGTTTTGCTAACTTTTTCACTCTGTGCAGCTTCAAGTTTGAATTGTTGGGTCCCATGTTTTTTATTCTATTCTTTTGCTTTAACATGAATTAATTTGACTCAAATATAAAATTGGACTAGGTTGTAATTATTTGAAAATTTGAACTTGTTATTTCTTTTTTGGGTTGAGTTCAAAATATGATACCTGATAAGGTATTAAAAGAAAGATTTCTGCAAGACCTTGATTTTTAAACAGTGTCAAGGATTTGTAGAAAAAGTTCTTTCTATAATGTCTCAACATTAATAGACTTTCTCAATCCTTTGTTTCAGAAGAAGTATAACCACGTCGGTAGTGCTGAGACAATATTTTACCTCAAGCCAGTCTGAATCATAAATGCAATAGAATAAATGAATATAAGAAGGGGAGAAATCCAAAGTAAATGCCAACCTCCAACTTTTGCACTTCCATAGATTTTGCTTCATGTATGAATGAACAGGAGAGAGAGTTTTAAATTGGAAATAGAACAGGCTAGCAAACATTATTGTAATATGGATCGAACAACTTAGGGAAAGAGTGCCATCTTCAAAGTTGTGCTAATTTAACATCTCAGACAAAAGATGGCATTAACATTTGTCTGGCAACTACCTAGAAATGTCAGTAACAACTACTATTGCACTTTTATAAATTGCAATGTTGTATTTTAAAAACCAAAAGATTATAGTAAAAATCAGCTGTGATTCCCCCTTTGTCCCTGTTTCTCCTGTGAGAGGAAGGTGAAGTTTCTAGATCGGCATGGGCTGGAAATTAGAGAATTGCTAAAGGACAGGGTGGGAAAATGATGGCACACACATTTATCTCTTCTCCTCATACCCACAGAGCACAAAGATTCTATCTGGCTGATTGTCACCTGTGTCTCATTTACAGGGACAAACTCCCACAATAATCTGAAGTATATTGTAACTTTAGTTCTATCTTCGAGTTTAATCCTGTTGTTGGATCTTTAAACAGTGCTTATATTTGAATAAATAGAGCCAACCAACAGATAAAAGGGAGTGTAGGAATTTAGATTTGTGAAGATAGGAAATAATTTCAGAGGCATGTAGCAATGTAAATTTTTCATATATGTATGAACATAGAATCCCTCAATTTATAATTATTTTAAAAGCATGAAAACCTTTATGGTTAGGAATGAGAACTGACCCTTTTTATATACTAGACTAAGGCTATTTAATGGTAATTTTGAAAAGGGTTGTTTGCATAGTGTTTTTTTTCTTCTTACTGTTTGTTGAATTATTAGTGTTAAGGTTAACCTTATGAGTATAAATTAAACTGAAAGTAGATCATTGTAAAAATTAAAAGAGTAAGATAGGAGGAGGAAGGGTGGGAGTGTGGGCAAGAGGGAGGGTAGGGTAGGAAGCATCACTGTGCTTCTAAATCTGAATGTATGAAATACATGAAATTTATTCACCTTAAAAATTTTTTAAAGAAAATGGTTGACTGATTTTGATCAAGTTTGAGGTACTACTAATGAGTGTTAAGATAGATTTAAAATTCTGTTTATGAGATAGTCTACCAAACACCAGTCAGTGGAATACTGCCAGAAAGTGGGTTATCATCTATATTTTCATGTTTTTCAATGAAATTTGTTCTGTTGATAGACAGTGTGTAGTTACACAGTGTGAGGTTAACATTAGCTTAAAATGATAAAAGTCACCTTTACATAGCTCAGCATACTGGCATAGCAAAGTAGTAATATAAATGCAATTACAAACATAATCTGAGCTAATATAGCATTTTTCTCTTTTATATGTGAACAGGAGTCAATTTGCTGCTGGGAACCAGATCTAATTTGTATCTGATGGACAGAAGTGGAAAGGCAGACATTACAAAACTTATAAAGCGAAGACCTTTCCGCCAGATTCAAGTCGTGGAGCCACTCAATTTGCTGATTACCATCTCTGGTTTGTTTAAGAACTAAAATTAGCTGAGTAATTATGCAGATTAATTAGGCTGCAAACTGGGTTAAAGACTTTCTCAGGTGAAAGTGTTCATAAGAGAACACTTTAAATTTAGCACTTAATTGGGACAACAGATATTCCTACTCTGATTTTCTTTTACTATGTAAGCTAACTTCCTTTTTTGTGGTGCTCTTGATCTAGATTAGTGGTAAGACGAAGCATACTGTTTGCATATTCGTTGGTTCTCTTCCGAGTAGCGTCCTACCATTTACAGCGCTGATTCTCCTCCTGTGTACACACACAACCACACCAATATCATAAGAGCATACACATAGGTTTAGTCACAGGAATGGATGCACTAAAGAGCTCTGCACTTTCCCCATAGGAAGCTGGAATTCTTAGTTTTGCTTATCTGGAGCCAGAACCACTGAATAGGAGAGAGCACATAAATGGCTGTAAACAATGACTGTGATTATTCAGCAGGATTTGCTCTCTGGAAGGCACTAGCTTTAAACTGACAACATGCAAAAAAGGGAGAGAGAAAGTAAAAATGGTTTGGCTATGGAATACAATGATGTTAATCACAGTAATTTACATCAGGTTATATATTTATATATGATAGTATAATCAGTGTGCAAATTGCCATATTGTATATTAATGATTATATATATGCCAAATATGACTTACTTTACTGTAAACTTTGGTTAGAGGGGAAAACCCTACATAGGTATGCTCAGACTTACTTTTTCAAAAATAGTGTTTCATGGTGATTCATTTATAGTTGTTTGAGGTACACAGGCGTGATATTTAGTTTGTGAAAACATCTGTGTGGGTTACAGCATACACATTAGGATAACACATTTCTTTTTATGCAGCTTTCTCTAACCCAAATGTGCCCTTCTTCAATACTTGAACTTCTCTCAGATGTGAATAAATGGGGGGCCAGTGCTGTGGCCTAGTGGTGCTTGCGATGCTGGCATCCCATATGAGCAGTGGTTCGAGTCCTGGCTGCTTCACTTCCCATCTAGCTCCTTGTTAATGCACCTGGGAAAGCAGTGAAACATGGCATATGTGATTGGGCCCCTGCCATCCACGTGGGAGACCCAGATGAAGTTCTGGGCTCCTGTCTTTGGCCTGGCCCAAGCCTGACTGTCTCTGCTTCTCTCCTGTCTCTCTAACTCTGCCTTTCAAATAGATAAAAAAATCATTTTTTGAAAAAAGTGGATAATTTTTTCACCAAATAGTTTTAAGGACAGCAGCACAGTAAAATACTCAATAGTTTAAAGTGCAAATTTGTTTTACCACTTAAGAATAAAAAGGATGTAAACATAGTCACATGAAGCCCAATATTGCTTGAAAAATATTATGTAAAACTATATTAAAGATTATTTGCATAAATAAAGAAAAACACTATTATTGGGCTTAGAAATCTTATAATATAAAAATCTTATAATAATAAATTCTATAAATGGCTAACAGGGAATGGCTAACGTAGGAAGATAAATTTGTGATTTTAATGGCTGTTGTTTTCCTAATGAATTGTAAGGTTTTGCTAGGATTTACAATTAGAAAATTAGCATTAACGATAAATTAGACCGAGGAAATATAATGAAGCTATTTAGTCATTTTGTAGGCTTGCTGGAATGACAGAATACAAAGAGACCTATCTCAGTGGCCCTAAATACCCAAACAGTGAATGCTCAGACGTATTACCAGCGACAGCCTCTACAGCTGTGCTCCCCAGAGGGCTTAGGACTTAGGAAAAAGCCAAGGGACAAATGAATAGATGATACTTCTGATTCCTGTGCATTCTCAACCTATTCCAAAGAACTGTCTTAGATACATTTCAGATAGGCACATAGGGAGCTGGTAGACAACCTTAACTATGTCTTTGAAGTGAGATCCTAAGAAAGAATTGTCTGGGGCCAGTGCTGTGGCGCAGCGGGTTAAAGCCCTGGCCTGAAGCGCCAGCATCCCATATGGGCACCGGTTCATGACCCAGTTACTCCACTTCCAATCCAGCTCTCTGCTATGGCCTGGGAAAGCAGTAGAAGATGGCCCAAGTCCTTGGGCCCTGCACCCACATTGGGAGATCTGGAGGAAGCTCCTGGCTTCTGGCTTCGGATCGGCGCAGCTCTGGCCATTGCAGCCACTTGGGGAGTGAACCTGCAGATAGAAGACCTCTCTCTTTCTGTTTCTACCTCTCTATGTAATCCTGTCTTTCAAATAAATACATAAATCTTTAAAAAAAGAAAGAAAGAATTGTCTATCACTTTTCCAAACTCTGAAGAGGAGAATTTGATGTGATATACTTTTTTAAAAATGGTTTTTGGTTTAATGAAAACATTTCCTTAGAAAGACAAAATACCTTTATTTTGAAAAAAAAATTATTTATTTGAAAGGCAAAGCGTTAGAGAGGGAGACACAGGGGAAGAGAGAGAGAAGAGAGAAGAGAGAATGAGAAAGAGAATGATACATCTTCCATTATCTGGTTCATTCCCCAAATGGCTGTAGTAGCCAGGTCTGGTCCAGGCCAAAGCCTGGATCCAGGTACTCCATCCTGATCTCCCACGTGGGTGGCAGGGGCCCAACCACTTTGAAAATCCCCTACTGCCTTTCCATGCATGTTAGCAGTAAGGGGGATCAGAAACAGAGCATCTGGGCCACAAACCTGCACTTTGATATGGTATACCAGCATCACAAGTGATGACTTTACCCACTATGCCACAATGCCAGCTTCTCACTTTACCTTTTTGTTCTTCTAATAAATGAAAAAAAATATTGAATTGAAATATTGTATCTATTTATCAGGTCGTAAGAACAGACTTCGGGTGTATCATTTGACCTGGTTGAGAAACAAGATTTTGAATAATGATCCAGAAAGTAAAAGAAGACAGGAGGAAATGCTGAAGACGGAGGAAGCCTGCAAAGCCATTGATAAGTTGACAGGCTGTGAACACTTCAGTGTCCGTAAGTCCCATTTCGTGTTTACCATAGTTATATACATTTTGCTTCCTGTCATTTGGTGAAGTACATGATAGTGAAAGACAAAATGGACAGAGGAAAGGATTTGCAACTTCAAATATAGAAATCAAAGAATTTCATTGAGACATCTTCCAGGTCTTCCATGCTATACTCTTGACAGTTCCTGAGGAAATATTGACTGGCTGATAAAGCTAATGAAGTTAAGTCTAAGTAATTCCTCACCTTTCTTCCCTTCCCAGTCACCCTAAGCATTCCAAAAAACCAATATTTATTTCCCACATCTTTATAGCTTCAAATATAAATATTCTTGATGTATCTTCAACAACCTGCAGAGACTCACATGGTATTCTCTTTCTTTGGTATAGCAAAAAAAAAAAAATAGAATACTTCTCAATACTGACAAAGAAGCTTTATGATGAACCAAAAAGAAAATTCTTCTACGATCTTCTAACTTTGGTGTCCACTATAGGTATTCATGAGTATAATTTCTAACTACTCTCTGTCTGGTTAGAGTGCTTTCATATCGTCTGTCTCTTCACAACCATTAGTGTGGAATGAAGTCACTACTCCAGGATCTCATAGTCCTGCTCTCAGCTCTCAATGACTATGTAGTGATGTCTTCCCATTGTGTTCGATTTCCAAAGCAAATTGCCTCCGCTCTTGGCCTGCTTATAGTCTTTCCCTTTTCACTAAGTGCCACTTCAGGCATGGAGTGGGGAGGGGAGATAACTGGAATCACATTCTATTAAGTGCAGCAGGACGTTTCTGTACTGACTGACCAGGATGGAATTTCACATGTATGTATATGTACATAAATACCACGAAAGGAGGACAAGCATACTCAGATAACATAGCACTAAATAAATGCCCTACTTTCTTTTAGTTTTATATATCGCTACTTCCTTCCAATCAGATTATGTACATTTGGTAACTCCACAGATGAAAGCTATCCCTAGATGTTAATCTATGAGTTTATATAGCAGAACTGCCTCCTACTAACTTGGGAATTTTTCATCCAAGAAGACATAGTTACAAAGGTTGTCATCTTGCACATCTGTCCTCTTGGTAAGGGAAAGGACTGATTAAGTCCGGCTTTCCTGGCTAATTTCATTCCAGTCTGCCCTACCTCTCAGAATAGCCAAAAAGCATTTGTCCCATTGACAGATGAAACAGCACTACCTTCACAGAAGGATAGCAATGGATCATACTTGCTTGCTATTTTTGTAGCCTTCAAAGTCCAGTAAAACAATAGATTGGCACTAATTTCTGCCCTATATTAAATCTATATGAAGTATTTGCTTAAAAGAGAATCCCTTTGCTTGTTGGAGCTTATTAATCATTCTCCTTTGACCTACTTTGGAATAATACAAAAGAAAACGAATGAATAAGAGCAAGTTACACTCAGATTGAGAGACATCAAGAGGGAGGAAGGGAACGTGAGGGAGACAAGGCAGGAGGTAGAGGGAGAGGGGGAGAAAGAGAGAGAGAGACTAATACCACCTGGAAAGGAAAAAGAGCAGTATCCCAACCTAGGAAGAGTTGTTTTAGTGAAGTATATAATTTATCAAATAAAACAATGTATTCTTTGTTTTAAAGATTTATTTATTTATTTGAGAGTCAAAGTTACACACAGAAAGAAGGAGAGGCAGAGAGAGAGAGAGAGAGGTCTTCCATCTGCTGGTTCACTCCCCAATTGGCCACAACGGCTGGAGCTGCACTGATCCAAAGCCAGGAACCAGAAGCTTCTTCCAGGTCTCCCATGCGGGTGCAGGGGCCCAAGGACTTGGGCCATCTTCCACTGCTTTCCCAGGCCATAGCAGAGAGCTAGATCAGAAGTGGAGCAGGTAGGACTCAAACTGGCACCCATATGGGATGCTAGCACTGGAGGCGGTGGCTTTACCCCACTATGCCAGAGCGCCGGCCCCAAAAAACAACATATTCTTTAAGAGCCAAAAAGACTAGCTAAGAATAAGCATGTACTTTTTTTACTCTTTTATCATTAAAAACGGTCTTATTAAAATAATTTATATACCATTAAATGTGCCCATTTAAAGTGCATGATTTCATGTTTTTAGAAAGTTTGTATAGCTATGTGACCATCAGCATGACCTAATTTTCATCATCACCCCCCAAAAGGAACTCATGTCCATTAGTACTCACTCCCCATTCCATTCCTCTCCTGTTTGCTTCCTCTCACAAGTATTTACTTCTTTCTGTATAGAATTACTTCTCCTGAATAGTTAATACACATGAAAACCTAGATTACATAGCCTTTTGTGTCAGACTTCTTTGACTTGGCATAATGTTTTAGGGTTCATCCATGTTGTATCATTCATATCATTTTCTTCCTTTTTCTACTGAATATCATCATGTTGTTTGACCATACTACCTTTCCTCCATTCATACATTGGTTGATGGGCATTTGTACTCTCTCCACTTTTCGGCTCTGCTCTGGACATTTTTGTACATCTGTCTATGTGAGAGTATATATGATTTGTTTTTCCTCTAGTGGTGCAGCTGGACTGTTTTTACAAAGTGGCTGTACCATTTCACATTGCCATTAGTAATGTGTGCAGGTTCCATTTTCTCAACAATCTCGTGAAAACTTGTAGATGTCTTCTTTCTAGCCATCCTGGTGGATGTAAAGTGGTATCTCATTTTAGTTTTAATTTGCATTTTCCTTATGATTAATATTGTTGAGTGCCTTTTTATGTGTTTATTGGCCACTTGTACATTGTCCTTAGAGAAATAACTCTTGAAAACCTTTGCCTATTTTTAATTGGCTGGTCTATCCTTTTGTTGTTGAGTTGTAAGCATTGTTTAAATATTCTACTTACTAAACCCTTATCAAATATATGATTTCGAAATATTTTCTCCCATTGCATAGGTTGTATTTTTAACTTTCCTGATAGTATCCTTTGTTATATAAAAGTTTAATATTGATGAAGTATAATTTATCTAATTTTTTTGTTCCTTTTACCTTTGGTATCAAATATAGAAATGTGTTGCCATATTCAAGATCATCAAAACATTTATCCCTATGTTTACTTCTAAGAGTTTTACAGTTTTAAATCTTACATTTAGGTATTTTTAAATCCATTTTGAATTAGTTTTCATAATGTGCTATGAGGTAGGAGTCCAAGTTTATACTGTTGTCTGTGGATACCCAATTGCCCCAACACATTTCTTGAAGATATTGTTCTTTCCCTATTGGATGATCTTGGCACAATAGATCATAGATGTGTGAATTTATTTCTTGACTCACAATTCTGCTCCATTGATCTGTATGTCTATCCTTATATCAAGTACCATGATGTTTTGATTAATATAACTTATAGTCACATTTGAAATCCGGAAGCATTAATCCTCAAATGTTGATTTTCCTTTTCAAAGATTCATTTATTTAGAGCTTCTCACAATTCCATGTGAAATTTAGGTTTAGCTCATCCATTTCCAGAATAAGAAGCCTTTGAGATTTTATTAGGTATTACATTGAATCTGTAGAGATAGCTTTAGATAATATTGCTTTATATCAATATTAAGTCTGCCTATCCATGAACATGGGACATTTTTACAAATGTTTATGTCTTCTCTCATTTCTATAATCAGTTTTTTTTTCAATTTTCAGTGTATGATTTGAAGTGCTCTTGAAGGCACATGCATACAGTCCATAAAAGTAATTCTATCACTTTTTTGGGACATCAAATTGTAACCAAGTAAAATATGTATGTTCTATATTCTTACATCGTGGTTACAGCATTTTCAATGACAAATACAAATACTTGAGTGTTTTGTGGCATTGTTACTTCTTTGTATTTTATCATTGTAGTCCAACATGAAGAAACAACCTATATTGCAATTGCTTTGAAATCATCAATTCACCTTTATGCGTGGGCACCAAAGTCCTTTGATGAAAGCACTGCTATTAAAGTGAGTGATTGCTTTCCCCTTTGGATCATACAGCTTTTCTTTTGAGAAGAAATTGTAAACGTAACAGTATTATGGATCACAGGTGCAGAATTACGTATCATTCTTTGATAGTTAATGCAATTTGAATATGCCGTGTCAATAATTATCATGTAACCCTTTTTTAGACAATTTGCAGGCACCACAGCAAGGGAGAATATCAGGGAAATCCCTGACTCCTTCCTCTGTTTACAGGAATTTCCCACCAGCTTCTCACTCCCAATTCCTGTAGTCAACATGAAGATCTTCTCTTCTAGAGCCCCAAATACAGGTTCTGGGTGTCACCCCAATGACTTTAAGCTGAGAACATCCCTGTTCTCTTCTAGTGGGTGGATGGAAAGAAAACGAATGTAAGGAGAGGTGTGGCGATGATAGAGGGTGAACCTCATTGGAAAAGGAAAGAGGGAAGAGGAAATCTTTACCCCAGTTGCCATGGCTACCATACCTGGGGGTGGTGGGGAGGAAAGGGATGGGTCTACATTCCCTCCAAGTTGGAACTTTAAACAAGTTTTTCTCTTGAATTATTATTGTGAAGTATGGTGACTAAGCTTACCATACTTTTCCCACATGTATTATGCTTTAACTGAACATCTATGGATCAATCATGGAAGGTAACTATTGAGTGTCCCAAACAGTTAAGCTATTGTTGATTGTTTTTACTCACATCCCATAAATAGGGAAATTTTTGCATCTAGAGTAACTTATAATGCCCCATAATTACACATAAATAGAATGGTTTTGTGTTTATTCCATAGTAATGAGGGATGATTAATAAACTGGCAGCATTTTATTGAGTTCAATAGCTCCTAACCTGGGATGTAGAACAGAATCAGCTGGAGTATTTGTTAAATGTTAGATCTCAGACCTCACCCCAGGTTGAATTAGTGGATCTGGAGTGGGGCCTGGGAATCTGTACTTTTAGCACATGTTCCAGGTGATACTGGACTAGTAGGTCCATGAATAGGTTTTTGCAAAGCACTGACAGATACACATCCTACATATTGTTCATGAAATACTTTTGTGTCTTAGGTCACGATGTGTTTACATAGTATATTTTTTAGGTCAAAACATCATGTTTATACAATAAAGAAGGGCTAATTCTTGGGACTATCTCTCAACATCCATTTGCAAAATAATGAACTTCTTTTATAAGTAGCACAGACTAATATATAGACTGTATGGGTCTACATGTCACAGATTACATCCCTGATCTGATCTCCTTAAACTGGGCCTTGGGTCAGCTGTCATTATTTGGATATGGGTTTGTTCTTGGGTGTCTGCTGATTGGTCAGAGCTACCTGGTATGGAGCTGGAAAGCAAAGAGCTAAGTACCAACAGTCTGTCTAGCCTGATACACACAGTTTCTGGCCTAGGTCCTCACTCTACTTCTTGAATTCCACCTCCTGACTACAATATTGTGAACCCTGTGATGCTCAGTCCTGTACCCTAACCTGATCTTGGCAGTTAAGCCTGTTTGACCTTTGTTTCCTTGGACTAGAAACCATAGGAGCCTAGAGTATACCCAGTCTATGGTAGGTTAACATGTCTGGCCTTTTTCATTCCCTACCAAGTATGCATTGATCAATCAGCAGACTCCGAAGGAGACTACATGTCCTATGAAGCCTATATACGAATACTGGCAAAAATACAGGCAGCTGATCCAGCGAACCGGTTTAAGAGACCAGATGAGCTCCTTCATTTGCTGAAGCTCAAGGCAAGAAATTTAAAAACCACAGAGTGCAGGACCAGACAAGGCTCTTAGGATGATTAGGAACTGGACCTTTGAAAAGAACACTCAATATTTAGAACATAAATGTAGTTATGTATTTTTTGTAGTAACAGATGCAAGAAAAGTTGTAATACATAGATCTCTAAATACAATATTGCCATTTAAAAGATTCAGCTGGGTATTACAAAACTGCAACCCTGGCAAAAAAAAAGTAGGGGAAATTTTGCCTTAGTCAGAATGTCATTTTTGGCCTTTTGGCCACATTTGGTTTTATATTTGCAGGTATTTCCAACACTTGGTCATAAGCCAGTGACAGTTGACTTGGCTGTTGGCGCTGAAAAAAGACTAAAGGTTTTCTTCAGCTCAGCAAATGGCTATCACATCATCGATGCGGAATCTGAGGTTATGTCTGATGTGACCCTGCCAAATAATGTAAGATAATATCTTCAGATCCTTTGAAATTATGGTATACCACTATTTGAGTTTTTCCAACTGTCCAAACCCTGAAGGGTTTGGAAATATGATTAACAATATCTGTGCTGGAACTGAGACCTAAAGGTAAGTATAGACTGCCAGAAAGTGGTTTCTTGGTCCAGACAGCTGAGTCTATCCTGCAGATGGATTTTGTTTTCCTGGCCCAATGTCTTTTATTTTTCATTTACATTTACAACCTAGACTTCTATTCATAAACCAGAAGATGTGATATCAAGCACACGTTATTGTCTGGACATCATCAACTGAAATGATTCATTCCTGCTCCCTATTAGATGGAATACATGTTCTGCATTCTCTATTCATCTTTATGTATTTACAATGACTGGCCCTAGGAGGCATTTCAGTTTGCAAGTCCTTAATTTAGTTAGACCTTCTCCACCTCTAACACATTAACAGATTTTTTTAAAAAATACACCAATTTTGCAGCATTATCTATATAATACATATTATATATAACCTCCCTTCTTTGTGGTGTAATTTTGTGTTATAAAATAGTCATAAATGCTCTCCTATCAATTACAGTTGGAATTTCAGCTCAAAGGTTTCAGAATGTTGAAAGCACATGTACCTCAACTTTTAATCTTAAATTATTGTAAATAGGGATAATATGGCACAACATTTAAAATATGGATAATTGTAAAATAGTATACATATAATTAGCTCAAACATGACAGTACTCCTTACACACACAAACATGCAGACACACACACCAGCCAAACATAATTACGTTCTGTCTCAGATTTGATGGTTGCAATGATGTCTATCCGAATGGAAATTAATTTGAAAGCCCTGACCACACAATTCTCTGCTTCATCCATTGTTTTATTCATAGTGTATAGAAGATTAAAATTTTAGGAGTTCAGCACTACACAGAAAATCCAGAAGAAAACCTTAAGTGCATTTTATTCACTATAGTCAGGTGATATTTTGAGTAGCATTCAAAATAACCTCATATACCTCTAACAAAGCATTTTGGTCATATTAACAATCACCTAGTTATTATCTATATATATATGTGCCTATAGAGGCACATATATATAGGCAATATATATATATACATACACACATACATACATACATATATATGTGTGTATGTCTATCTCATCCTGTGTATAATATACATATTTACCACCCTGTGTATAATGTAAAAAATATTTAAATCCCAGCCAAAACCACTTGGATATGAGGTTAATTTTGATGTAAATATTGTAGCACTCCTCAATCAGAGTATCTTTCATAGCTTCCTGCTTGTTATTTTTCTTTTGTTACTTCATATATCCTGCCCTTATTTAGAACCTAGTGCAGTGTTGAACATGGCAGCATGGGTCCAAGTTTACACTTATTTGAAAGGCCATTCGAGAAGCTTGAACCCTGTGTTTCACCTGACTAATAAGCAAAAATGTACTTCCTTTTGAAGCAATCCGATAGTCACTGTGAAAACTAGAATGAGAGATGAGTTTTGAGAAATCATTTTCTGACCTAATAAGAATACTGTACATATCTTCAAAAATATTTTTAGCTAAATGCCCTAGTGTCTTGACCCATTAAAAGAAAAAGGACTCTAATGTAGGGGAGGCGAGGGTGTCTTCTGAAACAGAATGTTCTAAAAATAATACCTTTTCCAAGAGTGCTAGATTACAAAAGCTGTCATGATGCAAGGGAGCCATGTGTGCGAAAGAATATCTAGTTACTTCAGGAATTGCCTGAGAAGAAAGAGAATTACCTCTGAGGCTCTCTGGATTTCCAGCAGTCCAGTTTTATTGTAAACAGATTTTATTGAGACAGCTTTCTTTCTCGCAAGTTCTTTTCCTCTCTTCCTTCATCTCCTTTCTGATTCAGCTGCTCATGCAAGTGCCCAGGGAACGCATTAAAATTGCTTTTCGCCTCTGGATCCCCATTTTAGTTTTAAGGATTGTTGTTGCTGAGACATGGCCTCAAGCACTTGGCCTGAGTGCGCTGGGTTCGGCAAGTATAGTTTCTGACCTGTTTTTCCTGTAACTTGTTAATTTGGGAAATGCTAGACAAACACAATTGTTTGCTTTACAAGGAAATACTGTTAATGTGACAATATCTGTAGTTTGAGAAAATCTGGTCACATTGTTTTGTGAACCACAAAATTCAGAGATGCCTAGGTGTTTCTTAGTATTTCCTGTGATGTCAACTAGCAGGTCTCTGAATATGTGTTTAGATGTATTTTAAAATTATAAAAATTGAATACGAAATCATTTTTTAAAAGGCGCATGACTTATATTTCGGTCTGTGAAGGATATTGGAAAGCTGCCTTTTGTAAGCATTTTAAGCTAAACTTGTTTTTAGATTAATTTTCTATTTCTATGATTTCTATTAATTTTCTATCTGAATGAATTGGCCGGTGACCAAAGATTGTGTATTTTCTCCTTTGGTCACACATCCAATACTAAAGTATTTCCTAATGTGCCTACATGAATCTGAAACTGAAGTCAGTAACAAGGAATGTTTCTTCAATAATTATACATAATATTAGGAGACATTCCAAGAGATTTATCTGTCTTGGAAATATATGTCTACTTTTCACAAACAAGGCTTTCTCCTCAATATACAGGGGGATATTAAGAAGTGAATTTATGGCATAAGGCGAGCAGCTCTTTCCAAGTGTTGGATAGCACTCTGTTTAATTTGGAACTAGAGGTTTCTTGTCTTCCCTGCACTTTGAAACTCTTGCTCTTTATTGCGGAGCCAAGCTGCTTCTATTAAAATAGTAGTGATAAAATGTTGGACCTATAAATCTTTCTGAAACGTAATTCCAGCCCCTGGAAATCATTATACCACAGAATATCATCATTTTACCTGACTGCTTGGGGATTGGCGTGATGCTCACTTTCAACGCTGAAGCCCTGTCCGTGGAAGCCAACGAGCAGCTCTTCAAGAAGATCCTGGAAGTGTGGAAAGACATCCCATCCTCTGTAGGTATGTGTAAAAAGTCTTGCTCTTTCACATTCCCACAGGCACTTTTCAAGGGCAAAAGATGTGTCTGAAGGAAAGATTTCCGGAATCAATGACGTTTTCTCAAGGCACATAGGGATAATTTGGGCTCCTGCATATTTATTCTCTTAGTATGCTGATATAGTGTTTGCCATATAATTAATAAAATCACAGGACTACCTCCAAAGACTGACTTTGATTATCTGAGTTGCCCATTTGAAATGAAAATACAGTTTACATGGGGCACATTGCAACAATAACCGATCATTTTGTTTTGACTCCCTTTGCTAGTAGACTTTACACAGATATGCAAAGTGCTTCTTTCCATTACATTGCTTTTGACAGTCTACCTTTATCCTAGGAGACTGCCAAATAAAAGACGAGTAAACTGTTTTTTCTTTGAATAGTCAGTAGTGTTGCACTCAGTGAGTGAGACTCTTGTGAAGAACCACATCATTTGGCAAAGAGAGATTTGCCTGACTGCCTTTTCATCTTCATCAGATCAGGACCTTTTTTTCCTTCCTCACCAATTCAAGACTGCTGAGCTGGGAAATCTGAATAATTTGCGATGCGTGTGTATGGTTTTGAGGCTTAGTGACAAGGGTGATTCTAGACAGGAATCTATAAACATGAAAAGTAAAGCTATCAGAAAGAGTAGAATGACTAAGTAGAGGGTGACTATTCCTAAAAGGAGGAGCAATCGAATGTAAGAAATAAAGGAGAAAGGCAGCGGTATGTGTGAGGGTGTGAGCAAGAAAAAGAGGGAGGGGAGTAGTCTGTCATGAGAGAATCCAGAAGTCTCTGAAATCTGTGTAAAATGGCTAAATGAGAACCTCTCAAGGGGCTTGAAAGACGAGTTTGAAAGAACTGCATTTTAAGGGACATTTTTTTCCATGACATTTTACATCTGCAGCATCCTTTCATTGTTTCCATACCTAGTCAGTGTTAAGAACTGTCCTGAATACCTTCCAAATTCTTCCACAGGTAAGAGCTTCTGAGAATCTTAAGCCCATTTCAAATGACAGAAGAGGAGGAGTATCATTGGCATATCTGGGGCAAAAGAAAGTAAAAAGAATGCATTAGGTCCTAACCTTTACAGTGGTACTTTTGTGATTGATGGGTTAATCAGAAATACAAGTAAGGAAAATCAGTTCAAATGCAAAACTGATCAAACCCCTATATTTATGCCACCAAGCAATTATAAGAGTCAGAGATCTTGAAAAGTCATCCAGCTACAACTCTTATCCTTAGGGAGGACAACTCGTGACCTAAAACAAAAGCTACTGCAAGTTGCTGTAGAATAAATTATAGCACTAGAAGAACATGATATTTTAACTTATGCATTAAAATATTTTCAAAATATATTAAAGAATGCAGTATAACACTGTTATCAAGGAAATAGATTACTCTATTTTTCTATCTAAAACCAACTGCTGGTATGGGCATTTAACTTAGTTAAAACACCCATGAGGATGCTCACATTCCATGTTGGACTTCCTGGGTTACAGTCTCAGATCCACTCCTGATTCAGACTTGCTGCTAATGCATATCAGGTGATAGTTCAAGTACTTGGGTCCCTGCTTGGGAGTCCTGGATCGAGTTGCTGGCTCCTGGCTTCTGTTTATCCCAGCCCTGGCCATTACAGGCATTTGTGATGTGACCAGCAGGTGGAAGTGCACTCTCTCTCTCTCTCTCTCACTCTCTCTCTCTTACTCTAAGTAACAAATAAAACCAACTGCACTGTTATTTAAAAGCCAACCCGTATCCAGACATCCATAATCTAAATTTTATATTTCTCTGAGCAATAAGAAATGTTTTCAATAAAAAGTTCATTGCTCTGCATTTCCCAGTCAAATATGTAGAGGCTTAATAATTGCAGCAAATATTACCAAGTGTTCCCACTTCCAAATCATTGAGTCCCATTTAAGACAGAAAGCTAGCTCAATAGCTATATGAATTGCAGATTTATGCATTTTATGACTAAGAAATTACACGATGTCATATGAACTGGTTACTTGGACTCACCATATAACCTTTGCATTAAGTTTAGAAAGTTTTCCTCTGTGTGGGTGATAGAAATACCATTTTTAATAAAGTAGTCACACAAGTGAAATAAATTCATATCCAGATGAACTCAATCTATTACTTGTTCCCATCACTCAGGCCACAGATTATGCTTATTTCCGCTATAACTGGGGTGATTATAATTCTAGTTTGAAATTGGACTTACAACATTTTTCCAGGACTGCCATTTTTTGTGAGTCAAAGTATGATTGTAATTTAATTACAATTTTGATGTAAATTTCATACACATTAGTATTTTGAATTATAGAGGAAGCAGGAGATAAAAAATGCCTAGTAAGTTTTGGTTGAGAGATTTAAGATATCTAACGCTAGGCCTAGGAAAAGTTACTTTTTTGAAGTTTACTATTTCAGCCTTGTCTTTAGATATATTTAATGTATATGCATAGAGGTCAGGTAAATTTTGGTTTAAACACAGGCATCTTAGAACTTTTGAGAAAGATAAAGAAAGCTTTTAAGATTTTCCATTGTAATTATATCAATGCAGAGTCTATTCCCTGCCTAATAGAAGAAAATGAGGAGTCAAATTAGCCAATGATTTCTGATTTTAATCATATAAATATTGGAGTTAAGGTGCCTTATTGAGCCGTCTTCTAAATTATTTTAGCATGAGTCAAAATCTTGATATTATTTTAAATGTCATGACTTTATTTGTTTATGGACATTTTCTTCCCCAGAAAATAAATAAAAAATAGCAACTTGTAAGTTAAATGTTTAACGATAATTTTGCTCCATGTGCCAGAAAATACCTTACAGCACAAGTTGACTATATGGCTATTTACATAATTAGGTTTTCTGCTTTAAGGCAATTTTTGCTATAATCCATATTGTCACAGAGTGTTATAAAACAGGTTCAAAAAAAAGTTAAAATGTTAATGAAATTTTCCTGAGTAGGACAAACTCTTAATGGTATCAAATTAGCTTTAGCTCTGCTTACAACATGGTAATTTATTGAATTGCATTAGAGCTGCTAAAGTCATTATTTGACCAAGTCATTTTTTGACACTTAATTTTTAGCAAGCAGATTTCCATGTATGTCACTTGAGCACAAATGCACACCCTTCAAAGGAACCTTTATTAGGAGCACTGAGCCTCAGCTAGGCTGTAAAATAAAGAATGGTTGTGGATAGATGAGAATTTCTGTCAACTAGGAATAATTAACTCTTGGCATTTTTAGTGTTGGTCACAATGATGCCTTTGAATTAGTTGAACATCCATCCTGGGTAACAAACAACCCCCCACCCCACTGCCAAAAAAAAAAAATGATGACTGACTATAAAAGGCTGGGGGGGGTATTAACCCAAACTGTAATTAATGAGCTTCCTAGTAATCAACCTTTGGCTGTAGTTATAATTTTTTATCATTGCTGACTAGATTTTGTGTTTCTCTCTTCATTTGTGTTGTAGCTTTCGAGTGTACTCAGCGAACCACAGGATGGGGTCAAAAGGCCATTGAAGCACGCTCTTTGCAAGCAAAGGTTCTGGAAAGTGAGCTGAAGCGTAGGTCGATTAAGAAGCTGAGATTTCTGTGTACCCGGGGTGACAAGGTATGGCTTATAGCCTCCAGTTAGAGCGAAAAATAGACCATTGAAAATTAACAAAGGAAGTTTAGGGCACTACTGGCTGGCCATAAATATACTTGCACTGAATTTTTCAAATGGGCATACCTTGACAAAAACAACTTTATGTTTTGCAGTAGAAACATTGATTTGGTAACTGAGGATATTTGATTTTCTTAAAAAGTTTCAAAACTAAAGTAACAACTCTAGTTGTGTCTTAAGCAATGCTCAGCTGATTTTTTATTTGATACAAAATCCTTTATCATCATCATCTTTGATCCATGTTCCTTTTCGTGTGAAAAGAATCACCTGAAACGAAATGCTTGAGCAAGTCTGTCTTTTATAGATTTCAGCATAATCCAATAACAGAAGAAAAGGGTATTTATGTTTACTGAGCACCTTGTTACATAATAGGCCTTGTGCTAGGTACTTTATATTTTGTCATCACAATTGGGGATTATGACCATTTTGCAGGAAAGAAAATTAAAATTGAGGCTTGGCAATTTCATCAGTTTTGTCAGCTAACTCAAATGATTAAGATAGAAGAGCAATTGCATATGTATACAAAATGTCACTCTATGTCATTGTTTTTTTTTTATTTATTTAACAGGTAGAATTATAGACAGTGAGAGAGACAGAGAGAAAGGTCTTCCTTCTGTTGGTTCACTCCCCAAATGGCCACTACGGCTGGCGCTGCGCTGATCCGAAGCCAGGAGCCAGGTGTTTCCTCCTGGTCGGTCTCCCATGCGGGTGCAGGGGCCCAAGCACTTGGGCCATCCTCCACTGCCCTCCCAGGCCACAGCAGAAAGCTGGACTGGAAGAGGGGCAACCGGGACTAGAACCCAGTGCCCATATGGGATGCTGGTGCCGCAGGCGGATGATTAACCAAGTGGGCCACGGCGCCGGCCCCTATGTCATTGTTTTTAATTCATTATATCAATCTGTGGATGTCAGTCCACTTCAATGAAAAAAAAAAAAAACACCAAGTAAAAAATTTCAGTGTCTGTGCAAACCTCCACAGTAGTGGTAAACAACATCTAAATAATTTGTTTCTTTATATTTAAAGAAAAGCCGGCTTTAGGTTTTTTCAGATTGATTCCCAAGTAGAGCTTTTTTTAAATTTTATTTTCATTTAAAAATTATAACAGATATACAAAAATTGTACATACTTATTGACATACATTTGTCTCTTCAAACATTTAATATTTCTTTATGGTGAAGGCATCCTGCTAACCAGAATTTTAGCAGTGAAAGCCACCTAGAAAAAAAAAAAACTAATCTTATTTGAACCGTATAAATTGCAATTATATGGAGTATGGGCAAAGCTTACTTTTAAAGATATAATTTAGACTCCAAACTGATTTAATATCTTACTCTTTAATTTGAGGAAAACCTGTTCCAAAAAATGCTCTAATATTTTAATTAGCAGATACAAATAAATTCGATATATAGTACTTTCCAGTTTGAGTAAGCAAATATCTGGTAAGAATATATTGAAAATTTACTCATGGTGTATTTCTTTCTTTCTTTCTTTTTAAAGCTGTTCTTTACCTCTACCCTGCGGAATCGCCACAGCCGGGTTTACTTTATGACCCTTGGAAAACTTGAAGAACTTCAAAGCAATTATGATGTTTAAAAGGTTCCAGTGATTTATTACACCATTCACAAACAGCATATATATGCTACTTGCATCTTCAGATTTATGAGATTAAATAAGCATTCAGTTTTATTGTTAGAGAAAAATTAATCAAAAACTTACTTTTAATGTAGCACAGAATAGTTTTAACAAAAAATGCAGCTTTATATATAAAATTAACTATAGCAAGCTCTATGTACTCCAATGGTGTACAATATCTTTTGCACAAACTTTGTAACTTTTGTTACTGTGAATTCAATCATTACTTTTAGGACACTTTGGACAGTATCCATATACAGATTTTACAACATGGAATAAGGAAACCTGTTATGAATTAGATTACAAGAAGCTTTCAAAATTTGGCCCTGGGTAATATTTTCCAGAGAAAAAATTTTAAATGCACAAATTATTTGTGATTTTTTTTCCAAAATCATATAAAGAAACAAAGGCTAAATGATAATAGTAAAATCATAAGGACTATTATGGTATAACTGAGACTAAGGTTAAACAACCTGCATTCCCAGAAAAAGCAACAGGGATAAAGGGGAAAAGGGCTACCCATTGTCTTACAGTGAGGCCCACAACTGTGTTTTTTTCACCCCATGGTAAGGTGGTTTTCTCCTGAGAAGAAAGAAAGGAAGCTCAGAGGCTTGATTTTCCTCAGAACCCCCAAAGATGTGCAATAGCTGTTTTTACAAACCACCAAATAATACACTTGCAAGCCTGAATACAGGACTGAACTCCTATATGCATGTACTGTAGAATGAGTTTTTTTTTTTAAATACTTTTAAAATATAGGCGTCAAATTCTATCCCCAACTTGGCTTGATTTGTCAAAATTATTATCTGGTCAACAGTGTGACCAGCAGATAGATAGAATCAAATATTCACTCAATCACAAATTAAACTATATAGACACTTCCCTGCAGTTAGTAAACAAAAGTAAAGCCATGAAACATAACAAGAAAACATTGACTGCTAATACTTGTGTTTTCATATGTCTATCTCAGTAAATCAGAATTTCAAACGATTTCAGTGATTAGTCCCTACATAGAGACATGATGTTATAGATAAAGATTTTGAAAAAAATCGCATCATGTGTCTCAGTCTGCAAAATTAGAGTAGTTGCAATCATGCTAGTTCATCACCCAAATATGAAGAAGACGCCATAGATAGGTGAAATTTGATCACCTATGATAACTGCTACCTGGTAAAAAGCATAACTTCTGCATATCCATCCTCAATACCATGGTTAGTTCTGGGGCAGTAGACAAGCAAACAGAACTACCACCAAGTATACCTCATTAACAATTCCTCTAGTTCTGCTTCTAAAATCTGAAGACAGTGCTATTGGGATAATAATTTTCAAACTACCTGGTTAACCAAAATACAAAAGCAGCTGAGTGTGTGATTTCTTAATCACGCATTGTTTCTTGGCACCTTAGTGCCAGAAATGAAGATTTGGATTTTCCTAACAACTTCTATCAAGAGTTTAGTAGCTCAATATTGAGAATTTAGGAGAACCTGAATCCATGAATTGAAGAAATAAATGTGATTCACATTTCTGTTACTGTGACACAATAATGTGATCCTAAAA
Organism: Lepus europaeus; assembly: GCF_033115175.1. Classification (NCBI taxonomy): domain Eukaryota; kingdom Metazoa; phylum Chordata; class Mammalia; order Lagomorpha; family Leporidae; genus Lepus; species Lepus europaeus. Next base: position 46,968,591 of record NC_084850.1, read on the forward strand.
CTGGCTTATCCTTGCATGTTTACAACTCAAGTAACTTTTTAAATACAGTAGTTTTAAAAAGAAAACAAACTTTATGTCAATTATTTCCTTAGAAGTAGTCTTCGTTATTATAAATTTGTACACCAAAAGGCCATGGGGAACTTTGTGCAAGTAACCCATCGCTGAGCAAATGGAGCTTGCTATGTTTGACTTTCAGAACATTTTCTCATTTTAAGTAGTGTGTAGAATCAAGTCTTTTAAGAATTCATTTTTTTCTTCATAATATTTACTCAAAGTTAAGCTTCAAAATAAGTTTTATCTTCAAGTCATATTTTTAAGGCAGTAAGACAAACTATTTTAGGCAATCAACTCCCATTGTGCCCTGTGGCAGTTATTCCAGCCGTTGTAGGCAACAGTGAACTCAGTCTACGGAGATGTCCAAAAGTAACCACACAAGAGAGATGGGAAATGTGCAACTGAGCTCTAAGGGATGAGATATTAAATGAAGAGAGGAAACTGAGGACATGTCAGGACAGAAGATTATAGTGTTGGGGAGCCAAATAGAAAGGGCTGCACTTGCTTAAAGTGGTTCCTAGGAAATGGGTATTTCCAGCTTGGATGTAAATCCATCTCAAACCTTTACAGTCTTTGCCAACTAAAACAAGGAACCAAAGAGACAATAAAATGTCATAGCAGTGCGCTTTGTAATAGAAGAAATTATATCTAATCTTCACCTTGTCGCAGGGACACTTGGAAGCCCTAGCCCCTCTCAGAAGTGTGGAGGAGGATTCCTGACAAGCCAGTTATCCGAGCCCTGGGATTTGAAGCACGAAAAGTTATGGCAGGTCGTGAGCAGTACTGGGACTAGAGTAGGGTTTTATGTTAGTGTAATTCAGGTATTTTTTTCCCCACCAAAACCCGTGTCCAAAATAGGCATTCTTAGATATGTTTGAAAACTATAAAATGATGCATTAAAGAGCTAATGATAAAATTTCTGAGTGATCAAGTCAGTTGAGAAGGTAAGCTCCTCAGAGTGAACAGAAAGAAAGGGAAACCATTAAGAGAGTAAGATAGACAACTGAGAATCACACATGCACCCCCCCACACACACATACATGCAAGCATGTGCACAAACATTTAAATGTAGACATTTTAATATGTTCACTGTTGCAAGCTTCTAGATGAATGAATCTCTGAGTGTTTTCTGCCAAGTTTCATTTAGAAAAGACAGTATTCATAAAACTAGGAATAATGCCACAGATATTCAATGGGATCTTTTTAGTACTTCTCAATTTGTTTCAAGAAATGTGCCTGTTTAAATCAGTTTGTATTCAATCTGTACTCTTAAAAAAATGAAACAATCTTTGAGACTGCTAATTGTTTCATCAGAAACTCTGCAATGAATTATTCAATCTATAACAATAAAAATTTTTAAAATTGTTTGTTGATGTCATTATTGAAATATACTTGTCTAATGTCTTAGAATTAGGACTAATTCAAGTATCCATTTCTTTAAATTATATAGTAATGCACTGAATAGAAAATGCTAGAACTTTTTCTTGCTGTTGTTACATTAGGAATTCCAGCCAAGGTGGGATATATTCATCTGATAAAGATCTTTCTGGGTAATGGTGAAATTGGAAATTGATTAAATTTCCTCCAAATGTATGAGTTTACACCAAAGTACAGAATCACTTGATACGTGTAAAACCAAACAAGTTTTTTTTTGTTTTGTTTTGTTTTGTTTTTTTGTTTTTTTTTTAACTTTTATTTAATGAATATAAATTTCCAGTATACAGCTTATGGATTACACTGGCTTCCCCTTCCCATAATTTCCCTCCCACCCGCAACCCTCCCCTCTCCCGCTCCCTCTCCCCTTCCATTCACATTAAGATTCATTTTCAATTCTCTTTATATACAGAAGATCAATTTAGTATAAAGATTTCAACAGTTTGCACCCACATAGAAACACAAAGTGAAACATACTGTTTGAGTACTAGTTATAGCATTAAATCAAAATGGACAGTACATTAAGGACAGAGATCCCACATCAGGAGCAAGCGCACAGTGGCTCCTGTTGTTGACCCAACAAATTGACACTCTAGTTTATGGCACCAGTAACCACCCTAGGCTGTTGTCATGAGTTGCCAAGGCTATGGAAGCCTTCCAAGTTTGCCGACTCTGATCATATTTAGACAAGGTCATAAAAGACAGGGTGAGGATAGTAACCAATGATCCTAAGAGTGGCATTTACCAGGTCTGAACAATTATACAGCATTAAGTGGGGAAGAGGACCATCAGTACACACAGGTTGGGAGTAGAGCCATTGGTGGTAGAGTAGAGGTTATGATTACAAAGGAATGAGGCCCAAGTGCACTAGACAGGGTCTAGAACAAAGGACAGAGTCATTATTAGAGGAGCTAAGAAAGGTGCTGTCTAAGCTACAATTAAGTTTTCTGACTGAGAGGCAAATAGAACCTGATAGAAGGGGCTTGATAATAATCTGGTGGGCTTTAGGCCTTGTAAGTTAAGAGGCCCAGACCTATCTATCTCTTCACATGGGGTATATCCTAAGGGAGGTGTGAACCTCCTAGGGGAAGGCACTCTGTTGACTTTCATTACTTGGCTGGCCTGGGAGGAGAGCTGGCCAGGTAAAGGCAGGTGGCATCTCTAACAAGAAATTTACAGTTCTGCCTGCAATGTTGCTGACCCTACTTGACCATACCCTCAGCTGCAGTAGTCACTTTGGAAGTTGGGCTGAGTGAAGGGCTTTTCAGCTTAGAGCCAATAAGATCTGTGGCTCTGACCTGGGCATCCTTCGACTCCAGGGCAGGTCCATTTCCAGTGATCCAACTCTTGGCAGAGCTGCCAGGGCTCTTCACAAGCTGACTTCTGCTGAAGCCCAGACTTACCACATTGAAAGCCACTGCAGTGGACTGGCCTGTTGGGTCTCCTTGAGGGCAGATCACCGTACAGATCAGCCATTAATAGGCCTGCCACCCATTGCTTCTGATGCCGAGCTTTCTTTTCCTCCTGGTTTGTGTTAAAGCAGACCAGAGGATGCAAGTCAAGGGAGTGCCCATATCCCATCTCTAATCTTCGGTGGCCTGAACTACAAGTCTATAGTCACAGGCATGTTCTGTAGTAGTTTTTCTAAGGTAGACAATGCCCATGAGGAAAATTATATTCTCACTTTAAAACTTTCTTTCCCTTTGGTCTGAAAGGGAGGTTTTTTTTTTTTTTTTTTTTTTTTTTTTTTTTTTTTTTTTTTTTTTTTTTTTCTTACTGTATACTTCGCTGATGGCGATGTGAATCTAGCTATGAGATTATTATTTAAGTTCTTATTTTGGCTATGCTATTACAGAAAAATGTTATCCATCTCTTATAAGGTCTAAAGATTAAATTGTGCGTCCTACAGATTCCTTCATAATAGAATTAGTTCCCTACCTTGAAGAGAATAGAGAAATGAAAGAACAAGTTGGGCTTAGAATAGAGAAATGAGGGAGCAAGTCCTAGATCACTTGCTGACAATAGCAATATTACATGAATACTTAGCAAACCGTTTCAACCCTTAGATAAGAACTTAAGAAAACATTTACCAGAAGGTCCAATGCCTTCTATAAATTTTAAGAATCATGTATTTGAAAACACCTCTTAAATATCTAAGATGGTGTAGTTTGTTTAACCAGTAAACTTAAGCACAACCATATAAAATGTTTTTAGTTTCTTTCTACCAACAAGTTTAAAACATATGATACACAGATTCAGGTCACACAAATTAAAATGTATCTTTGATTGATTTTAGCAGCTTAAATTTATGGACAATCTTATCTAAAAGCCATTTAAAATAAAACTCTTAATAAAATTTCCCCATGTGGACATACAATATGTACACACATATAACATAGCATAATAGACCAATATCAAAATCCAAAATATCTGGTTGAACTAAGATTCCTTAAAATCATGACATAACATAGACCAAATTTGATCATTGTTACAAGGTGATTATTCAAGTCTTTGAAAATAAGCACATAGTTAAATAACCCATAGCTCTTAATAAAAATTCAGCTGTTTTTGAACAATTAGAATTTAACAGACATCAAGAGAACATAATAGATTACTTTAACACATTGCTCTAACAGTGCATCAGAGTTTAATTCTATGTCAAAGAGAAATTGAGCTTCCTGTGATCTTTTGCTGTGAGGTTTCCTTCCTTTACCTTCTTTCATATTGGTGACCATGTTTCTGTGTTTCTGTGTGTAACACATCTTTAAGCATCTTTTGCAGGGCAGGACGAGTGGCAACAAATTCTTTCAGTTTCTGTTTGCTATGAAAAGTCTTAATTTCACCTTCATTCACAAATGAGAGCTTTGCAGGATATAATATTCTGGGCTGGCAGTTTTTCTCTCTTAGTACCTGGGCTATGTCTCGCCATTCCCTTCTAGCTTGTAGGGTTTCTGATGAGAAGTCTGCTGTGAGTCTAATTGGAGATCCTCTGAGAGTAATCTGACGATTCTCTCTTGCACCTTTTAGAATCTTTTCTTTATGTTTCACTGTGGTGAGTTTGATTACAATGTGTCATGGTGAGGATCTCTTTTGGTCATGTTTATTAGGGGTTCTATAAGCTTCCTGTACTAAGATGCCTCTGTCCTCCAAACCTGGGAAATTTTCTGCTAGTATCTCACTGAAAATGCCTTCTAATCCTTTCTCCCTCTCCATGCCTTCAGGAACTCCTAGAACCCGAATGTTAGATTTTTTAATAGTATCCTGTAGATTCCCGACAATATTTTTTAGATTTCTAATTTCTTCTTCTTTTCTTTGGTTTGCCTGTTTCCTTTCCTGTTCTCTGTCTTCTAAGTCTGATATTCTCTCTTCTGCTTCGCCCATTCTGTTTTTAAGGCTCTCTAATGTGTTTGTCATTTGATCTATTGAATTCTTCATTTCATTATGATTTCTCGTCACAATCACCATTTCTTGTTCCACTAGTTGTTTCATTTCATTTTGATTCCTCCTTAATATTTCACTTTCACGAGAGAGATTTTCTATCTTGTCCTTTAAGGATTTCTGTAGTTCAAGAATTTGTTTCTGAGAACTTCTTAATGTTCTTATCAATTGTTTGAGATCCGCTTCTTGCATTTCTTCTATCTCATCATCTTCATAATCTTGAATTGGGGTGTCTTTTTCATTTGGGGGCGTCATAGTGTCTTCCTTGTTCTTGTTAGCTTGGTTTTTGCGTTTGTTGTTTGGCATGTTGGAGATATTTGGTTTCTTCACTGTGGTGTTTTTTTTTTTTTCTTGTTACACTATGACTCTAGATTAAGTGGACTGTCTGCTTTTGGTGGAGCCTTAGAGGCTTGAGATGGGTGTGGACTGAGAGCTGTGTTTGGTTCCTCAGGGTTGAGGGTGTGTCAAGATGACACTCCCAGGTTAGGTGTGGTAAATGTCTCTTTCTTTTGTTGATTCAAAAGGGAAGTAATTCTGCACAGCTGAATGTAATTGGAGGTAGTTAGCAGGCAAATGATATACCCACAGGAGCCAGAGATTGGAAGCTCTTTCCCAAGGACCACACAGGGAATCTCCGCTGCCCTCGGTGTGGGCTCCAATTCTCCTGCAGTCTCCCACTGGGTTGCCAAGTTAGATGCTAATCTCCAGTTATTTCACCCCTCCCCCCAGAGTCAGGTTTTTCTGCTAGGCTCAGGGCCGGTGCAGACCTGAGGTCGCCCTGCTTATGACGTATGTCCAAAATGGCGCCTGCTCTTTGTCTTGCTCGCCCTTGAGGGGTGAGCGGAGAGAGAGAAACTCGTGTCCGTTTCGGTCACTTTTTTTTTTCCCTCTCTCTCTTCTAGTTAGCCTGTTGAACTTTTCCTCACGGAGTTTCAAGCCTCGTTCCCTCTAGCCTCCTCTTTCCGCTTGCCCGCTGGTGTCTCGGGCTATGGAGGTTCGGCTCACCTCGCGTTCCAGCGCTGGTGCGTTGAGTCTGCCGCTGGTGTCCCGAACTTGGGCTCCCACGCTCTCCACGCAGGTCCACTGTGAATCACTAGTTCCAGAAGAGTTTCCTCTGCTGTTTCTTCCCCTACTCTTCCTTGACCCTGCAGTATCTCCACTTTTATTAACCTGTGTCTTGCTGAAGAATATCAATGTGCTCCCTTCCTATTCCGCCATCTTGGATCCCCCACCAAACAAGTTTTGATGATACCTTTCCTTCTATCCCACCCATGTATCTTCAAGCCTAGTGAAAAGGAAAGAGGAGGAATCCTATCTGCTGAGAGGAGTAAATACTTAAACTTCTTAACCTTCAAGAAAGGATTTGGTGTAGGGTAATGGTATTAAACAGAAGTTGGGGTAATCATGATCGCTTGTTGAGGAAACTAAGTCCTTTTGGATCAAGAGAGCAGCACTTCCCTCAGCAGATGTTGGCAGTTAAGCATTAGAATCGCGATCCCATGCACACCCTTGTCATCTTGCTACATTCCAGAGCGGTATTCACTAGGCTGTCCCATTAAGTCCTGCTGATCGTGGTTTCAATTTGTCAGACATAACCAGGCATTTGGGAGCTGAGCTACCTGCACATATTAAACTTGGCCAGACCTTTAGAGGCTCGATTAAAAATACCTCATTACAATCAAATTGATTTGTTCATCTTTGTATTACAGGGCCCACTGAATTCAATCACTTTAAAGGATAATATTATAAGCAAAAGAATAAAAGAAGCTCACAAATCAGAATTGGTGTGGACAGGGTGAGGTCCCAAGTCTGAGAGAGAAGGGACCCTTTACCAAAATGTGGGGACAGGGTAGGTCACAAAGAAAGTCATTAGTCGTTAGCTACTACTGACTTTATCACTGACAAAGGGAGAAGGTTGTTTACAGATTCCAATGCTGCAAATGTATTGATAAAATTTTTCCCAATGCTTATTTCTAATCTGGTAGCTCCTTTTTAAAAATGTGTAGTGTCAGGGCCAGCGCCGTGGCGTACTAGGTTAATCCTCCACCTGTGGCGCTGGCATCCCATATGGGCACCAGGTTCTAGTCCCAGTTGCTCCTCTTCCAGTCCAGCTCTCTCCTGAGGCCTGGGATAGCAGTGGAGGATGGCCCAAGTCCTTGGGCCCCTGAACCCATGTGGGAGATCAGGAAGAAACTTCTGGCTCCTGGCTTTGGATTGGCATAGCTCCGGGCATTGCGGCCATTTGGAGAGTGAACCAACGGAAGGAAGACCTTTCTCTCTGTCTCTCTCTCTCTCTCACTGTAAACTCTACCTGTCAAATAAATTTTAAAAAATGTGTAGTGCCATTGCTCATTTAAGGATACTCAGGTTCCTAAGGATAATAAAACCATTGAGTGTGGGAACTAATTTCAGACATTGAATGGTGGCAGCTAATGAGTTACAGTCATCCTTCAGAAAACATTATCACATGTCATGGGTGTTTTAAATTGTGTGTGTGTGTGTGTTATTCTTTGAAAGGGAGAGAGATGGAGAGAAATAAAGCCCCAGCCACTTCTCAGTTCACGTCTCAGTTGCCTACAGTATTTGGAGCCAGGCTGAGGTCAGAGCCAGGACCTGAGAACTAAATTTTGGTCCCCTAGGTGGGTGGCAGGAACCCAACAATTGAGTCATCACCACTGTCTTCTACAGCTGACACTAGAGGAAAACAAATCAAGCCTGAGCAGATCCAAATTCAGTCTCTCTGATGTGTGATGCAGGTGTCTTAACTACTAGGCCAAATGTACAGTCCCACATATCATGTTTTATGCTCACAATCGTATCAACTGATTGAAAATTAGTAGTTCCAGAGGAAGTAAAATGTATTCTATATTTTCAGAAGCTAATTCACAAATTATTTTGTGAATGAATATAAAATCAGATTTGACATGGTCTCTTTTTTTGTATTTACACCATCCTGTATGTCAGAGTGCCTCATTTTGTGCCTAACCTATGGAAAATATTCAATAAAAACAAACTGAAGGGGCGAAGTGGGCCTATATTTTTGGTCTGCATTTCCCTTATTGCTATTTTTTTGACAGGCAGAGTGGACAGTGAGAGAGAGAGAGGCAGAGAGAAAGGTCTTCCTTTTGCCGTTGGTTCACCCTCCAATGGCCGCCGCGGTAGGCACGCTGCGGCTGGCGCACCGCGCTGATCCAATGGCAGGAGCCAGGTGCTTATCCTGGTCTCCCATGGGGTGCAGGGCCCAAGCACTTGGGCCATCCTCCATCTGCACTCCCTGGCCACAGCAGAGAGCTGGCCTGGAAGAGGGGCAACCGGGACAGAATCCGGTGCCCCAACCGGGACTAGAACCCGGTGTGCCAGCGCCGCAAGGCGGAGGATTAGCCTGTTGAGCCACGGCGCCGGCCAAGCTATTTTATTATTAACTACTTAAAATTCACCAGTCCATTTGTTGTTTCATGAAATCATCTGTGTTCTGGTGACAAAAGAGTAGTGATGTATTTTGTATAATTTCAAAAGGTTTTATCCCACAAGCCTTAAATGAAGCAAAGGATAGATCAATATAAAACTCACATCTTTAAAATTTTTATTTGCCTTTAAAATCAACACATAATGAGCCACTATGAGCATTTAGTAATTAGAAAAAGATTGTGAATAGTATTAGTGTTTAGTAAAATGAAAACAGCACAAAAGCCATTCAGCTGGTTATTTTTTACAAACATTGGATTTGAATGTGATTCTTTTTCACAAGACTAACTCCTTGTATTGTAGCATCCTGAGGCATGTTTAAGGATTTCAGCTTGTCAATATAATTTTTTCTCAAAAATTTTAACTATGTTCCTATAAACTGATCCCCAGCACTCTCTAAAGGAAATTTTTTAGCATATGAAAGAGTCCCTCTGACTTTCAGATAGAGGAGTAGCCACTGACCTGTATGTCAATAGGACCATCTATCCAAAAGTCTAAAAACCATGCATGCAAGACCCCAAGGTTGAGTCTTACAAGTTGAAACAATCAGAAATTAATATAATGAACTACTCGCAAATGAACTACTTGCAAATGAAAAGCTACTCTCCACAAGTAATATTAATAATGATATCATAAGCTGGGAAAATACAGGCTTCATTTGACATTTCAAAATGTATTTAAGAGTTTTACTCTACAAACTTGATTGTGCACCCAAATAGAAATGGCTGTTTGGACTCCAACTCCCATCTCCCCAGTCCAAGGGGGAAATTTAATAGTAATCATCACTTGGGTTTTCTACGGTCATCCATTAAGGTTTTATGAATATTCCAGGCATCTCTTTCAGCTCAGAAAATTCAGGGGTGCCCCAGTGGTCTAGATTACTCACTTATCCACATTGCTCACTTAGGTCTTGTAGTGGCTCCAAATCTTCCAGGGTATGTGTGGCCATGGCACTCTTTATCAAGTCAGGGAGCCCAGTGAGCTAGAGTCATATTCACCAGGTTTTTATTTCCACAAGGTGGGCATGGGTTCCTGCTGCTTTAGAAACCATAATTCCATTGGGGCCAGCGCTGTGGTGCAGCGGGTTAATGCCCTGGCCTGAAGCGCCAGCGTCCCATATGGGCGCCGGTTCGAGACCCGGCTGCTCTACTTCCCATCCAGTTCTCTGCTATGGCCTGGGAAAGCAGTAGAGGACGGCCCAAGTCCTTAGGCCCCTGCACCCATGTGGGAAACCCAGAAGAAGCTCCTGGCTCCTGGCTTCAGATCTGCACAGCTCCGGCCGTTGCGGCCAATTGGGAGTGAACCATCAGATGGAAGACTGACCTCTCTCTCTCTGCCTCTCCTCTCTCTGTGTAACTCTGACTTTCAAATAAATAAATCTAAAAAAAAAGCCATAATTCCAGGCCAGCGCCACAGTAGCTTGGAGGGTTAAGCCACTGCCTGCTGTGCTGGCATCTCATAGAGGTGCAGGTTTGTGTCCCGGCTGCTCTACTTCTGATCCAGCTCTCTGCTATGGCCTGGGAAAGCAGTAGAAGATGCCCCAAGAGTTTGGGCCCCTGCACCTATGTGAGAGATCCAGACGAAGCTCCTGGCTCCTGGCTTCGGATCAGCACAACTTTGGCTGTTGCAGTCATTTGGGGAGTGAACCAGATGCAAGATCTCTGTCTTGCCCTCTCTCTCTGTAACCTGCTTTTGAAATAAATAAATCTTTAAAAAGAAAAGGAAAATAAACCATACTTCCTTCTGTAGTTTTCCAGTCCTGGTGGGTCTCCCTCTCTACTCCAAGATTTTGAACTTCTGTCTCCACCCCACCCAATATTAAAGGGCATTTCCTCTTACATTTTGGAGGTGTCCTGATATGATTATGTCAAGGGATTCAATCTTGGCCAGAGCCATGGCTCACTAGGCTAATCCTCCTCCTGTGGTGCCAGCACCCCGGGTTCTAGTCCCGGTTGGGGTGCTGGATTCTGTCCCGGTTGCTTCTCTTCCAGCCCAGCTCTCTGCTGTGGCCTGGGAGTGCAGTGGAGGATGGCCCAAGTGCTTGGGCCCTGTACCCACATGGGAGATCAGGAGAAGCACCTGGCTCCTGGCTTCAGATCGGCGCAGTAGCGGTCATTTGGAGGGTGAACCAATGGAAGAAAGACCTTTCTCTCTGTCTCTCTCTCATTGTCTAACTTTGCCTGTCAAAAAAAAAAGGATTCAATCTTTATTTATTTGAAAATCATAGTTAAAAGAGAGAGAAAGAGAGAGACACAGAGAGACAGAGACAGATAGATCTTTCATCTGCTGTGGGGAAATTAGGCACAGGAGGCAATTCAAAGATGGTGCCTGCAGGGAAATTAGGCGCACGTGGCAATTCAAAGATGGCACCCAAAGGAAGTAAGGTGGGCAGTACCCAAAGTCATTTACCACCAAAGCTGATTGGCCGCACAGCATCAGGGGAGGTGATGACAATTGATGACGAGTGTACAGACATATGGCTTGTCCTGTAAAAAGTCACCCCGTAAAATGACCTTTTAAGTAATTGGTTGGTCCTTATGCCCTGCCCCAGTAATCCTACGGTCTTGTGCTTTAAAAGGCTTTGCTATGCATGCAATAAACCGAGTTCTTGCTTGCTTGACTTGACTCCCCGCTGCGCCTGACTGTCTCCAGAGCCGGAGGCTGGGGAACGGGCGAGCAGTGCACTTACCTTTCTTCGGACCCAGTCCATCCTCGTTCGGGTGGACTAAGACCCTGCAATCTGCTGGTTGCCTTTCTAAGTGTCTGCAGCAGCCAAGGTTCCACTAGGCCAAAGCTTGGGGCCTGGAACTCCACCTGGAGTCGACTGCTGAAGACCATGGTGATGATTCCATAGTTGGGTTCCTGACACCCACCTAGGAGACCAGAATTTAGTTCTCAGGTCCTGGATCTGACCTCAGCCTGGCTCCAAATATTGTAGGCAACTGAGAAGTGAACCAGTGGCTGGGGCTCTTTCTCTCCATCTGTCTCTCCCTGGGTCTCCCATTTGAGTGGCAGGGGCAGGGGCCCAAACACTTGGATCATCTTCTGCTTCTTTCCTAGGCACATTAGCAGGGAGCTGAATTGGAAGTGGAGCAGCTGGGACTTGAATCTGTGCCCATATGGGATGCTGGCATTGCAGGTGACAGCAAAACCCGCTGGTATTTGAAAAAATACCCAGAAAAGTTTTCAGAGATTCTTCCTTTAAGTCCGACTGCATGAGTATATCCTCTCAACTCACATTAGAAAAGACAGAGAGAGAAAAAGAAAGAACCCATCACGAACTGGGAGAGGAAAAATTCAGTGGGAATAAATTAAGATCAAAAGTATCCTACCACCTACGTATGAAAAAAAAATTGCAACTGCATGTAAGGAAAGAAGTTAATTCTTTTACATGGGAGAGCAGTATTGCTATAAACCAAGGCCAGAAACTCCTAATTGCATCTCATCACCCGCCCTACAATCTCTTCTCTTGTACTCCTATCCCTTCCTCTGCATCCTATTGCAGTTTCTAAACAACTGTTGCTTCTAGATCATTGTCCACCCTTTCTCCCCAATAGCCCCCATCTTTGAATCTATTGCTATCTGACTATTTATCTATCCCCCGCCTTGTAGCATTCCTGTATAGATCCCTGTACCACTCTGCCTTGTCTTAGTCCACTTGTGCTAGTACAACAAAATACCTGAGACTGGGTAATTTGTTTTCGTTTTTTTTTAAACTTTTATTTAGTAAATACAATTTTCCAAAGTACAGTTGATGGACTACAATGGCTTCCCCCCCCCAATAACTACCCTCCCACCCACAACCATCCCATCTCCCACTCCCTCTCCCATTCCATTCACATCAAGATTCATTTTCAATTATCTTTATATACAGAAGATTGACTTAGTATATATTAAGCAAAGATTTCATCAATTTGCACCCACACAGCAAGTGTAAAATATTGTTTGAGTACTAGTTATAGCATTAATTCACATTGGACAACCCATTAAGAACAGAGGTCCCACATGAGGAGTAAGTGCACAGTGACTCCTGTTGTTGACTTAACAATTTGACACTCTTGTTTATGGCGTCAGAAATCTCCCTAGGCTCTAGTCATGAGTTTCCAAGGCTATGGGAGCCTCTTGAGTTCGCTGACTTCGATCTTATTTAGACAAGGTCACAGTCAAAGTGGAAGTTCTCTCCTCCCTTCAGAGAAAGGTACCTCCTTCATTGATGGCCAGTTCTTTCTATTAGGATCTCACTCGCAGAGATCTTTCATTTAGGTCCTCTTTTTTTTTTTTGCCAGAGTGCCTGAAATACTCTGATGTACAATTTAATACTTTATCCCTTTTAGTATTTTTTTTGTTCTAGTTAATACTATTGGTTGAACTCTGTAATTAACACACATTTATTCTTAGGTGTTGAAATTTAACTGAAAAGTGATCCCTATTAAATATAAGAGTGGGAATAAGAGAGGGAGGAGATGTACAATTTGGGATATGCTCAATAGGACTTGCCCCAAATGGTGGAGTTAGAAATGTGCCAGGGGATTCAAATGCAATCCCATCAAGATTGCATGTACCAATGCCATCTCACTAGTCCAAGTGATCAATTTCAGTTCACAATTGATCACACTGATAGTTCTAAGAGTCAAAGGGTTCGCACAAACAAGACTAGTGTCTGTGAATACTAACTGAAAGAATTAAAAAGAGAGAGAACAATCCAACATGGGAAGCGGGATACACAGCAGACTCATAGAATGGCAGATGTCCTAAACAGCACTCTGGCCTCAGAATCAGCCCTTAAGGCACTCAGATCTGGCTCACCATGAGAGTATTTTAGGCATGGAAAGCCGAGACTGGATAATTTGTAAGAAACAGAAATTTATTTCTCACACTTCTAGAGGCTGGAAAGTGCAAAATCCAGGTGCCAGCAGATTCATTGTCTTATGAGGGCTATTCTCTTCTTCTGTTTCTTTTAAGATTTCTTTTTATTTGTTTGAAAGCCAGAGTTAGAGAGAGAGGGGGGGAGAGACAGAGAGAGATGGATTTCCATCCACTGGTTCACTCCCCAAGTGGTGGCAACAACCAGTGTGAGGCCAGGCCAAAGCTGGGAATCAAGAATCCCATCTGTGTCTCCCACGTGGGTGGCTTTCCCAGGTACATTAGCAGGGAGCTGGATTGGAAGCGGGGTAGCCAGGACTCAAAGCAGCACTCTGATATGGGATGCCAGTGTCGCAGGCAGCAGCTTAACCTGCTGTACCATGTCTCCCCCTACTCTCTTCTTCTAAGATGGCACCCAGTTGCTGTGTCATCCAGAAGGGACAAACTTTGTGTCCTCACATGGCAGAAAGGATGGAGGTGGTGAACTCTCTCCTCAAGACCTTTTATTAAGCACTAATTCCATCCATAAGGGTGGAGGCCTCATGTCCTAGTCAACTTGTAAGGGCCTCACCTCTTAATATTGTTGCATTGAGGATTAATATTCAACATGGATTTTGGAGGGGACACAGAACTTCTCATTCCTTAATTTTAGCACTGGCTATCTGCCATTCCCTCCAACAATATTCCTGATATAATTGTTAATAATGTTAATATCTACTCAGATCAGGGCCGGTGCTGTGGCATAGCGGGTAAAAGCCGATGCCTGCAGTGCCGGCATACCATATGGGCACCAGGTTCTAGTCCTGGTTGCTCCTCTTCTGATCCAGCTCTCTGCTATGGCCTGGGAAAGCAGTAGAAGATGGCCCAAGTCCTTGGGCCCCTGCTCCTGTGGGAGACCCAGAAGAAGCTCCTGGCTCCTGGCTTTGGATTGGCAAAGCTCTGGCTATTGCACCCAATTGGGGAGTGAACCAGCTCGCTCACTGGCGCTCTCTCTCTCTCTCTCTCTCTCTCTCTCTCTCTCTGCCTCTCCTTCTCTCTGTGTGTAACTCTGACTTTCAGATAAATAAATCTTTTTTAAAAATTAAAAATAAAAACAAATAAAAATTCTTACCTCAAATGCATCCACCATCTATCGCCCTAACACTTTTCCCCAGTGCTTCCCCTTAACCTACAGAAGTCTTCTCTCGCTAACCTGCTCAGGTAAGATTATATTACCTATCAACATATTGAATTCTTTGCATATGACCTTCACTCTGTTGCCTTTCTTTACCTGGTAAACCACAAATCTCCTTGTGTCACACTCTTTATCTCTTCCACACCCACACCACCACAGCCGGTTGTGGTTATAGAATATACACAACGGTGCTAATTGATCTCATTTTAAATTCACGACTAACAGCCATAAATGGACTGTCAGTGCCAATCCATGAACTTACAGAGCATTTCCCTAGTTCACTCACTGTCCCCAAGCGTTCCCTATGTCCTTAATCTTCCAGAATCTTCCCCCCATACTCCTTCTCACCTAATAACCTCCTAATTCTAATCAAATTATCATCTGCACCATGGCATGGAAAAGGTTAAAGAGCTCTTGTCAAGTTCATCAGCGACCTCCATGTTGTTAAACACAAGGCCACGGCTTCCTACCCTGCTTTTATTTATCAGCAAAGTGTGGCAAAAACAATTGCTCCAATCCTGAAATAATTCCTTCTCTTGGCCCCTGGAGTACCAGCTTCCCCTGATTTATATCTTGCACCACTATTGCAGTTGATTGTGTCTATAGAAAAAATACAGAGCTCTGCTAGCCAGTCTCATCCTTTTCTGTCTCCTCTCTTGGTTTCCCTTCATCTCTCTGGTATCTAAATTTTTGTGTGCCTCAGGGGTCAGTTCTACTATTATTTACCCCTTTTCCACTTACAATTTCTCCTTTAGGTGGTAGCATCAATTTTCATGTATTTTAATGCCATGTATATGCAGATAGCAATCAAATAATTGTCTCTTGCTTGTACCACTCTTCTGAGCATATATAGCCTACAGCTCATAAGATTTATTAAATTATTTTAAATAGTTTTATTAATGTATAATATGCATATCATAAAGTTCATACCTTTTAAAATATATAATTTGATGCCTTTTCTTCTACTTCAAATTATGCAATCATCATAATAAACAATTTTTTTAAAGATTTATTTTATTTCTTGGAAAGACAGAGTTACACAGAGAGGTAGAGTCAGAGAGAGAGAGGTCTTCCATCCGCTGGTTCACTCCCCAAATAACTGCAACGACCAGAGCTGAGCTGATCCGAAGCTAGGATCCAAGGGCCTCTTCTGGGTCTTCCACGTGGGTGCAGGGGCCTAAAGACTTGATCCATCTTCTACTGCTTTCCCAGGCCATAGCAGAGAGCTGGATCAGAAGTGGAGCAGCAGCGACTCAAACCGCTGCAAGCCAGAGCTTTAACCCACTGCGCCACAGCACCAGCCCACCATAAACAAATTTTAAAACATTTTTTTATCACCCACAGAGAAACCTCGTACCCATTAGTGGTCACTCAGCATCATCTTCCCACCCATCTAGAATCTTAGGCTACTATTACGCTATCTGTTACTATAAATTTGCTTATTCTAGACAGTGCATTTAAGTGGAGTTACGCAATATATGATCTTTTGTTATTGGCTGTTTTCACTTAGTTAATTACTTTTTTGAAGTTTATCCAAGTTTAGTATTCCATTTCTTTTTTATTGCTGATTAACATTCTATGGTGTGCATGGATCACATTTTAAATTCAGTGTTGAGAGAGAGAGAGAGAGAGAGAGAGAATCTTCCATCTTCAGGTTCACTCCCCAAATGGTTGCAATGGCTGGAGCTGAGCTAGGCCAAAGCCAGGAGCCAGTAGCTTCATTTACGTCTCCCATGTGTGTGGCAGGGGCCCCAAGGATTCAGGCCACCTTCCTCTGCTTTTCCAGGCACATTAGCAGGGAGCTGGATTGGAAGTGGAGGAGCCAGGACTTGAACTGTCACCCATGCATTTCAGGTGCTTGCTTTACACACCGCACTACAATGCCAAACTCACATTTTGTCTATTTATACAACAAATTAACATTTGGGTGGCTTCTACTTTTGGCTATTATGAATAGTACTGTTATGTACATCTGTATACAGATCTTTGTATGTATATATGGGCACTTCAAAAGCTCTTGGGAAATTGAGTAAAAGATGAGTTTACATTAATGCAATAAAAATTTGGAATCCATATATACAGGAATCTTTAAGACTATGGAAAATACAAATTATGAAAAAAATATACATGGCATGGATTTTTTTGTTAGTTTGCACCAAAATTAACTTACCTTTTAGTTTTGTTTTCCCAAGAACTATTTAAGGTACTCTCATATATATATTAATTGCCTTTGGGTATATATCTAGAAATGTAATTGCTGGCATTTATGATAACTATGTGCTGAACATTTTAGCATTTACCAAATTGTTTTCCAAAGCAATCGCAACGTTTGACATTCCCACAAATAATGTATGAGTTTCAATTTCTCCACATTGTAGAAAAGTCTTGTTATTGTCCATTTTCATTATGTCTTCCTAGTGGATGTGAAATAATAACTCATTGTACTTTTGATTTGTATTTTCATAATGATTAATGATTAGTTTTGTGTGCATATATATATATATATATATATATAAGACCTTATCTCATATATATATTCTTTGGGGACATATAAATTCATAACCTTTGCCATTTTAAAATGGATTATTTATTATTGTCTTGTTGATAAAGTTGTAACCGGTCTTTATATATATTTTAGACCCAAGCCATGTAACAGCTATGTGATTTGCAAATGTCTTCTGCCATTTTTTCATTTTATTAATAGTATTCTTCGTACCACAAAAGTTTTAATTTTGATAAACTCCAATTACCTATTTTATTTTGTCTTTAATTGCTGTGCTTTTGCTGTCATATCCAAGAAACCATTGCCTAATCCAGTGTCATAAAACTTTATCTTATGTTTTTCTAAGGATTTTATTGTTTTATCTCTATTGTTAGGTCTTTGATCCATTTTATTTTTTTAAAGATTTATTTATTTATTTGAAAGTCAGAGTTACACAGAGAGAGGAGAGGCAGAGAGAGAGAGAGAGAGGGCCTCCATCTGATGGTTCATTCCCTGATTGGCCGCAACGGCTGGAGCTGCGGCCGATCTGAAGCGGGGAACCAGGAGCTTCCTCCAGGTCTCCCACGTGAGTGCAGGGGCCCAAGGACTTGGGCCATCTTCTACTGCTTTCCCAGGCCATAGCAGAGAGCTGGATAGGAAGTGGAGCAGCCGGATCTCAAACCGGCACCCAAATGGGATGCCGGCGCTTCAGGTCAGGGCGTTAACCTGCTGTGCCACAGCATCGGCCCCAGTCTTTAGTCCATTTTAATTTTTGTGTATGGTATAAGACTGAAATTTCATTTTTTTCCAACATGGATATCCAATTGTACCAGAAACATTTATTGAAAATTCTTTTTTTCTGTTTCCTCAAATTTTCTTTTTACCCATGTTGTAAACAAATTCACCACAAATGTATGGGTTCTTTTCTGTACTCTCAATTCCATGCCATTGGACTCTTGGTTTATTTTGGTTTATCATACTGTGTTGTAAATATTTATTAAGTCTTTTTCTTTAAGTTTTTGCACTGTATTGTAAATTGGCATATTATAATTATATATGTTTATGAAGTACAAAGTGATTTTATGTATATTTTATATGTACAAGGCAGAATTGTTAACTTGAATAAATAAGCATATCAGTCACTTCAAATAACTATTATTTTTTGTTGTGAGAACATTATAAATTTAGATTCTAAGCAACTTTAAAATGCATAATACATTATCATTAATTAGAACCATCAAACTGTACAATAGGTCTCCAAAAAGGTATTCCTCCTGCTTAACTGATACTTTGAACTTTGACCAACATCTCTTCTTTCCTCCCACCCCTCAGCCTCTGATGACTACCATTGTATTTTCTGCTTTATGCATTCAATTGTTTTACATTCTAAATACAAGTGAATTCATGCTATTTATGCTTCCATTTCTGGCTTATTTCACTTACCATAATGACTTCCGGATTGAATCATGTTGTTACCAGTGACAATTTCGTTTTCTTTAAAAGTCGAAGAGGATTCTATAACACACACACACACACACATTTTCTTTAACCATTGGTGGACAGTTAGGTTGATTCCATAACTTAGCTATTGTCAATAATCCTGCAATGAAGATAAGAGTGCAAGTATCTCCTTGCCATACTAATTATAAAACACTTGTATACATACCCAGAAGTATGTACATCCTTTCTATATCTAATCTACTGAGAATTTTTTATCATTATTTGTACTCATTATTTGACAGTTCAGATTTTTATTTCATGATTGATAGGTTGTATGTGTAAATAAATTTATCCATTTTTTCTTGATTATCCAACTTGTTGCCATATAATTGTTCCTAGTAGTCTCTGTGATCTTTTGTATTTCTTAGTCTCATTTATCATGTCTCCTCTTTCATTTCTGACTGAATTTATTTAATTTTTCTCTCTTTTTTATCTTAGTCTAGCTAAGGATTTGTCAAACATTTTCATAAAAAAACATTAGTTTCATTTATATTTTTTACTGTTTTTCTAGTCTCTTTTTAATTTTTTTCTATTATACTTATTATTTCCTACCACCTATCAACTTTGTGATTAGCTTGTTCTTCTTTTCCTATTTCCTTGAGAAGCAATGGGTTGTTTATTTTAGATTTTTTTCTTTTTTTTTTTAAAGATTTATTTATTTATTTGAAAGGCAGAGTTACAGAGAGGCAGAGAGAGAGGGGCCTTCCATCCGCTGGTTCACTCCCCAAATGGCCTCAAGGCCAGAGATGTGCTGATCCGAAGCCAGGAGCTTCTTCCGGGTCTCCCATGCCGGGGCAGGGGCCCAAGGGCTTGGGCTATCTTCCACTGCTTTCCCAGGCCATAGCAGAGAACTGGATCAGAAGTGGAACAGCCAGGACTCGAACCAGTGCCCATATGGGATGCCAGCACTACAGGCAGCTAGGCCACAGCACTGGCCCCTCTTCTTTTTTTCATATATGATTTTATTGGTATAAAATTCCTTCTTTGAACTGCCTTAGCTGAATCCTATATGTTTTAGTATGTTTTGCTTCCATTTTCATTTGACTTAAGGTTTTGATTTCCTTATAGTTTTCTTCTTTGGCCCATTGATTGTTGAGACACATGCTGTTTAATTTCCACATATTTGTGAATTTTCCAGGATTTCTGCTGTGTCCTAATGTGAGGAGCGAAGACTCCAGACAGCCCTGGACAGCAACGTCTGAGGTCCTACAGTCTCCTCCCTTAAGACGGTTTGGCTCTCAAAGCACTGCCGCTCTGGGCCTCTGATGATCATGGCAGTGCTCAACATCTCTGAAATGTCTTTGTAGTCATTCTCCTACTGTACTGATGAATAGCAGTTGGCTTCTTTCTACCCATATCGATCTCCTTATCAACACCCTTGGTTTTTTTCTCCTAAATGTGTTTTTTATTACATGGCCAGGCTGAGAAATTTCCAAATCTTTAGGTTCTGTTTTCCTTTTAGCTCTAAATTCCATCTTTAATTCCCCTCCCTCTCCATCTCCTTTTTCTAGAAATCACACAAATGTTATCTCTTTGTTGCTTTTCCATAGGTAATTAGATTCGGTTCATTGTTTTTCTCATCTATTTTATTACTATTGTTCAAAAGTGTAAATTCTACTTATGTTTTCAAGTTCACCCCATTTTTTTTTAAAAAAATAGCTCTTTATTCATATATAGCTATCTATTCATACATCAGGAGATACTTGGGACTGTATACTAGCTGATGTGACCTTGATCAGTGGGTTGTAAATAGGACTCTCTTATGCCTCATGGGTGAGCACAAGTGTCCCTGGGTCTTATAAAATAGAGAATCAGAGACACGGAATGCAGTAGGGTCCTTACCCAGGCCCCCTGGTGTGAACTCAGGTGACTGGAATATAGCTCTCTAACAGTCCCAGTCCCAAAGCTGCAGGATCCAGTGGACTTCTAACCTTGGTCTCACAAGCCGAGTGCTGCTTATGCTGGGGATTCTGCACTAGCAGCCACCAGCCCGAAGCACAGGAATACAGCTACAGTCCTCCAGGTCCCACCGGCGAGTATGGGTTACTCCAGGAATCATAGCACCAACAGCCACACTCCCAGAGCTGTAGGATGCAGAAGGAAATGCCCCCAGTTCCCATAGGAATGCAAGAGTGTCACTAGGGTTTGTGTCCTAGTCACCTAGCACTCTTTGCTAAGAGATACAGATGGGGATTTCCTCAAGTCTGTTCCTCTGGGCTATGCGTTGGCTGCTGCTGGCATTGACCCCCAAGAAGCAGAGAGGAACTAGATCACTCAGAGTGGGCAAGTATGGCGCCAAGGGCTGTGTCCTGCTATTCCACAGCTGCAGGGTGCAGAGCACACTTTTCTCTGCCCTGTGAAGCTCCCTGGCTCTGACTCTGCAGGCTTCCAGTGGCAAAGGGGCTGCCTGCTGCCCTTTGATAAATAATGATGCTGATCAGCGGCTGTACCGCAACAGCTAGGATCTGGGACTTTGGGTAGGAGGCAACCGGGGTTCATTTTTTGAAGCAAAGCAGCTGCTCGGACCCTTGTCAACTTTCTAGTGTGGATTTTTTTTTTTTTTACAGGCAGAGTTAGACAGTGAGAGAGAGAGACAGAGAAAAAGGTCTTCCTTCCATTGGTTCACTCCCCAAATGGATGTTATGACCGGCGCTATGCCGATCCGAAGCCAGGAGCCAGGTGCTTCCTCCCAGTCTCCCATGCGGGTGCAGGCACCCAAGCACTTGGGCCATCCTCCACTGCCCTCCCGGGTCACAGCAGAGAGCTGGACTGGAAGAGGAGCAACCAGGACTAGAACCGGCGCCCATATAGGATGCTGGCACCGCAGGCAGAGGATTAACCAAGTGAGCCGCGGCGCCAGCTCCGACACCCCTTCACTTAGTGCATCTTTTACCTACTCCTACCACTTCTATTCTCTAATGAACTATTTACCAGAAAGTACAACTCACATTTCAGTAAGAAGTTCATCCTAAATATTTTCTTTGTGAGCCTAGTCTCTGAAAATTAAGTTAAAGAAATCCTAATCATTATTTCTGATTCTTGGCACATATTCTCTAGTGTGGATTTAAAACCAGTGAGGATGATAGAATTCTCTTAGAGTCAGGGCTGCCGGTCTGTGGGGACAGTGGAGGTCGTGGAGCTTTCTGCTCAGGTTTCCTTGGTAAGACGGAGTGCCCAGGCTGGGGAGCCAGGGTAGGAGCTGTGGAGCTGTGCTGCGGTTTATTCTTCGCCCTTCGCCCTGCAATGGCCTTCTGAGTCCCTGTGCTGTTTAGAGTTCCCTTACAACGACTGAGTTTTCCCTCGGTCGGTCTTTAGGAAATGCAGTCCTCCCAGCCGGTGTGGTTCTTCTTTGTGGCAGAGACGAGAGTAGGGCTTCTCTATCCAGCCATGTTGGGTCCAGTCCTTGAGAATCATCCCTCTTCTGTGCTGCGGCCGGGATTGCTGCACCGTTTTTCATACTGCACACTTTCGTTGTTTCCTAGAGATTCTGTTGTATGTGCTAGGAGACTATTCTACACAGTTTGTGGGAACAGGCAGTCACTCTGTTTAGGGTTAGCACCCAAGTCCTGTGATTACGGTGACAGTTCAATTTCCAGAGGCTTTGCAGTGCTATTTTGGCCCATTTCATTTATCTGCTGCAGTCCCTACTTGTACCTGCTGGTAGAGCAGAAAATGATTTGCAGGCCTGGTGTCTCTGGCTGAGGGAGGGCAGGCTTAGGCCCTGAGGATAAGGGGCTTCCCTAGTGCGAAGATTGTTGCAATGTTCTCTTCCCTGACTGTGGAAAATGGAGACAAATTCTTAGACTGGGTACCTGTTGTGGATCCTCCTCTCCTAGTATCTCTGCGTGGGGAAGAGGAGTCCCAGGACCACAGGGGCACAGAGATTTTCAGGCTGAATGGTTGTTATGGTCGAGCCCTTCTTCCTGCTACCGCCTAGATACCCCCATATGTCTGGGAAAGGAAGGAGAGTGTGGTGCCTGTGACCTGTGGAGACGGAGGCTTCCTAGGCTGAGATAATGATGATGGTAGGGCCCTCTGGCTGGTTTCCCTAGGCTGCCCCGCTATCTTCCAACGCAGGATTGAAGTTTCTGACCTGGCAGAGAAGACACATTTGACAGCACAAGTGCAGACTCACTTATCATTCTGCCTCCCGCCCCAAGGCCTCTTCCCAAACCACAGGGTATGTGCACAGCCTGAATTTATGGAGGACTTAACACTCCCTGTAATGCTCAACCAGCGGGGAACAGAAACTAATAATGAAATGCCTTTACCCTTGGATACTTCCAGTGCACACTGCTTGGAGGCATTATGTACATTTCTTGGAAAGTCCTGGTAGAATTCAGTCCCCATTGCCTGGAGCAGTAACCTATATAAAGTATCATTTTATTGCACTGTCTTCCTCTCTCTCTCACTCCACCAACTCTTGTTTTCTCAGATTATCTCCCAAATAAACTATCTGAACCCATTTCCTTGTATCTGGCTTTGCACCAATAGAACCCAATCTAAGACAAACCAAATAACAAATGAGCTAAGGATATGAACAAGCTGATCATCAAAAGAAATGCAAATAACTTACAGGGGACCAGTGTCATGGCACACTAGGTTAATCCTCCGCCTGCGGCGCCGGCATCCTATATGGACACCGGGTTCTAGTTCTGGTTGCTCCTCTTCCAGTTCAGCTCTCTGCTGTGGCCCGGGAAGGCAGTGGAGAATGGCCCAAGTGCTTGGGCCCCTACACCCGCATGGGAGACCGAGGTGAAGCACGTGGCTCCTGGCTTCGGATCAGCGTAGCTCCGGCCATTGGCGGCCATTTGGGGAGTGAACCAATGAAGGGAAGACCTTTCTCTGTCTCTCTCTCTCTCTCACTGTCTGTAACTCTACCCGTCAAATAAATAAATAAAAATCTTTAAAAAAAAAAACAAGTAACTTAACAAATGTATGAAAATATCTTAGGGCTGGTGCTGTGCCATAGGGGGTAAAGTCACTGCCTGCAGTACCAGCATCCCATATGGTCACCGATTCTAGTCCCTGCTGCTCCTCTTCCAATCTGGCTCTCTGCTATATCCTGGGAAAGCAGTAGAAGGTGGTCCAAGTCCTTGGGCCCCTGCATCCACGTGGGAGACCCCGAAGAATTTCTTGTCTCCTGGCTTCAGATCAGCACAGCTCCAGCTATTGCAGTCATATGGGGAGTGAACCAGTGAATGGAAAACCTCTCTCTCTCTCTCTCTCTCTCTCTGCCTCTCTGTAACTCTGCCTTTCAAATAAATAAATCTTTTTTTAAGAGCAAAATATCTTCAGTCCTCTCATAATGAAAGAAATAGCAATAAGAAAAATGCTATAATTCTTGGCAAACTATATCAAATCAAATCAAAAGACATCAGATTGGCAAAGGTTGAAGAGCTTGCTATAACACTAATAATGCACTGGCAGGTGCGATTGTAATTTTATTGGAAGGTATTTTGATAACAGCTTCTAGCACACACACTCCTTTTGATCCAACAATTTTACTGCAAGAAATGTATGCTATTGGTACACTTGTCCATGTGGATAAGTATATGCACAAGGATATTTATTATTAAAAAAAACCATGAAACTGGATAGTAGATAATTGGCTTAAAATATGATGAATTAATATAGAAAATATAATACCATTAACAAAATTAGGCCACATCTATAGGTTTTGATATGAAAAAATTCTTCTGATACATTAAAAGAGTAATGCAAGGTACAAAAATCACGTATTACTTATAGTATCTATAATAATATAATCTACTATATTATATAATAAGTTTACATTAACGGATAATGCCTCTGAAGAGAGAAAAATGGTGTCTAAATATGTAAAACATCTATTTTTCATTTTCTATCCCTTTGAGCTCTTAGAATAGGAATGTACATACATTATTTCTTCAATTAAAAAAATCCAACAAATAACGGATGCTGTGTTTCTCATCCGGAACTGAAATTTATCTTTAATTTTTTTGAGATTTATTTTTATTGAGATGTAACACACAAATTGTCAGGATAAAGTGTAAAAATCAGTTATATACATATAGACACACATATATGTATATCTGTAATCATTAACTGGAAACTGTTATGCTCAGTGAAATAAACCAGTCCTCAAAAGACAAATGTCATATGTTTTCTCTGATATATGGCAGTTAATATAGACTACAGAAGAATGTATAGGAATGAAACAGACATCTTGTGATATGATTGCTGTTTTTCGCCCTTGTTTATACTCTTATTGAACTGTGGTCTTTCTACTTTTTACTTGTTGAACATTATGGTTAGTGGTGAATTAAGCCTGTGATTGTAGAGTGGATTAAAATTATGGCTTTGCAAAAATTTTTTAAAAAGAAAAGAAGGAAGGATGAGGATTGAAGAAAGGAGACAGGGAAGGAAGGATGTTTGGTTATCTTCTTAAAACTGTACCTATGAAATACATAGGTACAGTTCATATTAATAATTAACAATATAATTAATAATAATAATAATCATATTAATGATTTTTTAAAAATAAAAAATTCTCAAATAAAATAAAGATATATAACATTTCCAAAGCTTCTGGTATTTTCTCTTTTGCTTCTTCCCAGTTAATATCTCCCCCCACTTGGAGTTAATCAGTACTTTGACTTTTATACCATTCGTTAATCTTCTAGCTAATTTTATTCATTGGTCTCAGAGAGAAAAATGGTTCACTGTATAGAGCTTTTGCATAGAAAAAGAAATATATCAGAATGTTTAAAGCAATTATTTACATAGAGGTAGGACAATGAAAATATTTTTGATAATTTTATGAATTATTGTAATGTACACATATTACTTTAACAATAAAATACCAATAAAGGTGTATTTTCTAAAACAGAATTTTTTGTGAACTCTGCACGGCATGTCTGGATGTCATCAACATCCTCCTTAGCCCAGGGCTTCATTAACCTATTATCAGCTGTTTCTTCGACTCCTCCACGTTGGTATAATTACTGCTGTTGCAGTAGAATAGGGCAGGATGAAAGAGAAAAGGAGTTCTCTAACCTCGATATTTGAGCTTATGTAGGCCTTCCATGCATGGGAACATGATTTTTCTCTGTTATGAATTAAACAGGACTTGGATCCTTAACCTCATGCAGGCATTTAAACCTCAAAGTCTTAGGTTAACAGTTAACGGATTAGTGCTAACAGTTGATGGAGATCTGATCTAATTACCACTGCTAGGAGTCGGTGCTGGTGGGAGGTCTTTAGGTTATTAGGGGCTTGTTCTTGGAAGGTAGTTCTCATGAGAGGGCTGGTTATTTAAGCAGAGTTCACCCTAGCTTCTCCCTCTGCTTTCTGGCTCACCATGTGACCATCCCTCCCTGCTGCACTCTGCCATTGCCAGTCTCCTTTTAGTGTCAGATTCGTGGAGCCGCCGCATTTTGAACTGCAAACCTCCAAACTGTAAGTCAGAATAAACCTTCTCCTTCGCAAGAAGCTGCTCTCAGGTGTTTTTTAGTTGAAGTAATGAAAAGTTGACTAATACACCTGTGCTTTGATGAAAGCATAACTGTTTGATGTTTGGATTATGATTTTGCCACATTCAGTTATTTTAAGTAAATGTTGTCCCCAAATCGGAAGATAGAAATAGCACGTTTGTTCCTCTCAGGCTTAGGACTGATCAGATCCCTGAAAACTGCTCTTAAACTTGGTTTTCCTATGAACCATATTAGCCACTAAGTGGAGCTATAGGTTCAGGTATGAGAAATGTGTAGCACAAGTTCCGTTGTTTAATGAAAATAAATTCAATGAGGCAGGCTTGTTTTACTCCCAACATTGTATTCTCTATTCAAATGAGTACTCAGAGTCTGGGATATCAATGGGCTGAGTGCGATTATTTAGAAGATCTAGAAGTGGGATATGTGGGTGAAATACGGTTGCATTATCCCACTTCATTCAACAACTGCAGGACTACAAATTTTACAAAAATTGCAGTACTGTGGAATGTTGTGTTTTTGTTTAAAATTCCATCTTCCATCATTTCATTTCCTATTCCCTAATGCTTCTGTAAATTTTGTGTACTTACAAAATTTTATATACTGGGGGACTGAAAAGGAAAAATGGCTGAAGTTTACATCATACTTAATACATTTTTTGGTAAATAGTTCACATTTATAATTGACAATTCTACTATTTAAATTTTCAATATCTTATTGCCTATAGTATTGATTGTAATAGTGGTCAACTCTGCTCCCATCCCCCTATCCCGGGCTCATTTGGCAATGTCTGGAGACAATTTTTGTTGTCACAACTGGATTTATGGTGGTTCTAAAACGCGTCTAGTTGGTAGGGTCCTGGAATGTTTAGGAGTGGAGTACTTGAATCTTGATACCACAAGATAAAGAGGTGAAGTATAAAAAAGTGGAAGGCGGGAGAGAGAGAGAGAGAAGAAAGGAAAAAGAAAAGACAAAAAGAAAGAGAAAGGAGAAAAGAAAAAAAATGAATAAATTATTTAGGACCACTTGAGTTAAAACTAGGCCGGCCAAACTTTAGGGCCCTTACAAAAATTTTTGGAAGAATCATACACAATGCTGTGAGAATTTTGAATCTCCTCTTCGAGCATCTTCTAAATGGATATATCGGTGAGATTTATGTCAATAATCATGTATATATCGAAATAATAAAATAATAGATTATTCTATTTATTGAACTTATTGTATGTCAAATATTGTACTTAAAGAGTTTACACATGTTACTGAAAATAAAATTACAGTAACCAAACTATTTGGTGTTACTGTTTCTGCTTGACAGATGGGAAACTGAAACTTGGTGTGATGAAATAACTTAGGATAACTTACTCAAGGTCTCAGAGCTGTAACAGGAAGACTTCGAGTTTAAATATGAGGTCTGCTGACTCAAATCCAATTTTTCCTATTTTTAAAGGCAACCTTGTTTTTCAGAAAGGTTTTATGTTCATAGCTAAATTGAGATGAATAGTCTAAGCTTTTAACCGCTATAATTTTTATATTGTCTTTTCTATACATGCTATGAACGCACACACACACAGTGTGTGTGTGTGTGTGAGAGAGAGAGAGACAGAGAGAGAGAGAGACAGAGAGAGAGAGAGAGAAACAGATGCTATATAATGCACACATGTGTGTAAACCTAGGAAGTAGCTTGAATAAGAAGGGTTGTGACAGAGACTGCTCCATTCTTCTTAAGTCTGATGATGTCTGTCTTAATCTGGACTGCTATAACAAAATAGTACAGACTGGATAATTAATAAATAGGACAAGTTTATTTCTCACGGTTCTGGAGGCTGGAATGTCCAAAATCAAGGCACCAGTAATTCATTGTCTGGTGAGTGTTGCTCTCTGCTTCCAAGATGGCACCTTGTTGCTGTGTCCTGCAGAGGGGACAAACACTGTATCCTCACATGGCAGAAGAGATGGAAGGACAAAAGGGCCTGGCTAATTCTCTCTAGCACTTTTTTTTATTTGACAGAGTTATAGACAGCGAGAGAGACAGAGAGAAAGGTCTTCCTTCTGTTGGTTCACTCCCCAAATGGCCGCCACAGCTGGTGCTGCGCCTATTCGAAGCCAGGAGCCAGGTGCCTCCTCCTGGTCTCCCATACGGGTGCAGGCACCCAAGCACTTGGGCCATCCTCCACTGCCCTCCTGGGGCACAGCAGAGAGCTGGACTGGAACCTGGTTCCCAAATGGGATGCTGGTGCCGCAGGCGGAGGATTAACCAAGTGAGCCACGGTGCCGGCCCCATCTCTCTAGCACTTTTACAAGATACTAATCCAAGCCATTAGAGCAGAACCCTTATGGCCTTATTAACTCCTAAGTCCTCACCTCTTAACACTTTTGCATTAGGGAGTACATTTCAAGATGAATTTTTGGAGGGGACACAAATATTCATACCATAGCATGTGCCCTTAGATTCTACCAGCCAACTAACAGTATTTTAGCTAGAAACATTGTTGTCTGGAATATGTAATAGATTTTTGAATATCCCTATTTGTGGTCTATGATCAAGTTCTGGTCAACGAGTTTAAAACTAAAGGGTCATATGACACTTTCTAGGACCATTCCTTAAAAAATGTTGGAGTTAGTATTGAGTTTTTTCCTTCACTCTTTCCTCTGGTCTGCTGCTGGGAGAGCAATTGATGCTTCAGATCTGAGGATGGGGGTCATATTTAATCAGCATGGTGGAGAAGGACCAGGAGAGCCTAAATTCTCAAAGATTTCATTGAACAGAGATACATTTCATCCTGAAATTGCAAAGCCCCAGATTTTTATGTGATTGGCAAATGCATTTCTAAATTATTTAACAAATTCAATTGTGAATTTTTAGTCACTCACAGAAGATCCCAATCCTAACTATCAAAAGAACAAAATATTTTCACATGGAAAACTAGTGTCTAAGAATTCTGTTAGGCCTCAAATCCTATTGATTATACCAGAACACTGCTTTCCCAGAAAGTGTCACCCAATATACAAGTCTGTGGTGACCTTTTCCCAACAATATCTCCTTAGATATAGCTAAACTGATGCTCAGGGATTCACCTTTCTTTGGTGCTGCCAGAATACAATCTTCCTAAAATAAAAGCATCCTGACTCTATGAAATAAAATTTGCTTTTGCTTTGTCACGCAAGCATCTCTCTGGACGTATCTGACAGATAGGTGAAGGAAACTTAACCTATGTTAAATAGAACTCATCAGGACTTTTATAGACAGAAGGCCTTTATTAGATGCAATTAATCTGTTAGAAAAGAAGCTGTCTGTACACAAAAGATGTACATGCTATGCATAGATGTGCATCTGCCAAGTTGTATGAGGAAGACATGACAAAAGTGATTGTAGGACCCTGCAAATGAATCTAACGTGGCAGCATATATTATCTAGCAATGTTAATAAAACCAGGCAACAGAGGAAGATTAGAAAATGCTATGTATTGGCCAGCGCCGTGGCTCAACAGGCTAATCTTCCGCCTTGCGGCGCCGGCACACCAGGTTCTAGCCCTGGTTGGGGCACCGGATTCTATCCCGGTTGCCCCTCTTCCAGGCCAGCTCTCTGCTATGGCCCGGGAAGGCAGTGGAGGATGGCCCAAGCCCTTGGGTTTTTATATAAGTGAGATGGATATCATAGAGGGTCTTATGCTGGAAGAAAAAAATGTAGCCATTAAAAAGCTACTCTGGTTTTTTGAGAATAGATTTTAGGAGAGAAGAGTTAACCCAGTTAAAGCTATAACAATGAACTAGTTGAGAGATGATGGAGGCTTGGGCCATTGAAAGGTGTGAGAGATTGAGGTATATAGGAAAGCAATTGCAGATATGTAGAAAAGTAATCAATATTCGTATATTAACTTTGAAATTTGTGACTTTGCTAAACTTACTTTTGCTCCAGGAATTTTTGTCAATTCTGTGGAATTTTCTAGATAAACAACAATATCATTTTTGAACAAGGAGTATTTGATTTTCTTCTTCCCAATCTGTATATCTCTACTGTCTTTCCTTTCCTTAATATCACTCACTAGGGCTGCAGTGTGATATAGGAGTGGTAGCACAAAACACACTTGCCTTGTTCCTGTTATTAGGGGAAAATGGTCCAATTTCTTACCATTAATATGTGATGCTAGCTGTAAGTTTTAGTAGATCTTCTCTATGAAGTTTAAGGAAGATATTCTGTTCCTATTTTGTTGAGCTTTCTTAACTTTTATTAAGTAAATATAAATTTCCAAAGTACAACTTTTGGATTATAGTGGCTTTTTCCCCCCATAACCACCCTCCCACCCGCAACCATCCCATCTCCCACTCCCTCTCCCATCCCATTCTTCATCGAGATTCATTTTCAATTATCTTTATATACAGAAGATCAATTTAGTATGTACTAAGTAAAGATTTCAACAGTTTGCACCCACACAGAAACATGAAGTATAAAGTACTGTTTGAGTACTAGTTATTCCGTTAATGCACATAATACAACACATTAAGGACAGAGATCCTGCGTGAGGAGTAAGTGCACAGTGACTCCTGTTGTTGATTTAACAATTGACACTCTTATTCATGACATCAGTAATCACCCGAGGCCCTTGCCATGAGCTGCCAAGGCCATGGAAGACTCTTGAGCTTGCCGACTCTGATCTTATTTAGACAAGGCCATAGTCAAAGTGGAAGTTCTCTCCTCCTTTCAGAGAAAGGTACCTCCTTCTTTGATGGCCTGTTCTTTCCGCTGGGATCTCACTCACAGAGATCTTTCATTTAGGTCACTGTTTTTTTTTGTTTGTTTGTTTTGTTTTGTTTTTTTGTTTTTGTTTTTGTTTTTTTTTTTTTGCCACAGTGTCTTGGCTTTCCATGCCTGAAATACTCTCATGGGCTTTTTAGCTAGATCCGAGTGTCTTAAGGGTTGATTCTGAGGCCAGAATGCTGTTTAGGACATCTGCCATTTTATGAGTCTGCTGTGTATCCCGCTTCCCATGTTGGATCGTTCTCTCCTTTTTAATTCTATCAGTTAGTATTAGCAGACACTAGTCTTATTTATGTGATCCCTTTGACTCTTAGACCTATCATTATGATCAATTGTGAACTGAAACTGATCACTTTAACAAATAAGATGGCATTGGTACATGCCACCTTGATGGGATTGAATTGGAATCCCCTGGCACATTTCTAACTCTACCATTAGAGTTAAGTCTTATTGAGCATGTGCCAAACTGTACATCTCCTCCCTCTCTTATTCCCACTCTTATATTTAACAGGGATCACTTTTCAGTTAAATTTCAACACCTAAGAATAATTGTGTGTCAATTAAGCAGTTCAACCAATAGTATTAAGTAGAACAAAAAACACTAAAAGGAATAAAATAGTAAGTTGTTCCTCAACAGTCAGGACAATGGCTGATCAAGTCATTGTTTCTCATAGTGTCCATTTCACTTCAACAAGTTTCCTTTTAGGTTCTCAGTTAGTTGTCACCGATCAGGGAGAACATATGATATTTGTCACATTGGGATTGGCTTATTTCATTCAGCATGATGTTCTCCAGATTTCTCCATTTTGTTGCAAATGACCAGATTTCATTTTTTTTACTGCTGTATAGTATTCTATAGAGTACATATCCCATTTTTTCTTAATCTTGAATAGATGCTGGATTTTATCAAAATCTTATTCTGCCTAAATTGATATGATCATATAATTTGCTTTTCAATCTATTTGATATAGTGGAGTACAATTACTAATGTTTAATTGTTGAATTAGGCTTGCATACTTGCATTAAATCCAACTTGGCAGTTGTGTGTAATTTTCTTTATATACCTTTGGATTGATTTTGATATTTTGATAGGGTTCCTCACATCTGTGTTTTTGGTAGATAGTGCTCTGTACTTTTCTTTTCTTGTAATATCTTCATCGTACTTTATATTAGGGCAACATTGGCCGAATATAATGAGTTAGGAAGAATCCCCTCTGCTCTTATTTTCTGAAGGAAATTGTGAAGAATTGGTATTATATCTCCTTAAATGTTGGGTAGAACCCTAGAGATGATTTTTTTCAAGACTATACATTTTTTAATTTAATTTCTTCAATAGAACATCTTATTTACATGATTTATTTTTCCTTGTATGAGCTACTTTAGTTTGAGATTTTCAAAGAATTGGTCAATTTCATCTAAGTTATCAAATTTGTAGGCATATAGTTATTTATAGTTTTCCTTTTAATATTTATTTATTCGAAAAACAGGAACCTAGAACTCCATCTGGGTCTCCCATTTGGGTGGCAGTGACCCAGCGACTTGGAACATCTTCCTCCGCTTTCCCAGGTACATTAGCAGAGAGCTGGATTGGAAGTGGAGCAGCTGGGATTTGAACTGGTGTTCATGTGGGTTGCTAGCATTGCAGGCCACAGCCTAACCTGCTGCACCATAACACCAGCTCCATAGTATTCCTTTAGTATCCATAAATATCCATGGGATCAGTAGTGATATCCTCTACTGCATTTCAGGTATTGGTAAACTGTGCCTTTTCTCCTTTTTGTTCACACAATAAGCCTAGTATGAAGCTTATCAATTTCATCTTTTCAAAGAACCAGCTTATGCTTTCTTTTTCTTTATTGTTTTTCTCTTTCTCACTCTTTTTATTTTTTTTTAACTTTTATTTAGCAAATATAAATTTCCAAAGTACAGCTGATGGATTACAATGGCTTTCCCCCCCATAACTTCCCTCCTGCCTGCAACCCTCCCAAATCCCGCTCCCTCTCCCATTCTATTCACATCAAGATTCAGTTTCAATTATCTTTATATACAGAAGATCAATTTAGTATATATTAAGTAAAGATTTCAACAGTTTGCACCCACACAGAACATAAAGTGTAAAATACTGTTTCAGTACTCGTTATAGCATTAATTCACATTGAACAACACATTAAGGACAGAGATCCTACATGAGGAGTAAGTGCACAGTGATTCCTGTTGTTGACTTAACAAATTGACACTCTTGTTTATGGCATCAGTAATCTCCCTAGGCTCTTGTCATGAGTTACCAAGGCTATGGAAGCCTTTTGAGTTCGCTGACTTTGATCTTATTTAGACAAGACCATAGTCAAAGTGGAAGTTCTCTCCTCCTTTCAGAGAAAGGTACCTCCTTCTTTGGCCTGTTCTTTCCGCTGGGATCTCACTCACAGAGATCTTCCATTTAGGTCATTTTTTTGTTTTGTTTTGACAGAGTGTCATGGCTTTCCATGCCTAAAATACTCTCATGGGCTTTTCAGCCAGATGTGAATGCCTTAAGGGCTGATTCCGAGGCCAGAGTGCTGTTTAGGACATCTGCCATTCTATGAGTCTGCTGTGTATCCCGCTTCCCAAGTTGGATCGTTCTCTCCCATCATCTCTCTATCAGAACTTATGGGATACAGCAAAA
Organism: Lepus europaeus; assembly: GCF_033115175.1. Classification (NCBI taxonomy): domain Eukaryota; kingdom Metazoa; phylum Chordata; class Mammalia; order Lagomorpha; family Leporidae; genus Lepus; species Lepus europaeus. Next base: position 47,001,891 of record NC_084850.1, read on the forward strand.
GCAATGTTAAGAGGAAAGTTTATAGCAATAGGTGCCTACATCAAGAAATTGGAAAGGCACCAAATAAATGAGCTTTCAATGCATCTCAAGAATCTAGAAAAACTACAGCAAAGCAGACCCAAATCTAGTAGAAGAGAAATAATTAAAATCAGAGAAGAAATCAACAGGATTGAATCCAAAAAATTACAAAAAATCAGCCAAAGGAGGAGCTGGCTTTTTGAAAAAATTAAACAAAATTGATACCCCATTGGCCAAACTAACTAAAAAAAGAAAAGACCCAAATCAATAAAATCAGAGATGAAAAAGGAAACGTAACAACAGACACCACAGAAATAAAAAGAATCATCAGAAATCTTTTTATTTATTCTAAAACTTTATTTCCTTCTGATTCTTTTATGCTTAAGTTGCTCTTCTTTTTCAGGTTTTGAAGTTGGAAGCTTAGATTAATGACGTTAGATCATTCTTCTTTAATAATATCCACATTTAATGTGCAATATTATATTTTCCTTTTAATTTAGATCAAAATAGTTTTAAACTTCTCTTGAGGTTTCTTCGACCCATGTTTTTACTCAGAAGTGTGTTATTTAATCTCAAAGCAATTTGGGATTTCTCCATCTATCTTTTTGTTATTGACTACTGATTTAATTCCATTGTTTTCTGCATATATTCTTTGTATAAGTTCTATTCTTAGTCTAGAGCATGATCGATGTTGGTGAATATCCCACGTGAACGTGAGAAGAATGTGTATTTTGAGGCTGTTGGATGCTTTCCATTAATGTCATTTCCGTGAACTTGATTGATTGTGCTGTTCAGATCTACTGTATCCTAACTGTTTTTCTGCATGCTTGATGTATAACAGAGTTTTATGAGGTTTCCAAATATAACAGTGGGTTGATCTATGTCTGTTTTTAGTTCTATCAATTTAGCAGCACGTTTTTGATGCCTTGTTGTTAGCTGAATATACATTATGGATTGTTATATCTCCTTGGATAATTGATCCCTTTATCATATGCAGTAACCTTCTTTATCCCTAATAATTTCCTTGTTGTCTGTAATTATAGCTAGTCTATTTTCTTTTTGTTATGCTACGTCTTTCTTAATCTCTTAACTTTTACCCTAGCTGAGTCTGTATACTCATATTAAAATGACTTCCTTAAACAAAACATGCAGTCAGTTCTGTTTTTTTTTAATCCAGTCTGACCATCTATGTATTTTGTTTTATTTTAATCTCTGTATTTTAATTGGTGTGTTTAGACTATTTACAATTACAGTGACCATTGATGTGACTATTGATATAGGTAGATTAATATCTACCATGTCTGTTACCATTTTCTATTCATTGTACTGGGCTCTTTATTTAGCTTTTCCTACACTTTTCAGCCTTCTCTGGTTTTAATTGAATTTCTAGTATGTACCCATTTTGTCTCTTCTGGTAGCTTATCAATTTTACTTATTTAAAAGATTATGTAGCATTTGCCCTAATGTTTGCATTATGAATTTTTAAACTAATCTGAATTTGCCTTCAAATATTGTTATGCCATTTTACCTGCAGCGCAAGTGCTAATATCTTCTAACGGAGCATTCTTAAGTCTTTAGTCTCATCTACTATGCCATTTCTGTCATTTGTTTCATGTCTCCATATTCTATAGTTTGTATAGTTTCTCAAAACATGTTTAATATTCTTACTTTAAAGGATTTAACTATTGCCTTTTATATCAATTAAGAAAAAGAGAGGATTCTATTTCATTTTATTTTTAATTTATTTATTTGCATGCATTTCATAAGTACAACTTTAGGAACATAGTAATTATTCCCACCATGCCCGCCCACCCACCCACACTCCTACCCCTCTACCTCTTTGCTCTCCTGTTCCCAGTCTTGTTTTTTTTTTTTTTTACTAAGATCTATTTTCATTTAACTTTATACACAGAAGATTAACTCTATTCTAGGTAAAGAGTTCCACACTTTGTATGAGGAAGAAAAAAAGAGAGAAAGAAAAATAAACAAAAAAAAAACATAAAACAAAAACTGCTTGAGAGCATTTTATTTTATCATTATAGAAACTGGAACCAACATCATTAATATTTTAAAAATATAGACCCAAGTTTCTGACCTATTGTATTTCATCTTGCCTGAAGAAAATATTTAACATTATTGGCAAAGTAAATCTGCTAGCAATGATTTCCCTCAGTTTTTGTTTGTCTGAACAAAGCTTTATTTTTGTTTCACATCTGATGGGTAATTTCACTTGGTATAGAATTTAAGTTGGTGGAGTTTCTTAGGGTTTTTTTTTTCTTTCAGCACTTTAAATATTTAACTCTACTCTCTTCTTTTTTGTGTTGGTTTATGAGAAGCCTACTGTAATTCTTTCATTTGATCCCTTACACGTAACATCTTTTTTATCTCTAGCTTCTTTCATGAATTTCCTTTTGTCTTTGTTTTTCTACAGTTTGAGCACAATATAGCTAATTGTAGATTTATGCTGTTTGTCTGACTTGTTGTTCTCTGAAATTCCTGAATCTATAGTTTGGTGTCCTTAATTTTTGAAAATCCTTCCCCATTATTAGTTCAAATATTTCTCCCATTTGTTATATTTTCTCCTTTTGATGTTTATGCATATATTGCACTTTTTGAAATTATTCCACAGTTCTTGTAGGTTCTTTTTTCCCCCATTCTTTCTCGTGGAGAAAGAATGTATTTCAAATTGGGAAATTTATATTAACATTATCTTCATGCTCGTGATTTTTCTCTCAGTTGATTTCTTTGTTGGATTTTTCTTTCTGCCTTCCTTTGTGATTCTTCATTAAATTTTCCATTTTTTAATATTATCCTTTTGCACTTTAGTGTTATCTCCCATTTCCATTAATGCCTTTAACATACTAATCATAGTTAAATTCTCTGATAATTCAAAAAAATGTGTATATCATATTTGGTTTGATCTTGGTGCTTACTCTGTCCCTTCATATGTAAGTTCTTCAAAAGATTTCACATTATGTGGCAGTTGTCTGACACAGTGGTTCAGACAATGCTTGGGATGCCCACATGCCATATCAGAGTGCCTAGATTTGAATCCTGGCTCCACTTCCAGTAACAGCTTCCTGCCAATGTAAACCATGAAGTAGCAGTTTACAGCTCAAGTACTTGGGTCTCTGACATCTGTTTAAGAGATCTAGATTGAGTTCCCAGCTCCTGGCTTTGACCTGCCCTGGCCCTGGCTATTGCAGATATTTGAAGATTAAAGCAGATGATGGGACATCTCTTCTTCTCTCTCTTTCCCTCTATCTCTCTCCATTACAAACAAGAATAGATGAATACTTTTTTAAAAGATGGACATTATAAAAAAAACCTATGCAGAGACTACATACATGTGCTCAACAGGTTAAGCCAACATCTGTGATTCTGGCTTCCCATATCTGAATGCTGGCTCCAGTCCTAGTTGTTCCACTTCTGATCTAGTTCCTGCTCATGCATCTGGGAAAGCAGCAGAAATTGGCCCAAGTGCCTGAGCTCCTGCCACCTCAGTGGGAGACCTGAATGGAGTTCCAGGCTCCTGGCTTTGGCTAGCCTAGACCCAGCTGTTGGGGCCATTTGGGGAGTGAACCAGTGGATGGAAGATCTATTCTCTTTTGTCTCTCCATTTCTCACTGTCACTCTGCCTTACAAATAACTAAATTAATATATTTAGTTTTAAAAATAAAAATCTATGCAGGAATTTCAAAAATTTTGTACCAAAATAAGCATATCTTTTAATTCTATTTTCCAAGAACATTTGAAACCTCCTCATATGTCATCTATAGACTTGTATTAAAAGAAATGCTAAATGAAATGCTAAACATATATTAAATCAAAATCGCTCGACAACCATTACAAAAATAAAGCAAGTAAGTAGAAGGATACAAGGCAAAATGCTAAAAACCAGATAAGATAAAAATACATACCAAGAAAAATCTCAGTTAGTTCAAAAGAAGACAGGAGAAAAGAAACACAGTGACAAAACTGAGGAAAAAACAAAAACAAAACAAGACAAAATGAAAAAAATGGTAAGACCAAGAGAACTCCATTGATAATCACATTAATATTAATGGAGCAAATACTCCAAATAAAAGGCAAATATTATCAAAGTGAATAATAAAACAAGATACAACTGCATATTGTCTACAAGAAACATACTTAAAGTATGTTAAAATATAGAAATGTGGAAGGATATGCCACACAAATAATAATTACAGGAAGGCTGGAGTGACTGCACAAATATCAGACAAAAAAAAAAGACTTCAAGGAGTGGGCACCTGGCATTGCAATTCAGTTACTGGGTAGGACATCCTCATCCCATATCAAAGTGCCTGATTTGACTCTTGACTCCCAGCTACTCACTCTGCTTCCAATCTAGCTTCCTGCTAATGTGCACCCTGGGAGGCAGTAGATGATGGCTCAAGTGCTTGGATGCCTGCTGCTCATGTTGGGGAACTGGATTGAGTTCTGCACTCCTGGCTTCAGGGTGTCTGAGCTCTTGCTGTTGTAAGCATGTGGGGAGTGAACCAACAAATGAAAAAAATCTCTCTCCATCTATCTCTCCATCTCGAACCAGCAATCTGTTATGAGATGCTGGTGTTGCAAGTGGTGGCTTCACTGACTGCCTCACAATGCCAGCCCCAAATTTTCTTCTATCATAAGATTAAAAATTCCTTGCTTTCTCCTTCCTATGAATTCACATTACATTCCTTTACCTACACAGCAAAACTTCTAATTTTTTTTTTACAGAAGATCAATTTAGTATATATTAGGTAAAGATTTCAACATTTTGCCCATATAGCAACATAAAGTGAAAAAACTACCATTGGATTACTAATTATAGCATTAAATAGCAATGTACAGCACATTAAAGACAGAGATCCTACATAATTTTTTTTTCAAAATAATTAATTTTCTATGCCATTTCCATTTTAACACCAGGTTGTTTTTTTTTTCCATTTCCAATTCTCTTTATATACAGAAGATCACTTCAGTATATAATTAGCAAAGACCTCATCAGTCTGCGCCCACACAGAAACGCAAAGTATAAAAATACTGTTTCAGTACCAGTGCAAGATATAGGCACAGGCAAAGACTTCCTGGAAAATACTCCAACAGCACAGGCAGTCAAAACCAAAATTAACATTTGGGATTGCATCAAATTGAGAAGTTTCTGTACTTCAAAAGAAACAGTCAGGAAAGTGAAGAGGCAACCAACAGAATGGGAAAAAATATTCGCAAACTATACTACAGATAAAGGATTGATAACCAGAATCTACAAAGAAATCAAGAAAATCCACAACAACAAAACAAACAACCCACTTAAGAGATGGGCCAAGGACCTCAATAGACATTTTTCGAAAGAGGAAATCCAAATGGCCAACAGACACATGAAAAAATGTTCAAGATCACTAGCAATCAGAGAAATGCAAATCAAAACCACAATGAGGTTCCATCTCACCCCGGTGAGAATAGCTCACATTCAGAAATCTACCAACAACAGATGCTGGAGAGGATGTGGGGAAAAAGGGACACTAACCCACTGTTGGTGGGAATGCAAACTGGTTAAGCCACTATGGAAGTCTGTCTGGAGATTCCTCAGAAACCTGAACATAACTCTACCATACAACCCAGCCATCCCACTCCTTGGAATTTACCCAAAGGAATTTAATTTGACAAATAAAAAAGCCATCTGCACATTAGTGTTTATTGCAGCTCAATTCACAATAGCTAAGACCTGGAACCAACCCAAATGCCCATCAACAGTAGACTGGATAAAGAAATTATGGGACATGTACTCCATAGAATACTATACAGCAGTAAGAAACAACGAAACCCAGTCATTTGCAACAAGATGGAGCAATCTGGAAAACATCATGCTGAGTGAATTAAGCCAGTCCCAAAGAGAAAAATATCATTTGTTTTCCCTGATCGAAAACTTCTAATTTTTTTTAAAACTTTTATTTAATGAATATAAATTTCCAGTGTACAGCTTATGGATTACAATGGCTTCCCCCCCCATAACTTCCCTCCCACCCGCAACCCTCCCCTCTCCCGCTCCCTCTCCCCTTCCATTTGCATCAAGATTCATTTTAAATTCTCTTTATATACAGAAGATCAATTTAGTATAAAGATTTCAACAGTTTGCACCCACATAGAAACACAAAGTGAAACATACTGTTTGAGTACTAGTTATAGCATTAAATCACAATGTACAGCACATTAAGGCCAGAGATCCCACATGAGGAGCAAGTGCACAGTGGCTCCTGTTGTTGACCCAACAAATTGACACTCTAGTTTATGGCGCCAGTAACCATCCTAGGCTGTCGTCATGAGTTGCCAAGGCTATGGAAGCCTTCCAAGTTTGCCGACTCTGATCATATTTAGACAAGGTCATAAAAGACAGAGTGAGGATAGTAACCAATGATCCTAAGAGTGGCATTTACCAGGTTTGAACAATTATACAGCATTAAGTGGGGAAGAGGACCATCAGTACACACAGGTTGGGAGTAGAGCCATTGGTGGTAGAGTAGAGGTTATGATTACAAAGGAATGAGGCCCAAGTGCACTAGACAGGGTCTAGAAAAAAAAAAAAACTTCTAATTTTTTAAAAAGTGTCAAATCCAAAGATATTAGGAGACATAGAGAAACACATAAAGACTTCATAGGGATCAAGTTCAACAGAAAATTAAAACTTTTCTCTTTTCTACAACTAGAATATTGTACTCATTGTCCAACTTCTCCGTATCCCCTTCCCATAGCCTTCCCAACCTCCAGTGTCCACTATTGTTTTCATAAGTTATATGAGAACAACTCTTTAACTTCCATATATAAGTGAAATAATGTGCTGTTTTTCTTTAATATTTTTTTCTTCTGGATTAACTCATGTTGCCACAAATGACAGATTCTAATCCTTTTTATGGTTTAATATTATCCCATTGCATGTATGTACCACATTTTCTTTGTTCATTTATCTACTTAGATCAATTCCATCTCTTCATTATTGTAAGTAGTACTGCAGTAAACATGAGAGTGCACATGTCTCTTCCACATACTATTTTCATTTTCTTTGGATAAATACCCAATTGTGAGATTCCTGAATCTCCATGCAAATGCTTGTTATCTTGATTAGAGGATGGACTTTGAAGCTGTACACATTTTTAAAAACTCATTGAACTTTATAATTTTAGTATAATTATGTAATATGTTATATAAATTATATAACATGTACATATGTGCACCTGATAGGAAGAACAGAGAGGGAGAAAAAAAGAGAAGGGGAGAGGGAGAGAGATGGTAGTGTTGGGGGGTAGAGTATGTAATGAGTAATGAGGGAAAGTGATGAACTCAAGTGTTGGTAAATTTTTAAGTTTTCTGGGCAAATAAAACATCTAATGTGAATTCACAGAAAACTAAAAGCAAGGAATTTTTTATTTTACAATAGAAGAAAATTTGGGGCCAGGTTTTTGGCACAGTGGATTAAACCACCACTTGTGACACCAGCATCTCACATCAGATTACTGGTTAAAGTCTAGCTGCTCCACTTTCCATCCAGCTCCCTGTTGTTAATGCACCTGGGAAAAACAACAGAAGATGGGCCCTGCCAACCATGTGGGAGACCCAGATGGAGTTCCAGGATCTTGGCTTTGGCCTGACCCAGCTCTGGCCGTTGCAGCCATTTGGGGAGTGAACCAGTAGATGGAAGAGCGCTCTCTCTCTCTCTCTCTCTCTCTCTCTCTCTCTCTCTCTCTCTCTCTGTCTTTCACTCTCTCCTCTCACTCTCTCTTCTCACTCTCTCCCTCTCTGTCACTATGCCATTCAAATAAATCTTTTGAAAGGCAATATTTTTTTATAATCGCACGTGTGTGTGTGTGTGTGTGTGATCCACTAGAGTGAAAAGGTAAATAATTTCACAGGTAAGTGAGAGAAGAATTGCCGGAGTTCCAGGCAAAAGTGAGCTGAAGGATTTGTGGTTGTATCCTGGAGTTAGTCTTAGAGAAAATTGAAGAATTTTAATCTTTGTAAACAAGCAAGAAGCTAGAGTATGTGTGTGTGTGTGTGTGTACATACTGCTAAGTGCATAGCAGTAGTGATAAGAACCTGTGGAAATTCTTTAGTCTCTTCCATTTTCTCTGCAAAGTTGAAAGTAAAGTATCATCTGAGAGAGAAGATTGTAGAGACAATATTGGAGGTTTGATAACAAGCAAAATGGTGTAAAACGGGAGATGTAATTGGGTTAGGAGCAACTAAAGTATTCTGGCAGCATTAAAGGCTAATTTAATTGTGTGGGCTTTGATTTGTTTTCTGTCCAGTCATGATTGACCTGTCAGGTACAGGCATGGAAGGAAGATTTAGCCAAGGGTTATAGCTTCCCCAATTAACTCTAACAGAATGAAAGAAGGGTACAAATATTAAGGAAATATGCAGAAACTGGTTTGGATGATTGACTATGGAAGTTGACCTCAAAAATTCCCAGAAAATAGACAATTTTAATGAAAGGTCAATGAAAATGCCTTTGGAAGGAGGGATCTATAGCTTTTGGAATGTATAATTGTGAAAGTATCACATGCTCCTGGTTAAAGAAACATGAAATATGCAGACTAAAGTTTAAATACAAGTTGTGTCCAAAACCCATTCCTCTCCATCCACCTCTACCATTTGCCACCTAGAACCTACTACTGTTAACAGTTTTGTATGCATGTGTGTATATTCAAAACATAGTTTATTTTAAAACCTCTGAGCAAATATAGTACTTTTGAATAAAAGATGCATGGCTAAATAAATTCAGGCTCCCATAGGTTTATCAGATTCTTGGAATATATATTAGAGTAAGCAATTGGAAAAGACACCCCCTCTAGTAGTTAAAGTCCTGATTCTTTTTTTTTTAAGATTCATTTTATTTATTTGAAAGACAGAGTTACACAGAGAGATAGAGACAGAGAGAGAGATCTTCCATCTGCTCATTCACTCCCCAGATGGCTGCAATGGCCGGAGATGCGCCGATCCGAAGCCAGGAGCCAGAAGCTTCTTCCAGGTCTCCCACGTGGGTGCAGGGGCCCAAAGAACTGGGACATCTTCTACTGCTTTCCCAGACCACAGCAGAGAGCTGGATCGGAAGAGAGGCAGCCGGGATTAGAACCAGCGCCCATATGGATGGCAGCACTTCAGGCCAGAGCTTTAATCCGCTGTACCTTAGGGCCGGCCCCTAAAGTCCCTATCCCAGTTGTTCCTCTTCCACTCCAGCTCTCTTCTGTGGTCTGGGAAGGCAGTGGAGGATGGCCCAAGTGCTTGGACCCTGCACCCGCATGGGAGACCAGGAGGAAGCACCTGGCTCCTGGCTTCGGATCGGTGTAGCTCTGGCCATAGCAGCCATTTGGGGGGTGAACCAACAGAAGGAAGACCTTTCTCTCTCTCTCTCTCTCTCTCTCTCTCTCTCTCTCTCTCTCTCTCACTGTCTAACTCTGTCTGTCAAATAAATAAATAAATAAATAAAATTTAAAAAAATTTTTCTCAGGTAGTGCTGCTCTAGCACCAGTGAAGAATGCATTTGGACCTTGTTTAGAGTAAAACTTGGAGCTGCTAGATGCAAAAGGCAAAGCAGTTGACAGGGAAAGTTTAAAGGACCTTGATGTTTTCAAAGTAAACACTAGCTAAACGATGCTGACAAAATCTTTAGATCTCCCAGGCAGGCCAATGAAAATTTTACAAATCATAGGAATTATTCAGATCAAAAAAAATTAAAATATAACTACATATGTATTGATGATAAAGTCTTAATTTCAGAAAACAATAGCTAGGTACAGGCAGGAAGAGGAAGTACTGTTCAGCATCACCTGGAAAAGAAACTGTCCAACGAGAGGGCAAGACAGAGAAGGCTTCAGCCGAAGCACCCAGTACCAGATGAGGGGAAGAGCTTTTCTCCACCTCACAGCCATATCTAAGTATTTTCATTAATATAAAGTACGGTCTGTTGTGTTGAGTCAGCTACACTATAATATCATTTTCCCAAGACTCCAAAATAGCCAAAAATCATTGAAAAGCAATTTTGGTGTTCTCCTTTTTCCTAGTGGTAGCTCCTTGCTCTTTCCTAGGTAAGCTGAGCTTATCTTTTTAGTGTCTTGCCCTTGTGCTGCTGTAGCCACTCTTCTGATCAGGGTATTGCAATCCAATGTTTGGGTGCCTCCCATGCAACAGAGGTTGCTCCTTGCAACATGGTAGTGAAGAAGGAAAGGATAGGAATACTTACTTTAAAAACATGCGGTTACTGTTACATAACACTAAAAACCAACATTTACTGGCACTTAACGCACAGTAACTGTGATGTAGGTGTCATTTTATCACTTCCTTTCCCAAATGGGGATCTGGGAATAGAGTGAGGATAAGTGGTATAGGTAGAATTCATGCATATATTATGAAGCCAGTACCCACATACATCACTACTATGTCATATTTCTACTGAATATATTTACGAGCTAGGAAAAGTAGAAAACAATTCAGACAAATGTATGCAAGAATGAACTTATTATAATCATATTGAAATCTCAGAAAACCAACAAGAGTCTGGAAATCTGGGCTAAGAATATGTTAAAACATGAGGGTGGCATTGTATGGTAGTGGGTAAAGCTGCCACCTACAATGCTGGCATCCCATATGGATGCCAGTTTGTGTCTCATCTTCTCCATTTCCCATCCAGTTCCCTGCCTGGGAAAACGCAACAGAAGATGGGCCAAGTACTTGGTCCTCTGCTACCTACATGGCAGACCCTGATGAAGTCCCTCACTCCTGGCTTTGGTCTGGCCCAGTCCTGGCCTTTGTGGCCATCTGGGAAGTGAACCAGCAGATGGAGGAGCTCCATCTGTCTCTCCCTATCTCTCTCTCGCTCTCTCTCTCTCTGTGTGTTTAACTCTGACTTTCAAATAAATGAATAAATCTTTTAAAAAAGGAATTCACAAAAGCAGAGTCATAGAGTGAGTGCTCTGATTAGGACACTAATCAGTGTCCAGGCATGTTAATTGCCTGGACTTCAGACGCTTTCACAATTTCTACCCCTATTATTAAAATTAAAATCTAGCCACATAGCATTATACTATCCTAATTTGGGATTGTGTCTACTTCTTAAAGAAAAGTGGTGTCATTAATTAAAGTAGACAATATAAAGGGCAAAGGTAGTTATTTTAAGGAAAATCTGAACAACTGTATGGAAAGATAAAGTTGATGATAGGCTTCCAAAAAGTAATGCATGTCTTCTAGAATCTATGCTTTTCACTGCCCAGTACCACATATCCTCTTCCCATTTCTTCCAAAACAGCCCTGCCTGAATAAATACAACTACCGCATGTTCAACCCAAAACAAATTCTTTCACTTCCTAACATTTTATCAATCACTTCATTGAGCTTCAATTCTAGAATCCCTCAGTAACAGTCTCCAGATCAATTGTGATTATGTTTTAATAGTCTTCAATCTATGTAGTAAATTTAACAACCATGATCACAGTTTATGCATGGATTAGGAAGATATAGAATATATAGTAATTAAAACATGTAGTATACATCCATGATCCTGAAGAAGGGACATATTTGCAAAGACCAATTTCCTAAGTTCAGTAACTGGCCTTAAGTTATTTAGTATTTATTACTTCCTTCCTCCACTCTCCACTTTCATATCCTCATTTCTTTTCACCAGCACTCCAGAAGTTGAAGTTTATTGCTCAATGGTGCACCCAAACTTTAATTCTTGACTGACTGAACCCCTGAATGTTCTGCCCAAGAAAAGATTCATTGATATACATTCTGGGGCCAACTATAATATAATGATTATAATGTAATATAATGTAATGACTATAATATATCTCTAGCATTGTACCCATTTCATGCTACTTGAACAATAAATAATTTGCCAAAGTTCCCATAGCCAGCAAGTAGTAGGACCGAGGTTTGAACTGCATACTTCCAACTCCAAAACACACTTGGCGATGTTCATCTCGATCCATGAAAAAAAAAAAAAAAGGATGGGACTGAGATGGAGGCAATAAATAAAGGGAACAAAATCAGAGGAAGTTATTTGTGTAACAAGGCCACAATCGACAAAGAACAGGCTGGTTGTTTAGATAGTAGCAAATGGAAAGCAGATAAGACAGTTGCCAAAACTGGGTAGCAGAGGAGGATGCAGGCCGAAACAAACCCTTGCAAAATCTCACCTTGCAAAGTTAATAATTTATAGGAACATAAGACAAATAAGTGACAGGGGTAGCAAAAATCAACTTAGACCTTGTGGGAGCGTTTCATCTCAGGTTCTGGGAAGTGTGTATGTTAAACAGAGAGTAACCCTTGTTTCTCCAGCCTGCAGAAAGTGATCATTCTGTTTGAACCCTTTGTGCTTTCTTTCTCACCTGCTTTTTTTGTTTTCTGCAGTAGTTATCATTATATAACATATGCTATATCCACTGTCTGTCTCCTCACACACAGAGTGGAAGCTCCATTAGGATTTTTGTTTTGTTTTGTTGGAACAGACTCTATCACATGGTAGACCCTCCACTGATGTTGGTTGAATGAATTAGTGATGAACATGGCATCAAGAGGATTTGAGATGTGTAGCTCTTCTGATGGAGATGGTGCCTTTCACATATTTAGTTCCAACTGGATTCTTGGAATCTAGGGGCCCCTTCGTAAAAACTAGTGAAGTTTTCTGATTGTTTTTCAAAACATTTATTTATTCATTTATTTGAAGGGGAGAGTCTGTCTCTCACGTACATAGATACACACACACACACACACACAGAGAGAGAGAGAGAAAGAGAGAGAGAGAGAGAGAGAGTGTCTTCCAGCCACTGGTCCATTCCCAAAATGGCCTTAAAGATCAGGGCTGAGCCACTCCAAAGCCAGGAAACCCTATCAGGGTGTCCCACGTGGGTGCAGGGGTCCAAGTAGTTGTGCCATCTTCTGTTGCTTTCCCAGGCTTATTATAAGGCAAGTGGAACAACTGGAACTTGAACCAGCATTCTGATATGGGATGCTGATGTCACAGGAGGTGGCTTAATCTGCTGCTCCATCATGCTGGCTCCTTTCTGACTGCTTCTGTTTATTGCCTTCTATTTGCCTTGGGGGTGACTTTCTATTGCAACATGAAGTGACTTCAGAAAGGCCAATGCTGCTGTCACTGTCTCTGTTATTACCATTTCCTGGGAGACAGATAAGGTCCTTGTCTACGCCAGATTTCCAGAGTGAGGTATCCTGAGTGTGAACTGTGATTTCACCACTAAATAGCCTTGGGGGAGTTTTTCTATCTCCTGAGTCTATATCCTCAACTGGACAAGAGGGCCAATATTGGTACACTCCAGATAAGGATCATGCTGTTTTATAAAATAAGTTCATTGTTTTCATGGCTTTACTAAGCCAAAGATTTATTTCCCAATATCTGAGAAATTAAAGCAATTGTTTATGATAGGTGGGTAGGTTCTTCTACAAGGTAATTCAGAGGTTCAAGTTCCTCCATGACTTATGACTCTTCCATATCTTTGGGCTCTGTGATACCCTGCTTCCAGATGGGAAAAAATGAGGAAAGAAATGACAGAAAGGGCATATCTACCTCTTAAGTTCCTTGACTCGGTAAAAGCAGATCACCTCCACTCATATTGCATTGATAAGAACAAGTCACAAATACCTGTCCAGCTCTAAGGCAGTCAGGGAAAAATAGTCCCTGGATTGACAACTGTTTATTAAGAACTGCTTTGTCCAAAGGTGGGCAGGGTATCAATTTTTGGAGTACTGTTAGTTATCTCTGTTTGCTGTTCTGGCCTTCAAATATCTGCAAGCACATTGCTTCTCACACCTGGAATATACTCACTACCTCTCCAATGAACATAAGCCCAATATTCTTTCTATCTAGTTACTGCATTCATCCCAAAATGCATCAGGCTGCTGTTGAACAAGTTCATCCTCCACATCTCCATGTGTCAGGCCCAGGTGGTGTTTCAGGCTCCTGGCTTCAGCATGGCCCCATACCTGGCTGTTGCAGCCATCTGGGGAAGTGAACCAGCAGATAGACGATCTCTCTCTCTCTCTCTCTCTCTCTCTCTCTCTGTAACTCTGCATTTCAAATAAATAGATGAAATCTATACTGTGTTATTTTTAAGATTTCATTTATTTAGGTCTTATTTAATTTCTTCCACAATATTTTGTTTTTAGTGTAGAAGTCTTGCATTTTCTTGGTTAAATTTATTCCTAAGAATTTTAATATTTATGATGTTATTATAAATTGAAGGTTTTCTTAATTTTCTTTCAGGTTGCTCATTGCTAATTGATTGACATAATATATCTATATCTATCTATTTATTTATCTATGTTGGTGTACTTAATTATGCACTATAAGACTCTTAGGCTTTCTTCATTATTCAATATTTTATCTTTTTCTCAATTTACCAATGTTAAACTTTGATAATTTTCTTTCCTGTGTGATCAAATCTCAAATTGAATTCCTCTAGTGAATTTTTCATTTTAGTTACTGTGTTTTTCAATTACAGAATTTCTTTTGAGGTGATTATTTTTTATAATTTCCATCTATCCATTGATATTCAGTAATTGATGACATATTTCTTTCATGATTTCTTTCCTTATGTTTTCTTAGCTATTTAAGAATATTGGAAATAGCCATTTTAGAGACATTTGTGTATATTGATTATAATTTCTGGTCTCTAAAGAAATCACCACACTATTTTCCCTAGTGGCTGTACTAATTTACTTTTCCAGCCATAGTGTATATGAGTTCCCCTTTCTTCACATCCTCACCACTTGTTACTTTGTCTTTCTGTCAATAGTCATTCTAGTAGGGATGATGGGATATCTCATTGTGTTTTTGATTTGCATTTTTCTGAAGAATAATGATATTGAGGATCTTTTTATATATTCGTAGGCCACTCAAGTTTCTTCTTTTGGGAAATATCTATTCAGTTCCTATGCCAAAATTTTAACAGGATTGGTTGTTTTGTTGAGGGTTTTTTTTTAAGTTTCTGATATGTTCTGGATATTAATCCTTTGTCCAATAAGTAGCATGCAGATATTTTCTCCATTCTGTCAGAAATCTCTTGAATCCATTTATTGTTTCCTTTGTTATATAGAAACTTCTGAGTTTGAGATAATAGTATTTATCTACTTTGTTTTTGTTGCTTACACTTTGGATTCTAAACCTAGAAAGAACTGCTTACATCAATGTTTTGAAATGTTTTCCATATGTTTTCTTCTAGCAAATTGATAGTTTCAAACATTTCATATATTTAGGTCTTTGATCCATTTTGAGTTTATTTTTATATATGATTAGAAGTATGGGTATAATTTAATTTTTCTACATATGTAAATTACCAGGACCATTTATTGAAAAGAGTATTCTTCCTCCAACGTATGTTCTTGTCACCTTTGTCAAAAATCAGTTGCCTGCAAATATGTGGATTAATTACTGTACTCTCTATCTCCTTGATCCATGTGACTTTTTTTGCCAGTATCATGCTGCTTAAATTAATATAGCTTTGTAATATGTTTGAAATCAAGTATTGTGATGCCTCCAGCTTCATTTATTTTCTGCTCAGTATTGCTTTAGATATTCTGGATATTTTCTGATTTCCTCCAAATCTTAGGATTTTTTTTCTAATTCTGTAATTAAAGTCATTGATATTTTGATAAGGATTTCATTGAATTTATAGATTGATTCATATGCTATGGACATTTTAAAAATATTAATTCTTCTAATACACAAGTAAGGAATATCTTCCATTTTGTGTCTTTTATAATTTCTCTCATCAGTGTTTTATAATTTTCATTGTAGAGATGGTTCACTTCTTTATTTTCAACTTTTTTTTTTTGACAGGCAGAGTGGACAGTGAGAGAGAGACAGAGAGAAAGGTCTTCCTTTTGCCGTTGGTTCACCCTCCAATGGCCGCCGCGGTAGGCGCGCTGCGGCCAGCGCACCGTGCTGATCCGATGGCAGGAGCCAGGTGCTTCTCCTGGTCTCCCATGGGGTGCAGGACCCAACCTGACTTGGGCCATCCTCCACTGCACTCCCTGGCCACAGCAGAGAGCTGGCCTGGAAGAGGGGCAACCGTGACAGGATCGGTGCCCCGACCGGGACTAGAACCCGGTTCAACTTTTATTTAATAAATATAAATTTTGAAAGTACAACTTTTTGATTATAGCAGCTTTTATCCCCCTCCCACCTGCAACCATCCCATCTCCCACTCCCTCTCCCATCCCATTCTTCATCATGATTCATTTTCACTTTTCTTTATATGCAGAAGATCAACTTAGTATATACTAAGTAAAGATTTCAACATACTGCACCCACAAAGACACACAATTATAGAGTACTGTTGAGCAGCAGTTTTATCATTAATTCTCACAGTACAACACATTAAAGACAAAGATCTTACATGGGGAGTAAGTGTACAGTGACTCCCATTGTTGATTTAACAATTGATGCTCTTATTTATGACATAAGTAATCATCCTAGGCTCTTGTCATGAGTTGCCAAGGCTATGGAAGCCTCTTGAGTTCACCAGCTCTGATCTTATTTAGACAAGACCATAGTCAAAGTGGAAGTTCTCTCCTCCCTTCAGAGAAAGGTACCTCCTTCTTTGATGGTGCATTCATTCCAGTGGGATCTCACTCACAGAGATCTTTCATTTAGGTCATTTTTTTTTTTTTTGCCAGAGTGTCATGGCTTTCCATGGCTGCGAAACTCTCATGGGCTTTTTAGCCAGATCCAAATGCCTTAAGGGCTAATTCAGAGGCCAGAGTGCTGTTTAGGGCTTTTGCCATTCTATGAGTCTGTTGTGTATCCTGCTTCCCATGTAAGATCATTCTCATGTTTTTAATTCTATCAATTATTTGCAAATACTGATATTATTTATGTAATCCCTTTGACACTTAATCCTATCATTATGATCAATTATGAACTGAAATTGATCACTTTAACAAGTAAGATGGCATTAAATTGGAATCCCCTGGCACGTTTCTAGCTCTACCATTAGGGGTAAGTCCGAGTGCGCATGTGTTGAACTGTACATCTCCTCCCTCTCTTATTCCCACTCTTATATTTAACATGGATACTTTTCAGTTAAATTTAAATGATTAAGAATAATTGTGTGTTAATTAAAGAGTTCAACAATGGTATTAACTAGAAAAAAAAACACTAAAAGGAATAAAATAGTAAGTTGTTCCTCGACAGTCAGGACAAGGACTGATCAAGTTATTGTTTCTCATGGTGTCCATTTCACTTCAACAGGTTTCCTTTTAGGTGCTCAGTTAGTTGTCACTGATCAGGGAGAACATATGATATTTGCCCCATTGGAACTGGCTTATTTCACTCAGCATGATGTTTTCCAGATTCCTCCATTTTGTTGCAAATGACTGGATTTCATTGTTTTTTACTGCTGTATTCTATAGAGTACATATCCCATAATTTCTTTATCCAATCTTCTGTTGATGGGCATTTAGGTTGATTTCATGCCTTTTTTTTATTGTTTTTGACAGGCAGAGTTAGACACTGAGAGAGAGAGAGAGTTAGAGACAGAGAGAAAGGTCTTCCTTCCGTTGGTTCACTCTCCTAATGGCTGCCATGGCCAGTGCTGTGCTGATCCGAAGCCAGGAGCTGGATAATTCCTCCGGTCTCCCACACAGGTGCAGGGGCCCAAGCACTTGGGCCATCCTCCTCTGCCCTTCTCCAGCCACAGCAGAGAGCTGGACTGAAAGAGGAGCAACTGGGACTAGTAACTGGGACTAGAACCCGGGGTGCCTGTGCCACACGTGAAGGATTAGCCAAATGAGCCATGCCACCAGCCAATTCCATGTCTTAGCTAGTGTGAACTGAACTGCAATAAACATTGAGGTGTAGACAGCTCTTTTATTTGCCCATTTAATTTCTTTTGGGTAAATTCCAAGGAGTGGGATGGCTGAGTTATATGGTAGGACTATATTCAGGTTTCTGAGCAATCTTCAAACTGACCTCCATGGTGGCTTTACAAGTTTGCAATCCCACCAACAGTGGATTAGTGTCCCCTTTTCCCCACATCCTCACCAGCATCTATTGTTAGTTGATTTCTGTATGTAAGCCATTCTAACTGGGGTGAGGTGAAACCTCATTGCGGTTTTGATTTACATTTCCCTGATGGCTAGTGATCCTGAACATTTTTCATTTGTCCGTTGGCCATTTGGATTTCCTCTTTTGAAAAATGTCTGTTGAGGTCCTTGGCCCATCTCTTAAGTGGGTTGTTTGTTTTGTTGTTGTTGAGTTTCTTGATCTCTTTGCAGATTCTGGTTATTAATCCTTTATTGGTTGCATAATTAGCAAATATTTTTCCCATTCTGTTGGTTGCCTCTTCACTTTCCTGACTGTTTCTTTTGCAGTACAGAAGCTTCTCAATTTGATGTAATCCTAATTGTTAAGTTTGGCTTTGACTGCCTGTGCCTATAGGGGTTTTCCAAGAAGTCTTTGCCTGTGCCTATATTTTGTAGGGTTTCTCCAATGTTCTCTAATAATTTGATGGTGTCAGGTCATGGATTTAGGTCTTTAATCCATGGTGAGTGGATTTTTGTGTAAGGTGTAAGGTAGGGGTCTTGTTTCATGCTTCTGCATGTGGAGATCCAGTTTTCCCAGCACCATTTGTTGAATAGACTATCCTTACTCCAGGAATTTGTTTTAGATCCTTGATCAAATATAAGTTGGCTGTAGATGTTTGGATTGATTTCTGGTGTTTCTATTCTGTTCCATTGGTCTATCCATCTGTTTTTGTACCAGTACCAGGCTGTTTTGATTATAACTGCTCTGTAGTATGTCCTGAAATTTGGTATTGTGATGCCTCCGGCTTTGTTTTTGTTGTACATGATTGCTTTAGCTGTTCGAGGTCTCCTGTGCCTCCATATGAATTTCAGCATCATTTTTTCCAGATCTGAGAAGAATGTATTTGGTATCTTGATTGGTATCACATTGAATCTATAAATTGCTTTTGGGAGAATGGACATTTTGATGATATTGATTCTTCCAATCCATGAGCATGGAGGATTTTTCCATTTTTTGGTGTCCTCTTCTATTTCTTTCTTTAAAATTTTGTAGTTCTCATTGTCCAGATCTTTGACATGTTTGGTTAAGTTTATTCCAAGGTATTTGATTGTTTTTGTAGCTGTTGTGAATGGGATTGATCTTGGCGTTCTTTCTCAGCCATGCCATTGCCTGTATATACAAAGGCTGCATTGATTTTATATCCTGCTACTTTGCCAAACCCTTATGAGTTCCATTAGTCTCTTAGTAGAGTTCTTTGGATCCCCTAAATAAAGAATCATATCATCTGCAAAGAGGGATAGTTTGACTTGTTTCTTCCCAATTTGTATCCCTTTGATTTCCTTTTTCTTGTCTAATGGCTCTGGCTAAAACTTCCAGTACTATATTGAATAGCAGTGGTGATAGTGGGCATCCCTGTCTGGTACCAGATCTCAGTGGAAATCTTCCAACTTTTCCCCATTCAATAGGATGCTGGCTGTGGGTTTTTCATAAACTGCTTAGTATTGAGGAATGTTCGTTCTATACCCAGTTGTTTTCTTAGAGTTTTTATCATGAATTGGTGTTGTATTTTATCAAATGCTTTCTATGCATCTATTGAGATAATCATATGGGTTTTTTTTCCTGCAGTTTGTTAATGTGATATATCACATTGATTTGTGAACACTGAACCATCCCTGCATACCCGGGATAAATCCCACTTGGTCTGGGTGGATGATCTTTCTGATGTGTTGTTACATTCTATTGGCCAGAATTTTATTGAGGATTTTTGCATCTATGTTCATCAGGGAAATTGGTCTGTAGTATTTTCTCTGCTGCATCTTTTTCTGGCTTATGGATTAAGGTGATGCTGACTTCATAGAAAGAATTTGGGAGGATTCCCGCTTTTTCTATTGTTCTGAATAATTTGAGAAGAATTGGAGTTAGTTCTTTAATTGTCTGGTAGAATTCAGCAGTAAATCCATCTGGTCCTGGGCTTTTCTTTGTTGGGATGGCCTTTATTACTGATTGAGTTTCAGACTCGGTTATGGGTCTGTTTAGGTTTTCTATGTCTTCCTGGTTCAATTTAGGTAGGTTGTATGTGTCCAGGAATCTATCCATTTCTGACAGATTTCCCTGTTTGCTGGTATACAAGTCCTTGTAGTAATTTCTGATGATTCTTTTTATTTCTGTGGTGTCTGTTGTGTTTCCTTTTTCATCTCTGATTTTATTGATTTGGGTCTTTTCTCTCCTTTTTTAGTTAGTTGGGCCAATGGTGTGTCAATTTTGTTTATTTTTCAAAATACCAGCTCTTCATTTTGCTGATCTTTTGTAATTTTTTTTTTATTCAATTCTGTTAATTTCTTCACTAATTGTATTTCACTTCTCCTACTAATTTTGGGTCTGGTTTGCTGCACTTTTTCTAGATCCTTGAGATGTGTTGATAGCTCATTTGTTTGGTGCCTTTCCAATTTATTGATGTAGGCATTTATTGCTATAAACTTTCCTCTTAACACTGTTTTTGCTGTATCCCATAAGTTTTGATATGTTGTGTTGTTACTCTCATTTACTTCCAGAAAGTTTTTGATTTCACTTTTGATTTATTCTATGACCCACTCTTCATTCAGGAGCATGTTGTTCAGTCTCCATGTGTTTGAATACTCGCTAGGGATTCCTGAGTTGCTAATTTCCAGCTTTATTCCACTGTGCTGTGGGAAGATGAATGCTAGGATTTCAATTCTTTTAAATTTGCTGAGACTTGCTTTATGGCCTAGTATGTCGTCAATCCTAGAGTAGGTTCCATGTATTGCTGAGAAGAATGTGTATTCTTCAAGTGTAGGATGAAAAGTTCTGTAGATATCTATTAGATTCATTTGGACTATAGTGTCAATTAAATCTGCTGTTTCCTTCTTGATCTTCTGTCTGGTTGACCTGTCTATTGCTGAAAGTGGAGTATTGAAGTCCCCCAATACTACAGTATTGGAGTCTAAGTCTCCTTTAAGTTTCTTAACATATTTTTAAATTACCCAGTGCCCTGTATTTAGGTGCATATATGTTTATGATAGTTATATCTTCCTGTTGAATTCTGAGATGCTTTAGTTAGCCTTTTTCCTTAAGGATTCTTTCAGCTCGACTTTTTCCTGTTTTGGGTCCAGCAATAGTTGGCATTTTTAAAGTACCACTTGCAAGGCCACAGTATGGATTTGTGTCCCCACAAAAGTTATATAAGTTTTAAGCTTCAGTGTGACTTTATTTGGGCTTAGAGATTTTAGAATTTTACTAAGGTAAATGAGGTCATAATTATGGGATCCTAGTCTTATAGGATTGGTGCACATAGAGGAAGAAAAAAGGGATCTATATTACTTTCTATAAATGCACACACAAAGATGAAAGGCCACGTGAGGACTTTGAAAGTAGTTAAGCCAGAAAGAGTCCTTATCAGAAATCAACCCTGTCAGACATTGTTCTGGGACTTCAATTCTCTATAACTGTGAGAAAGTAAATTTTTGCTATTTAAAAGCAAGCATTTTATTTTATTAGAGTGTCCTGAGCACACTAAGATAACCACCAGTTAGGAGACTATAACTTTGTCTTAAATCTCATACTAGACAATTCTTGCCTGTGTCTTTATACATCTTGCTAAATGTAGCAAGTAACAAACCATATCCACTACCAGCATACTATTATCCAACCTGTTCTTCTAGAGATTCATGCTTAGTAAGTCTTTGGTCTGATATCAACTTATCATGGACGGTAAATTCTCCCAACTGTGCAACTTGTGTAGCTATATCCCTAGTTCCCAACATCAGCTCACTCACTTCATGTAAATTAACCACTAAGGCAAAGCCACACAGTGTATGTTTTTATTATAGGTGATTCCCACTTCAAAATGCCAGTTTTGATGTTCTTCAGTGCAGTGTTAGTTGCTGTTGCTAATAATCCACAACATTTTTGTGGCCTAAAACTGCAGAAGTTTGCTTGTGACTCACATAGCAGTACAAAGAAGGTATTCTCACATAGGAAAGTCACTTTCCTCTCCATGGTGACTCAGATAAAACCGAATCTCTTTTTTTGTGCAAATGTGCAACTTGCTTGGATCTGTGAGACTTGTTCCAAGAAGGAGAAAGTGGGGAAACTGCTGATTCCATAGCCTCCATGATCCAGAAGTGACATATAGCACAGACTTATTCATTAGGTATAATAGTTACAGGGCATTGGACTCATGATACCCTTACTGGCCCATAAAAGCTTTGATTTCCAATTATGTAAGAACAACAGGGGCTGACACTGTGGCATACTGGACTAAGATTCTGCCTGCAGCACTGGAAGCCCATATGGGCGCTGGTTCCAGTCCCAGCTGCTCTTCTTCTGATCTAGCTCCTTGCTATGGCCTTGGAAAGCAGTAGAAAATGGCCCAAGTCCTTGGGCCCCTGCACCCGCATGGGATACCCGGAAGAAACTTCTGGTTCCTGGCTTCAGATAGGCCCAACTTCTGCTGTTGCAGCCATCTGCGGAGTGAACCAGCAGATGGAAGACCGTTCTCTCTGTTTCTCCCTCTGTCTGTAACTGTACCTCTTAAAATATACATATATATACACACAGAAGAAATATGAATGTAATAATAATGAAAACATAATAGGGAATGAAGCTTAGATTATATTCTCTTTATCCCAGCGCAGTTACAAAATGTATCTTTATGGTGGGAGATACTCAGGAAGTCAAAATATTCAGAGTTCTTGCAAATCAGTGTTGTAATATTTCCACCCACAAAAGGACTGTTTTGGTGAGAATTGTATTTGCTTCCTATAGCTGCTGTAGCAAATTATACATACTGGCTTAAAACTGAATCAACTTATTTTACTGCAGTTCTGAAGGCTAGAAATCAAAAGCAGATTTACTGTTCATTAGCAACGATGTCAGCAGGGCTATGCTGTCTCAGGAAGTGGTAGCAGAGAATCTGTCTCCTTGCCTTTTTGAGTTCCTAGTGTTGCATGCCCCACATTCCTTGGACTACAGCCCCTTCCTCCACATTCAAATGCAGCGATATAATATTTTCAAATGTCTCTCTGCTTCTGTCATCATGCAACCTTCTCCTATGGTTGAATCTCCCTCTGCCCCCCTCTCAAAGGAACATTTGTGATGACATTTAAGATCTACCTGAATAATCCAGGAAAATCTCACCACCTCCCCTAACATTTTTCATCTACATGGTTCCTTTTGCAATTTAACTTAAAACGAACACATTCCATAGATCACGTCATGAATCATTTTGAGGAGCATAATTCATTCCACCCCAAGAACCAACTACATCACACCATTAAACTGCATGGAGGTAGAAAGAGAATGTAGCCCCTTATTGGACAGCTGCTTCCCAGAAGTGACCTTTCCCTTGAATATGGGGGTAGGATGGTCAGCTGACTGACACACTCCTCCATAAGAATGCCATAAAAATGGATTGAATTGACACAATACATGTAAAATTCTTAGTGTAGAGTCCAACATACAGCTAACCCTTCTGCAATCATTCTGGTCACTCCTGTTGTCCATTTACACTACTCCGCTCTCATGATCTCTTATCCACTCTCTCCTTCAATGCTTTGTTCCTCACTCTTGGGGGCGGAGTTGATATTGGGAAATATTTCTTAGGCAAACTCTTTTCACCCAAATTGGATGATTTGCCATAGAAGAATATATAGTTTTCTCAGACTGTTTAATTATCCCTGATTGAGGAATATGGAGAGCAAGAGAGTGAGAGAGTGAGAGAGCGAGAGAGCGAGAGAGCGAGAGAGCAAGAGAGAGATTGAGAGAGACTTTAAAGAATTGGCTCATGCAACTGAGAAAGCTGGCATGTCCAAAAGCAGCAGGGCTGGCAGGGTGGAGACCATGAAAAACTTGATGTTTTAGTGTAAAATCCATAAGCAATCTGGAGGCAGAATTCCTTCTTCTTTCAAGAGACCTCAGTCTTCTCCTGAGGTCTTCAACTGATTAGATGAGCCCCACGCACATTTTAAAGGCTCATTTGCTTTACTCAAAGTCTACTGACTTAGATGTTATTCACATCTAAATAATACCTTTGCAGAAACATCGATGCCAAAAACTTGCTATTATAGCCTGCCCACTTTGATACATAAATTAGCCATTACACTCACCATAAGAGGGGAAAAAGGGGCCAGTGTTGTGGTGTAGTGGGTTAAATACTTGGTTTTGCTTGGGCCCCTGCACCCACATGGGAGACCCAGAGGAGGCTTCAGGCTCCTGGCTTCAGCCTGGCATAGCCCCAGCCATTGTGACCATTTGGGGAATGAACCAGCAGATGGAAAATATCTCTCTCTCTCTCTCTCTCTATCTATCTATCTTTCTCTCTCTCTCTCTCTCTTTCTCTCCTCTCCTCTCCCCCTCTCTCCCTCATACCCTCTCTCCCTCTCTTCTCTGTAACTAAGCCTTTCAAATATATAAAAATATATATTAAGAAAAGATAAAGAATTTCAAAGAACTGTATGAAGAGTATGTGGCCCCAGAAAATGCCCCGACTCCTCTCTCCAAGTCAGATGTTATGTGCAGAGCACTCAATGATCATGGGCCCTCTCCCTACATGGAAGCAGAGCAGCCCTCTCAAGGATGTAACCTCTTGGAATGAGGAGGAAAACTGAGTTAAATGACCTTCCAGAGAGTCGGCTGTTGTCACTACATCTGTAGCTGCTAGTCACTTAACTTTTTCTACTTAATGGTCATATGAAATGGATAAATGTGAATTATTTTTAACAGGAGTACCACAGGTGCAGTTCAAGATGACAAATAGCTTTATGTCATTCCTTATAATAGATGTCAGACACAAAACTCGACAAGGGAATCCCAGTCTCTGCTCTTCAAAAATACTTGTTCTTAGGGAGTGCAAAATGAAAACAGTGGTTCTTTTTTTTTTTTTTGACAGAGTGGACAGTGAGAGAGAGAGAGAGACAGAGAGAAAGGTCTTCCTTTTTGCCGTTGGTTCACCCTCCAATGGCTGCCGCCGTAGGCGCACTGCTGCAGGTGCACCGCGCTGATCCGATGGCAGGAGCCAGGTGCTTCTCCTGGTCTCCCATGGGGTGCAGGGCCCAAGGACTTGGGCCATCCTCCACTGCACTCCCTGGCCACAGCAGAGAGCTGGCCTGGAAGAGGGGCAACCGGGACAGGATCGGTGCCCCGACTGGGACTAGAACCTGGTGTGCCAGCGCCGCAAGGCGGAGGATTAGCCTATTGAGCCGCGGCGCTGGCCAAAAAACAGTGGTTCTTAGTACTGACTGCACCCTGGAATCACCTGGGATGCTTAAAAACTATTTCACATATGGACACTACCTCCAGTTGTTCTGGTTTAGTTTTTTTCTAATTTTTCACCATCATGTCAATTGCTTCCTTGCATATTTCTGCATTTGGAGGGCACAACATGTGAACGAACAGAGGATTAAAACAGATTGCCATTAGTGTTACAGTGGTAGATGTCAAGGAGAACTTGTGGGCATTCAGAGGACAGAGCTACTAAGTCTGCTTAAATGACTCGGGGATCATGTTATTGGAGAGGCAGTATTTTAACTGAGTTTTTTAAAGGCATTTATTTGAAAGGCAGAGATACACAGAGAGAAGGAGAGAAAGAGAGAGAAAGAAAGGGAGAGAGAGAAAGAAAGGGAGAGAGAGAGAGAGAGAGAGAAATCTTACAGCCGCTGGCTCACTCCCCAAATGGCCACAGTGGCTGGGGCTAGGTTGGTCTAAAGCCAGGATACCGGAGTTTCTTGCAGATCTCCTACGTGGGTGCAGCAGCCCAAGCACTTGGGACATCCTCTGCTGCTTTCCCAGGTGCATCACTGGGGAGTTGGATCAGAAGTAGAGGCATTATTTATAATAAGGTATAAACTAGAAATTAATTAAATGTTTATCAGTCTTAGGGGGCATAGATAAAATGTAATATTTTCATATAACATAATACCATACAACAATGAACCTGAAAAATCTGAATTTACAAGCAATCACGTAGTGCCAAATGGCAAACAGAACCAAAGATAAGGGCAGCCAACAAAGATTAGAACTTGCATGATTCCATATAGGTAAATATTTTCAAAAAATAAAAGTGATGATAGTCAAGATAGTTGTTACAAAAAGTAATTTCATTATTATGTCTGTTTTAATAGCTATTTTATTTATATAAGGAGAACAAATTTCGTGTATTTCATATATATATAGAGAGAGATTTAGGAGCATAATACTTCCCAGCCTACTCTCCCACCCTGCCTCACTTTCAACCTCCCTCCTCCTTCCTTTCTTGTTTTTCTTTTAATTTTTACAGTGGTATAATTTCATTTTTTTAAATTTTTTTTTGACAGGCAGAGTGGACAGTGAGAGAGAGAGACAGAGAGAAAGGTCTTCCTTTGCCATTGATTCACTCTCCAATGGCCGCCGCCGCCGGCACGCTGCGGCCGGCGCACCGCACTGATCAGAAGGCAGGAGCCAGGTGCTTCTCCTGGTCTCCCATGGGATGCAGGGCCCAAGGACTTGGGCCATCCTCCACTGCACTCCCGGGCCATGGCACAGAGCTGTCCTGGAAGAGGGGCGACCGGGACAGAATCCGGCACCCCAAAGGGACTAGAATCCTGTGTGCCGGCGCCACTAGGCGGAGGATTAGCCTGTTGAGCCACAGCGCCGGCCAATTTTTACAGTGGTATAATTTCAATTAACTTTATAATCCCAAGGTTAAGCCTCCATTAAATAAAAAATTCAATGAATAATACAAAAACCACTGTTCTTCATAATTATAGACAATGGCTATAAGCAATAATCAAATTTCAATTTCACTCACATACATTACATTTTTTGTACTCTGTATGTTAGTTACCACAAATCAGTGAAAATGTATAGTATTTGTCTTCTAAGACTCGCTTATTTCACTAAGCATAATGGTCTCCAACTGCATGTATTTTGTTGTGAAAGACAGAATTTCTTTCTTTTTTATGACTGAGTAGTATTCTATCATGTATATATACTACAATTTCTTTTTTTTAAAGACTTTGAAATCCATACGTATTTTTTTTGTGATATGCCTCTTATCTTTTTTTAAAGATTTAATTATTCATTTGAAAGTCAGAGTTACACAGAAAGAGAAGGAAAATCAGAAAGAGAGACAGGTCTTCCTTCCGTTGGTTCACTCCCCAGTTGGCCGCAATGGCTGGAGCTGTGCAGATCCAAAGCCAGGAGCCAGGAGCTTCTTCTAGGCCTTCCACGTGGGTGCAGGGGCCCAAGGACTTGAGCCATCTTCCACTGCTTTCCCAGGCCATAGCAGAGAGCTGGATCAGAAGCAGAGCAACCAGAACTAGCACTGGCGCCCATATGGGATGCTAGCACCAGCCCCACCACAATTTCGTTATCCAGTCACCAGTTGATGGACATCTCAGTTGATTCCCTGTCTTAGCTATTGTGAGTTGAGCTCCTGTAAACATGGGGGTACAAATAACTCTTTTGCATGCTGATTGCATTTCTCTTGGGTAAAATCCCAGGAGTGGAATGGCTAAGTTAGATGGTAGATTTATTTTCAGATTTCTGAGGAATCTCCGTACCATCTTCCATAACAGTTGTAGTAGTTTACGTTCCCACCAACAGTGTATTATGGTACCTTCCCCCCCCCCACATCCTCACCAGTAATTTTTTTTTATTTTTGGATGGTAGCTGGGGTGAGGTAAAACCTCATTGTGATTTTAATTTGCATTTCCTTGATGGCTAGTGATCCTGAACATCTTTTCATGTGTCTGTTGGCCATTTGAATTTCACCCTTTGAAAAATACCTGTTCATACCCTTAGCTCATTTCTTAACTGGACTATCTGTTTTATTAAGTTTCTTGAGACCCTTATATATTCCAGACATTAATCCTTTATCAGTTGCATAGTTTGCAAATATTTTCTCCCATTCTGTCAGTTGCCTCTACTTTGTTGAGTGCTTCTTTTGCCGTGCAGAAACTTCTTAGCTTGATGGAATACCATTTGTCCTTTTTTCCTTTATTGCCTGTACTTCCGGGGTCTTATCCAAGAAGTCTTTGCCTATGTCAGTGTCTTGCAATGTTTCCCCTATGTTTTTCTCTAGTAATTTGATATTTTCAAGTCTTAGATTTAGATCTCTCATCCGTTGTGACTTGATTTCCACATAGGGTGTAAGGTAGGGGTCTCGCTTCATACTTCCGCATACAGAGATTCAATTTTCACATCATTTGTTGAAGAATGATTTTAGCTTGTTTGTCAAAGATTAGTTGGTTGTAGATACTCGGGTTAATTTTTGTGGTCTCTAAGCTGTTCCATTGGTTGACATGTTTATTCTTGTGCCAATATCAAGCTGTTTTGATTATAACTGCACTGTAATATGTCTTGAAATCTGATACTTTTGCGCCCCCAACTTTTTATTCTTTATGATTCCTCTAGATATTCGGTGTCTCATGTTTCCCAATGAATTTTAGGATCTTTTTTTTCCTAGATATGAGAATGTCCTTGGTATTTTGATTGGAACCACTCTGAATCTGTAAACTGTTTTGGATGATATGGACATTTTGGTGGTTTTAATTCTTTCAATCCATTAACATGGAATATTTTTCCATGTTTGTATCATTTATTTTTTTCTTAATGCTTTGTAATTTTCTTTCACATCCTTGGTTAAATTTAAGCCAAGGTATTTAAACTTTTTGTAGCTATTGTGAATGGAACTGATTTTACAAGTTCTTTCCCAGTCATGATATTGTTATGTATGTAAATGCTGTTGATTTTTGTGTGCTGATTTTATATCCTGCAATGTTGCCAAACTCTCTTATGAATTCCAATAATCTCTTAATGGAGTATAGAATCATGTCATCTGCAAACAGGGATCATTTAAACTTCCTCCTTTCCCATTTGTATGCCTTTGATTTATTTTTCTAGTCTAATGACTCTGGCTAAAACTTCTAGAACTATATTGAATAGTAATTATGAGAATGTGCATCCTTGTCTGGTTCCAGATAAAGTAATTTTTGATGATTTGTAATAATTGTTCCTCTTGAGGGGTTAGTAAGCATAAGGTAGAAGGAAGGGAGCTTCTGGAAAGCGATGAATGTTACCATTGTTGATCTGGGTGCTGAATACATGAATATGTGCTCTTTGTCGAAATGTTTTGAATTGAACACTGATAACTTTTATACTTTATTTTAGTATCTCACATATACACAAAAAGATAAAAATTAAGATAAAGCAAAACAAAAATAACTTTAATGCATGTACATGGACCTTTCTTCCAATGATTTGGTTTTAATTAGTCTACCATGGGTCTCATTACCATCACTGTTCATAGGCTTATTGGGCAAACTCTTCCTCCTTCAGCACTGATTTTTTTCTAATTTCTGCCAATTTTTTCTCTTGAATTATGTGCTATTTCCTTACTGCATTTTATGTCATTAATCACATGCTTGATATTCCTAATGCAGTTTATTATTGATGATTATATTTCTACTTTAAGATGCATTTTGTCATTCATAAGGCCTTATTCTTGAGATCATATTTTCCAGTGTTTTCTTCTATGTGTTTTATTTTCTGTTATTATGTCAAGAGTTTCTCCCCATTCACCATTTTATAATTTATGCTTTCATACTTTTAATTTTCTTTTCACATTTGAATCTAGTTCACCTGGAATTTGTTACATTATATGGCAAGATGTAGGGTTCTAGTAATTTTTTCCCACACAGTAAGTGTATTGTTCCACTGCCAGTACAGATCTCATCCCCATTTCCCCACAGATTTTTATAAAGATTTATTTTATTTGTTTAAAAGACAGAATTACAGAGAGAGTTAGAGGCAGAGTCTTCCATCCGCTAGTTCACTCCCCAGATGGCAGCAACGGCCGGAGCTGTGCTGATCCGAAGCCAGGAGCCGGGAGCTTCCTCCGGGTCTCCCCTCGTGGGTGCAGGCGCCCAAGCACCTGGGCTGTCTTCTACTGCTTTCCCAGGCCACAGCAGAGAGCTGGACCAGAAGTGGAGCAGCCGGGACTAGAACCGGCACCCATATGGGATGCCAGCGCTTCAGGCCAAGGCTTTAACACACTGCACCACAGAGCCAGCCCCACCCCACAGATTTACTATTTCAACTCTATCATATTTCAAATTCCCATTTGTGTTTACGTCTGTCTTGAAATTTCCACCTATATATTTGTATATGTATTAACATGTCATTATTCTAATTTCTATTTTTTATGTTATCAAAAATTTCTCCTGCTCTAGTGCAGGAACTCAACTTCTATAAGATTAGGTCTGGATTTGTACAGGCCAAAGAACAACTTAGGAGACTTTTGTGGATTCATACCTCTTTATTCTCTCAGCAGGGGGCAAAGGTATACAAGAAATACATCCACTTTGTTCATGGTGGCAGACCAGCTGCAAAGGAGTCTACCCTCAGCTCTGCCCTCAGTTTCTTACATATGCTTACAGATAACAGGGTCAGGCAGGGAAGGAGTAACATTGAAGAATTTTAGCAACTTCTGGCCTGCCAGTTGCTATGACAGCGAGGGAGTCTGACTGACTTCACTTTCCCAACACTCTACCACTTCAGGGTTTCTCATGTCACAATCAACATGTATGTTATCTTCCAGGAGGGTCCCTTGTATGAGGAATGTGTGAAGAGTGTGGAATATGGCATCCAAATTCCACAACAACAATATAGGCTAAAGTAACAAACATATGAGTGAGCAGATAAAGCTATCCCAGATCATCCCACACAAAATACTCTAATCGTGGACAGGCTTTTTTTTTCTTTTTAAACTGCTCCTGGACTAGGCATCTTCACATGGGTCCAAGTGTTGTACCATGATGGGTCAGAAGAATTCCATCCTTCCTACCTAGTATAGTTTTGGTAGCAGCTGTGGTTACCTTTCAAGGCATCTCAGCTTCAGAGCTGATAGGTAATCAGTGTAATGCAATAAATCAATCTGTTGGTCACCACTGCAAAGGTGTGTGCCCAGTCCACCAAGGGTATTTGCAGCCACCAGGCTAAGGTCAATAAGACCAAGAAGTTAGTGGCACCAGCAATGACAAATCCCGACCATTGGTTAAGATAGAAGCAAGGGATTTATCTTGACATAACACTACAGCTAGCAAAAGGGGTTGCCTATTGGGGCATAGCTCGTCTACATTGGCAATAAAGCTAAGACAAATGTGCATTTGAGCAAGGTAGTGCCCTTTCCTTACATGGTTAATGTACATTAACCACAGGGTGCCAAGTGGCTATCACCTGTAGTGTCACCCACAAGTCATGTTCTATTCCTGCTCCTCATGGTGACAGCAAGGTGAACCACACCTTGCTGCCTTGCTGGCTTTTGCTACATGATCACTGCTGGGTGACGTGTTCCCCCCAGCTCAAGGGCCATGGAAACAGTTAACAATACATTGGGTTTTTTTTTTTGTTTTGTTTTGTTTTTTGTTTTGTTTTGTTTTTTTTTTGACAGGCAGTGTGTGGACAGTGAGAGAGAGAGACAGAGAGAAAGGTCTTCCTTTGCCATTGGTTCACCCTCCAATGGCTGCCACAGCCGACGCGCTGCGACCAGCGCACCGCGCTGATCCGAAGGCAGAAGCCAGGTGCTTCTCCTGGTCTCCCATGGGGTGCAGGGCCCAAGCACTTGGGCCATCCTCCACTGCACTCACGGGCCACAGCAGAGAGCTGTCCTGGAAGAGGGGCAACCGGGAAAGAATCTGGCGCCCCAACCGGAACTAGAACCTGGGGTGCCGGCACCGCAGGCAGAGAATTAGCCTATTGAGCCACGGCGCCGGCCAACAATACATTGTTTTGTATTCCAAAATCTAGTTTCAACAGGTCAGTGGTTTGCACCTGAAGCTGGTTGAGCACTGCTGAATAATGCAGCAAAGTCTCCACAGTGGCTACTGCTACTGCCTGAGGCCATTCATTCAATCACTGTAACACAGTCTACATTCTCTTGGTCCATCCCACCATGGAGCCTGAGTCAGCTTACTTTCTGATGCCTTGATTCAATAGGCCATTATATTACTCAATCATTCTGGCTCCTTAGGGATGGTATGGTGATGTAGTTTGCAGTCAATGCCTAGGAGCTTTGTTCAACTCTGCACTTTGGAGCCCGTGAAATGGGTCCTGCAGTCACTCTCAGTAGCTTGTGGTCTTCCACACACAGCACATAATCTTGTCAGACATGCAGGACAGAAGTAGCAAAAAGCTGACAAAAGTAGCAAAAGGTTGCCTGACAGAAGTAGCAAAACGCAGTCCATAGCAGTGTCTACACAGTTAACAAAATACTTGTATCCATCAAATTGGGGCAAAGGCCCAATAAAGTCTACTTGCCATCTTTCAAGAGGCACCCAGCCACACATCACAGTTCTAGTGGTTAGTGGTATTCAACAGGCATGTTCTTGGGTATAGACAGTACAGATTTTGCAAGTGTCTACAATCTCTTGTTAAGTTACAGGCAAGTTCCAAGCTTTTACTGTAACCCATATCACTTTTTTTCTGTGTGTAGCAGCCACCCAATGTAACCATTTAGTAACATCATTTTCTGGGGCCCTTCCCAACCAAAGTACTTTACTTAGGGTATCAACCTCATCATCCCCAGGATGGGCAAAAGGCATGGTATATGGTGATTTTCTTCTGGTGTCCCACATCCCACAGATATTGCCACATGGCCTACCTCTACAAACTTCAGTGCATAACCATTCAATTTTCTGCATTCCATGTTGCTATCCAGTTAGGCCTCAATAGATGGCCCAGCTATCAATGCAACTAACAATAGGCAAAAGCTCATTGACAGTAGCCAGCAAAACTGTTCATAGTTCAACCTCTTGACTACTTTGGTGATTGCCTCATTCTCACCAAATCATCTTGGGAAGGCTGAAAGGCTTCCATGGTTCTCTGTGAATGATGTCCTCTGCTGGAGTGGTGTGTATACCAGGCCTCCAGAGGAATTGGTGGAGTCTTATGTTGGTATGGACTAGGTGTTTCCATGGCTCATGAGGATTTGGGGAGTTAAATAGGTGACAATGCCCCCAAATCCCTTGTAATTCGGACTTTCCCATTAGGCTTGCATTTAGAGCTCCCTATTGTTGCAGGTAAGCTCCCCACTTGTAAGTGTGGGAATCTCTACTGTCCTTCCACATGGTTTCACTGCCCAGTTTCTTATCCAACCAACAACAGGGTGAAGAAGTGTGTAAAATGATGTGAGGTGCTCATTATGCTTTCAGTAGCCATCAAGGTGGCATACACTGGAGTAAGCTGCTTTTCAATTAAGGAGTACCAAATCTCTGCTCCTTTCCATAAAAGGGACCAAAACCCAATAGACTGAGTCTTTCATGCTACTTCCAAATGCCCCTCCAAACCCTTCTTCGGTGATGTGTATGTGAATAACACACTGTATGGTTGGATCAAGCACATTGAGAGACTTGGGTGGATTTACATTCTGCTTAACCACTGTGAAGTGTGCTTGTGTCTGATCACCCCATTTCCACTTGATTAACATATCTACCAAACAGTACAAGGGCCTCAGGATTTGTGACAGATATGGGATAAACACACCCTAATATCCCAAAAATCCTATAAATTCTTATAACTGCTTTATAGTCACTGGAATCAGAAAGGCCTTGATTTTTATCTATGATTGCCTTGGGGGTGACTTTTGTCTTACCCAACCAGACACCTCCCAAGAATTTCACAGAGTCCTGGTCCATGCATTTTGGACTCTGATTTCCCAGCCAAATGACTTTAAGGTGGCTCAGCAAGATGGGTATAGATATTTACAAATCTACAAGAGAGTTACAGGTTAACATCACATCATTTATATGATGGAACATGTGTACTGACAAATATACAGACAACTATGCCAAATCCATTGCTACCAAACCATGACATGAGGTGGGGGCTATGTAGATAGCCTTGTGGAAGAATATTGGAGGTCCATTGCCAGCCACCCCAAGTGGAGGTGAATTGGTCTTGACTCTCAAGACCTATATCAATTGAGAAGAAAGCATTTTCTAGATCTAAAACACACTGATTAATTCCAATCAATGGCTATGATGTTCTGTGATATCACTCACTGATGGAATCATTGCATGCAGGGGAAGAAAAACTGTATTGAGTTCTTGGTAATCTAACATCAACCTCCAGATCTCATCTGACTTTTTTACAGGCCCTACTGGTGAATTCAATGGGCTATGTGCAGGTCTAATAATGCCCATCTTCTCCAGTTCCCAGAAGGTTAAAGTCATTTCTGTTTGACCCCCTGGCAGTTTGTACTGCTTGGTATTTTTCAGCTACCTAGGCACAGGTAGCTGTAATGTTGGATAGGTGGCATGCCCCTCAATACAGCTCTAACCAGGCACACTCACTGCAAGAATTCCCCCACTGTCATTTTAGCCATAGGCTCTGTAGTACATCAATGTCCAGTATGTACTCAGGTCTGGGGGATACATACGCAGTATATTCCTGAGGTGAAGATACCCTATTTCCAAAGGTAACGCTTTTACCTGGATACAGCATCCTCCATAGTCATCTATGGATACTGGAGACCCAAAAAATCTCTCAGGATTGCTATGCAGTAATGTACATTCAGTTTCTGTGTCAACGAATGTCAACACTCTCTGAATATTAGGAGCGGACCAATGGATAGCAGACTCTATAAGAGGCCTCCAATCTCCACCTGTCCCTTCCAAGCAGCTGCCATGGCATCCTCCCTAAACAAATTTAAATGCCCAATCAGATGACCCTAAAAGTGGTTGTTTCAGGGACCCTAAAGAGTCATATAACTGTATTGCTCAAACCCCTGGTACCAGCTTGGATTCTTTACTCAAATTGGACTTCTTAAATGGATGGAACTATTATTTCTGGTTTTAATTTTTGCAATAATTCTAGAAATATTTTATTAGTCTTCTCATCTAGTTTTGCCGGTCTGCCCCTGCTGCTAAGAGATCAACTCATCTCTGGGTTTCAGCGATGTTAATTGGTCCTTTCCCTTTTCTCTTCTCCTGGGTCATGGCCCATGCTACCTTCTGAGTGTATACTCTCTCATACTTTTCCAATTCAGCAACACTGCAAGTAATCATATATTTTATTCCACATATAGGACAAGTATTGCCACCAAAGGACCAAACAGCGCAGAGGGAGCTATTAAAGCACAAGTTCCTGCATCCCTGTAGTGAAGTGAAAACTTCTTCATCTGACCCATGAATCCTAGCATTATAGATGGCGTTGCACACACCCAACTTCCCACGGCACTACTTGTAACTCAGCATGTGTCTGCCACCTGCTGACAGCCCCAGGTAAATCTCTAATGTGCCACATCATAAGAATTGCCATAATCTAATCTAAAGGAATAATTCCCTACCATGTGACATGTGGTCAGAGGCATCAATTTTTCCATTTCCAGCCCTGAGAGCAAAATCCTGTCCACTGCTTCATAAATGAAGCAGCAATGCAGCAATGGACTCAGAGGCCTTTTACCTAAATGTGCACCCAGATCCAGCAACTCTGTCTGAATGTACAGGAATAACACCAAATGCTCTACTACTTGGAGGAGGTGCTACAGCTGCCCCTGAGGAGCCTTTAGTTTCTGGGTCTTTACCTTCTGGGTGACCACTGGACAGGCTTTGAAAAGCACTGGAGGGTCAGTGTCATCTTTGTCACTGGACTCAACCATCACAAGTACTGGGTTGTCTCTTGCAGTGAGTGTAATTCAGACGATGGCAATCCCTTCTTGCAGAGCATGAATGTTATCTTCTTTAACTTCTGACCTCTTGCCTACTCTAAAGTATGCCACAGGCCCCATTCTTGGATCTCTTCCTGCAATCTAGCATTAGTTTCTGCCCACAGGGCAGTTAGAAAGACCCACCCTGTGGGTTCTACTGCTGCCTGGGTGTCCTTCTTACCTAATGTTTCTCCAAAGGCAAACAATGCCTTCTCTACACTAGTGTGCAAGGTATGCAGCTTGGCCAACTCCAGGCGAGCAACCTGGAAGGTAAGGCCATGGCCACTGATTTCCACAGACTCATGTCTGGCCACCCTTGAGTTCCACCCTCTGGTGGGGCAGAAGGCTCCTCACTGGTCTGAGCCAAATCCAGCCAACTACACCAAGTGTAATGCAGTAGCTCAGCTCCAGCAAGATTGGATCCAGATTTGGACAAGCCAAAGAACAATGTTGGGTTCTCCTGTAGATTCATACCTCTTTATTCTCGCAGTGGTGTGCAAGGGTACACAGGAAGCATGCCTGCTAAGCTCATGAGCCTCTTATATATGCTTACAGGCAACTGTGACAGCAGCAGAGGAGTTAGATAGCAGAACTGTATCTGCTTCTGGACCTGCCAGTTGTCATTGACAGTGAGGAACCCTGACTGATTTCACTTTCCTGACACCCACCTTTTTCTTTCCCCAAATTTTATTAACTATTGATGGATTTTTATTCCTTCTATATGGACTTTGAGATACATTTTATTAGGTCTACAAAAGTTACTATTAAGACTTTGAAATTGTACTGTATTTATAGATTGATTTAGAGAGCAGCTATACTTATATATATATATATATATATCAATATTATACTTAAAAACACAATATAGTAAATAAGTAACACAATTTACCTCTGCATTTAAAATATTTTTGCCTCTCCATTTTTTTATTTAATAAATATAAATTTCCAAAGTACAACTTTTGGATTACAGTCCCCCCCATAACATCCCTCCCACCCGCAACCCTCCCATCTCCCATTCCCTCTCCCATTCCATTCACATCAAAATTCATTTTCAATTAAATACAGAAGATTAATTTAGTACATACTAAGTAAAGATTTCAACAGTTTGCACCCACACAGAAACACGAAGTGTAAAGTACTGTTTGAGTACTAGTTATGCCGTTAATTCACATTGTATAACACATTAAGAACAGAGATCCTACATGGAGAGTAAGTGCACAGTGACTCCTGTTGTTGACTTAACAATTGACACTCTTGTTTATGGAGTCAATAATCACCCTAGGCTCTTGTCATGAGCTGCCAAGGCTCTGGAAGACTCTTGAGTTCGCCAGTTATGATCTTATTTAGACAAGGCCATAGTCAAAGTGGAAATTCTCTCCTCCCTTCAAAGAGGAGAGAATTTCCTCCATCCCTTCTCTGATGGCCCGTTCTTTCCACTGGGATCTCACTTACAGAGATCTTTCATTTAGGTCACTGTTTTTTTGTTTTTTTTTCCAGAGTGTCTTGGCTTTCCATGCCTAAAATACTCT
This sequence comes from Lepus europaeus, assembly GCF_033115175.1. Classification (NCBI taxonomy): domain Eukaryota; kingdom Metazoa; phylum Chordata; class Mammalia; order Lagomorpha; family Leporidae; genus Lepus; species Lepus europaeus. The sequence continues at coordinate 47,039,176 of NC_084850.1, forward strand.
CATGGGCTCTTCAGCCAGATCCGAATGCCTTAAGGGATAATTCAGAGACCAAAGTGCTCTTTGGGACATCTACCATTCTATGAGTCTGCTGTGTATCCCACTTCCCATGTTGGATCTTTCTCTCCTTTTTAATTCTATCAGTTAGTATTAGCAAATACTAGTCTTGTTTATGTGATCCCTTTGACTCTTAATCTTATCATTATAATCAATTGTGAACTGAAACTGATCACTTTGACTAGTGATATGGCATTGGTACATGCCACCTTGATGGGATTGAATTGGAATCCCCTGGCGCGTTTCTAACTCTACCATTAGGGTTAAGTCTGATTGAGCATGTGCCAAACTGTACATCTCCTCCCTCTCTTATTCCCACTCTTATATTTAACAGGGATCACTTTTCAGTTAAATTTAAATACCTAAGAATAATTGTGTGTTAAGAAAAGAGTTCAACCAATAGTATTAAGGAGAACATAAAAAAATACTAAAAGGAATAAAATAGTAAGTTGTTCCTTGACAGTCAGGACAAGGGCTGATCAAGTCACCGTTTCTCATAGTGTCCATTTCACTTCAACAGGTTTCCTTTTAGGTGCTCAGTTTTCACAGATCATGGAGAACATATGATATTTGTTTTTTTGGGACTGGCTTATTTCACTCAGCATGATGTTTTCCAGATTCCTCCATTTTGTTGCAAATGATTGGATTTCATTGTTTTTTGCTGCTGTATAGTATTCTATAGAGTATATATCCCATAATTTCTTTATCCAGTCTACTGTTGATTGGCATTTAGGTTGATTCCAGGCCTAGCTATTGTGAACTGAACTGCAATAAATATTGAGGTGTAGACAGCTCTTTTTTTTTTTTTTGCCAATTTAATTTCCTTTGGGTAAATTCCAAGGAGTGGTATAGCTGGGTTGTATGGTAGTTTTGCTTACCTATTTTTACTTTCATTGCTTGTGCTTTTAATGTCATATCAAGGAGAGCTTTTCCTATGTTTTCTTCTAGAAATTTACTGTTCAATTCATATGCTTAAGATTTAATTCATTTTTAGTTGACTTTTTGCTGTATAGTATAAGAAAATATTCTAATTTCATTCTTTTACATGTGGATATCCAGTTTCCCAACACAATTTATAGACAATGAAATCTTTTCCTCATTATGAATTCTTGGCATACTTGTCAAGGATCAGTTTACTATATGAGAATGGATGTGTTTCTGATATCTCTATTTTGTTCCACTGGTCTATATGTCTGTCTTCATGCTATTTTAATTTCTATAATTTTACATTAACTTAAAATCAGGAAGTGTGTTATTCTAGATTTGTGTCTTTAATTCAATATTGCTTTATATATTTGATATATTTTGTGATTCCATATGAAGTATAGAATTTTCTTTCTCTATTTCTATGAAAATATACCACTGAGATTTTTGATATTTAATTGACTCTTAGATTGCTTAGATATTTTAGTATTTAATATTTTTATAAAATTTTTAATATTTATTTTGTTTACTTGAAACGCAGAGTTACAGAGAGAGAGGGAGAGACAGAGAGACAGATCTTCCATCTGGTGCTTTACTCCCCCAATGGCCACAATGGCCTGGGGCTGGCCATGAAACCAGGAGCCAGGAGCTTCTTCTGGATCTCCCACGTGGGTGCAGGGGCCCATGCACTTGGGCCATCCTCTGCTCTTTTCTCAGGTGCATTAACATGGGAGCTGGATTGGAAATGGAGCAGCCGCAAATTGAACTGGCGCCCATATGGGATGCCAGTGTTGCAGATGGGGACTTAGCCTGCTACACCACAATGCAGGCCACTAATGTTTAATATTTTAATATTAGCAAGCCTTCCAATCCATGAACATGGGGTTCCTTCATATTTATTTGTATCTTTAAGTTCTTTCAGCAATATTTTATAATTTTCAGAGTACAAGTCTCTCATCTCCTTAGTTTAGTTTATTCCTACATTTTACGCTATTATAATTGAGATTGTTTTCTTTACTTCTTTTTTATATTGTTCATTGTTAGTGAATACACAGAACACTGACTTTTCAATGTTGGTCTTGTTTCCTGCAACTTTACTAAATTTGTTTTTTTTTTTTGGCAGAGTCTTTAGTATTTTCTGCATGTAAATCATGTCATCTGCAAACAGATGATTGTATTTCTTTTTCCCTGAGTTGGATGCTTTTTGCTTCTTTTTCTTGTCTAATTTCTCCAGCAAAATCTGCAAGTAGTATGTTGAGTGTAAGTGATGAGAATGATACTCCTTGACTTGTTTTCTATCAGAAAGGACAGGTTTTCACCTTTTAATATCAAGCATGATGCTATATTGCCTTAGGCCATTTGTATATGGTGTTTTTTATTATGTTGATGTAATTAATTTTTCCCTAATTTGCTGATAATTTTTATCATGTTTTTATCATGAAAAACTGTTGAATTTTGTCAAGTACATCTATTGAGATGATCATATGATTTTGTTATTTATTCTATTAATGTGGTATATCATATTATTGGAATGTGACTGCTTCTTGCATCCCTGAAATAAATGCCACTTTTTTGTAGTATGTGATCTTCTAGTGTGCTGTTGAATGCACATGGAAAGTACTTTTAGAGGCGTTGGAACCTACGTTCACTATGAATATTGGTCTATAGTTTTTAACTTTGCATTGTCATTTTCTTGCTTTGGTATCAGGGTAATGTTGCCTTCAAAATAATTTGATTGTATTCACTCCTATTCAATATTTAGGAAGAGTTTGAAAATAACAGTTCAATTATTCTTTAAATATCAAAAAGAATTCACAAGTGAGGCAATCTGGTTCTGGGCTTTTCTTTGTTGATAGGTTTTTGATACTGATTCAATCGCCTCATTAATTATAGGTTCGTTTAGGTTTTATACTTATTCATAACTCAGCCTTGGTAACTAGGCTTCTAGGAATTTATTAATTTCTACCAGATTATCAAATATGTTGGCATATATTTATTCATAATACCTCTTATAATCCTTTTAATTTTTATCTCATCATTTGTAATGTATCCTATTTCACTATAGATTTATTTTCATATTTTCTCTTTTTCTTTTTAATCTACCTAAAGTTTACATTTAAAAATGTTTACATTTAAAAAATCAATATTAGTTTCATTGATTCATTGTTACTGTTTTTCTATTCTCTATTTTGTTTGGTTCTCCTCTAACCTTTATTATTTCTTCCCTGCTGTTAACTTTGTACAGAATATGTTCTTGTTTTCTAGCTCCTTAAGATGCAAAGTAAGGGTAATTTTTAGATCTTTCTTCTATTTAATTTAGGCATCTATCACCATGAACTTCTCTCTTACCACTGCTTATTTTGCATCTCATTAGTTTTGCTATGTTGTATTTCCATTTTCATTTGCCTCAAGATATTCTAAGTTCTTTCTTTTTTTTTTTTTTTTACTTACTGTCTGGTCAATTTGTTCAGGATGTTTTGTTTAGTTTCATTGTAGTTGTGATTTTTCCAGTTTTCATTCTGATACTTCGAGTTTCACTTCATTATGATCAAAAGAGATACTTAGGCTGGCGCTGCAACTCACTAGGCTAATCCTCCACCTGTGGCGCTGGCACCCTGGGTTCTAGTCCCGGATGGGGTGCCGGATTCTGTCCTGGTTGCTCCTCTTCCAGTCCAGCTCTCTTCTGTGGCCTGGGAAGGCAGTGGAGGACAGCCCAAGTACTTGGGCCCAGCACCTGCATGGGAGACCAGGAGGAAGCACCTGGCTCCTGGCTTAGGATCGGTGGTCGTAGCAGCCATTTGGGGGGTAAACCAATGGAAGGAAGACCTTTCTCTCTGTCTCTCTCTCTCTCTCTCTCACTGTCTAACTCTGCCTGTCAAAAAAAAAAAAGAGAGAGAGAGAGATACTTAGTATTCTCAGTCATCTTAAATTTGTTAAGACTTGTTTTGAAGTGTAAAATGTAACTTATCCTGCAGAAAGTTCTATGGTGCACTTGAGAAGAGAGCATATTTTGCTGGCATTATGTGGAATATCCTGTGTATGAGGGTACTTCAAAAAGATTGTGGAATTAAAAGATAAGTACATTGCAGTTGTTGTTGTTGTTCTAGTACTAGTGGTTGAACTCTGTAATTAACACACAATTATTCTTAGGTGTTTAAATTTTAACTGAAAAGTGATCCCTGTTAAATTTAAGAGTGGAAAAAGAGAGGGAGGAGATGTACAATTTGGGACATGCTCAATCAGACTTGCCCCAAATGATGGAGTTAGAAATGTGCCAGGGGATTCCAATACAATCCCATGAAGGTTGCATGTACCAATGCCATCTCACTAGTCCAAGTGCTCAATTCCAGGTCACAATTGATGACTCTGATAGGTCTAAGAGTCAAAGGGATCACACAAACAAGACAAGTGTCTGCTAATACTAACTGATAGAATCAAAAAGGGAGAGAAAGATCCAACATGGGAAGCGGAATACACAGCAGACTCATAGAATGGCAGACGTCCTAAACAACACTCTTGCCTCAGAATCAGCCCTTAAGGCATTCGGATCTGGCTGAAGAGCCCACGAGAGTATTGTAGGCATGGAAAGCCAAGATACCATGGAAAAGAAAAAAAAAGAAGAAGACTTAAATGAAAGATCTCTGTGAGTGAGATCCCAGTGGAAAGAACGGGGCCATCAAAGAAGGAGGTACCTTTCTCTGAAGGGAGGAGAGAACTTCCACTTTGACTATGACCCTATTGGAATAAGATCAAAGTCAGCGAACTCTAAAGGCTTCCATAGCCCTGGCAACTCATGACTAGAGCTTAGGGAGATTACTGATGCCATGAACAGGAGTGTCAAATTGTTAAGTCAGCAACAGAAGTCACTGTGTACTTACATCCCATGTGGGATCTGTCCTTAATGTGTTTTCTAATGTGCAGTGATGCTATAACTAGTGCTGAAACAGTATTTTTACACTTTGTGTTTCTGCGTGGGTACAAACTGATGAGATCTTTACTAATTATATACTGAATCGATCTTCTGTATATAAAGAGAATTGGAAATGAAAAAAACAACCTGGTGTTAAATTGGAAATGGCATAGAAAATTAATTAATTTTTAAAAAAATATTATGTAGGATCTCTGTCTTTAATGTGCTGTACACTCTTATTTAATGCTATAACTAGTACTCCAACAGTATTTTTTTCACTTTGTGTTGCTATGTGGGGGCAAACTGTTGAGATCATTACCTAATATATACTAAACTGATCTTCTGTATATAAAGAGAATTGAAAATGAATCATGATGTGATTGGAAGGGGAGAGGGAGCGGAAAAGGGGAGGGTTGTGGGTGGGAGGGAAGTTTTGGGAGGGGGAAGCCATTGTAACCCATAAGCTGTACTTTGGAAATTTATATTCATTAAATAAAAGTTTAATAAAAAAAGAAGAAAGAAATTAAAAAAAATTAAAAATCCACAGATAGATTTTTTAAGCCTTTTATTTAGTAAATATAAATTTCCAAAGTACAGTTTATGGATTACAATGGCTTTTCCCCCCCATAATTTCCCTTCCACCTGCGCCCCTCCCATCTCCTGCTCCCTCTCCCATTCCTTTCACATCAAGATTTATTTTCAATTATCTTTATATACAGAAGATTGGTTTAGTATATATTCAGTAAAGATTTCATCAGTTTGCACCCACACAGAACACAAAGTGCCAAATACCGTTTCAGTACTCATTATAGCATTAATTCACATTGAACAACACATTAAGGACATAGATCCTACATGAGGAGTAAATGCACAGTGACTCCTGTTGTTGACTTAACAATTTAACACTCTTGTTTATGGCGTCAGTAATCTCCTTAGGCTCCAGTCATGAGTTGCCAAAGCTATTGAAGCCTTTTGAGTTCACCAACTTTGGTCTTATTTAGACAAGACCATAGTCAAAGTGGAAGTTCTCTCCTCCCTTCAGAGAAAGGTACCTCCTTCTTTGATGGCCTGTTCTTTCTACTGGGATCTCACTCACAGAGATCTTTCATTTAGGTTGGTTTTTTTTGTTTTGTTTTTTTGTTTGTTTGTTTGTTTTGTCAGAGTGTCTTGGCTTTCCATGCCTAAAATACTCTCATAGGCTCTTCAGCAAGATCCAAATGCCTTAAGGGCTGATTCTGAGGCAAGAGTACTGTTTAGGACATCTGCCATTCTATGAGTCTGCTGTGTATCCTGCTTCACATGATGGATCGTTCTCTCCCTTTTCTATTCTATCAGTTAGTATTAGCAGATACTATTCTTGTTTATGTGATCCCTTTGACTCTTAGACCTATCATTATGGTCTATTGTGACCTGGAATTGAGCACTTGGACTAGTGAGATGGCATTGGTACATGCAACCTTCATGGGATTGTATTGGAATCCCCTGGCACATTTCTAACTCCACCATTTGAGGTAAGCCCGATTGAGCATGTCCCAAATTGTACATCTCCTCCCTCTCTTATTCCCACTCTTATATTTAACAGGGATCACTTTTCAGTTAAATTTAAACAAATGGACACTATGAGAAACTTGATCAGCCCTTGTCCTGACTGTTGATGTACAATTTAATACTTTATCCCTTTTAGTATTTTTTTGTTCTAGTTAATACTATTGGTTGAACTGTGTAATTTACACAGATAGATTTTTTAATAATATACCATGAACATTTTTAGGACCATTGTAGGAACGGACTTAAAATTTTTTTAATCAAAATAAACTGCCGGCGCCGCGGCTCACTAGGCTAATCCTCCGCCTTGCGGCGCCGGCACACCGGGTTCCAGTCCCGGTCAGGGCACCAGATTCTGTCCCGGTTGCCCCTCTTCCAGGCCAGCTCTCTGCTGTGGCCAGGGAGTACAGTGGAGGATGGCTCAAGTGCTTGGGTCCTGCACCCCATGGGAGACCAGGATAAGCCCCTGGCTCCTGCCATCGGATCAGCGCGGTGCGCCGGCCGCAGTGCGCCAACCGTGGTGGCCATTGGAGGGTGAACCAATGGCAAAAAGGAAGACCTTTCTCTCTGTCTCTCTCTCTCACTGTCCACTCTGCCTGTCAAAAAATAAATAAATAAATAAATAAATAAATAAACTTATCTTAAACTACAGTTTTTCATGCATTTTTAAGTCCCTTATTTTATGTCTGTTATGAATATTTGATCTAAAGTCTAAATATTTGAGCCAAAGTTCACTATTTCCTTGTCAGTTTTCTCTGTACATGTGCTGTTAAAAGGAAGTATTTTATGAATTTCTCCTTTAGTTTTCTCAGTGTTTGTTTTTATATATTAAGGTGCTCTGTTTGCCTGCTTGTCCCCCTGGTGAATTGATTCACACATTATATAATATCTTTCTTTGCTTGTTTTGAAATTTTTTGGACTTAAAGTCCATTTTGTCTGACATAAGTGTAGCAACCCCTGATACCTTTGTCCAACATGTGCATTTGTTTTTCCATCTCCTCACATTCAGCCCATGTATGTAATAATTATATCTAAAGTGAGTCTTTTTAAATGTATATAGTTATATCTTGTTTTTAGTCCATATAGTCACTTTTTAAAAAGATTTATTTATTTATTTTGGAGGAAGAGTTACAAAGAGAGAGAGGGAAAGACAGAAAGAGAGAGAGAGAGAGAGAGACAGAGAGGTCATCCATTTTCTGGTTCACTCCCCAGATGGCTGCAACAGCAGAGCTAGGCTGATCCAAAGCCAGGAACCAGGAGCTTCTTTTGGGTCTCGCACATGAGTTCAGGGGCCCAAGCACTTGGGCCATCCTCTGCTGCTTTCCCAGGTCATAGCAGAGAGCTGGATCAGAAGTGGAACAGCTGGGACTTGAACCAGCACTCTATGGGATGCTGACACTGCAGGCAGTGACTTTATCCACTACGCCATAGCACCAGCCCCATATAGTCACTTTTTTATCTTTTAATTAGAGAATTTTACCTATTTACATTTATTGTTATTCATTTTTTAAAATAAAGATTTATTTTTGTTTATTTGAAAGGCAAAGTCTGAGAGAGAGAGGTAGGGGGCTGCGTGGAGAGACAGAGAGATAGCATTTCCATCCACTGGTTCACTCCCCAAATGACTGCAACAGCAGTAGCTGTGTTGAAACAAAGCCAGAAGCCAGAATCTTCTTCTGAGTCTTCCTTGCAGGTGGCAGGGGCCCAAACACTGGGGCCATCTTTCTCTGCTTTTCCCAGAGTGTTAGCAGGGAGCTGGGTTGGAAGTGGAGTTGCCAGGACATGAACTGGCACCCATATGGGATGTTGGCGTTGCAGGCAGCAGTTTTACCTTTTATGCCACAATGCTGACCCCCATTTACATTTAAACTGATTATTGATAGAGAATGAATTGCTATTGCCATTTTGTTAACTGTTTCCTGTCTCATTTATTTTTCCTTTGTTCCCCTTTCTTCCCTCTTGTTGTCTTCCTTTATGTTTCATTGTTTTTTTTATATTGATGCACTTTAATTCCTTTCACTTTTCCTTTGTGTATTTTACATAGCTTGCGTGTGTGTGTGCGTGTGTGTGTACTTACCATGGGGCTTAGAAAAAATGTCCTATAGTTATTATAGTCTATTTCAAGTTGGTACTAATTTCCCAAATTCATACATGAATGTTATAGTGTTATTTGTCCTCCCCACACTTTATTCATGTAACAACTCGCATTTTTATATTGTGTATATATTAACATAATTTATTTGTATAGTTACTTTAGCAGTTTTGTCTGTTAAAATTTATACTAGAGGGGCTAGAGTTATGGCATAGTGGGTAAAGCTGCTACCTGCTACACTGGCATCCCATATGCCATCCAATTCACACCCCAGCTGCTTCCCTTCTGATCCAGCTCCCTGCTAATGTTCCTGGACAGGCAGCAGAAGATGGCCCAAAGGCTTGTGCCCCTGCAACCCACATTGGAGATCTGAAAGAAGCTCCTGGATCCTGGTTTCAGTTTGGCCCAGCCCTGGCCATTGCAACCATCTGGGAAATGAACCAGTAGATGGAAGATATTCTCTCTCTCTCTCTCTCTCTCTCTCTCTCTTTCCCATTATTTTGGTATTACAGTGTTCTGTATTCATTTGTACATTTATCTTTACAAGTGATTTTATATTTAATGTAATTTTGTACTGTTCTTTAGTAAACTTTCATTTAAACTTCAAAACTCCTTTTAGCATTTATTATTTAAAAAATTACCATTACCAGTGGTAATGTTGTCCCTCAGTTTTTGTTTTTTTCTGGTACAATCTTTATGTCTCTTTCAACTTAAAAGAATTTATTTTCATGTTATTTTCTCACCTACTGGTCTACTTCCCGAATGGCCACAACAGTTAGAGCTGGGCCAGGCCAAAAGTAAGAACCTGGAACTCGATTTGGGTTTCCCTTGTGACTATGAGGGACTCAAATACTTGAGTTATCAACTGTTATCTCGGGGCTGGGGGGCAGTGGCATTAGCAGGAAACTGGAATATGATTTGGAGCCAGAATACCAATCAGACATTCTGATATGGGATGTGGGTGTCTCAAGCAATGTCTTAGCCTGTGCTACCAAATGCTGGTGCCAATCTCTTTTAATTCTTTAAAAGATTTATTTTATTTATTTTAAAGACAGGGTTGCAGAGGTAGAGATAGAGAAAGAGGTCTTCCATCTGCTGGCTCACTCCCCAGATGGCCGCAACGGCCGGAGCTGCACCGATTTGAAGCCAGGAGCCAGGAGCCTTTTCCGGGTCTCTCACGTGGGTGCAGGGGCCCAAGGACTTGGGCCATCTTCTACTGCTTTCCCAGGCCACAACAGAGAGCTGGATCAGAAGAGGAGCAGCCGGGACTAGAATTGGCACCCATATGGGATACCGGCGCTTTTCAGGCCAGGGCTTTAACCCACTGCACCACAGTGCTGGCCCCAATCTCTTTCATTTTTGAAGGGCACTTTTTACCAGGTATAACATTTTTGGTTGGTAGTTTTTGTGTTTTCAGTAGTTTGAATATATTATATCACTGCCATCTGACGTGCAAAATTTCTCCAGCAAAATCCACTGATAGACTTTTAGACACTCTCTTGTATGTACCAAGGTATTTTTTTTTCTGCCTTAAAGATTCACTCTTTGTCTTTGACTCTTAATTATGTCCTAATTTTTTTTTTCATTCATTGTGTTTGAGATCAGTAGGGCCTCTGGAATCCAGATGTAATTTCTTTGAACAGTTTTGAAATGTTTTCAGTCATTATTTTCAAGTTTCATGCCCCCATTTGCTTTGTCTTCAGCTTTTATTACTCCCCAAAGGCATACATTCTTTCATTTGATGATGTCTTCTAAATCCCTTAAGCTTTCATACTTTTTGCTCATTTTTTTACAGTTTTCCTCCTCTGATTGGATAATTTACAATTATCTGTCTTCAAATCCACTCATTCTTTCTTCTCTTAAACCTAATCTGCTGTTGAGCCACCCCCCAGCAAGTTTTTCATTTTCATATGCTTCACTTCTGAGAAGTATGTTTGATACTTTTTATATTTTCTAACTCTGTTGAAATTTTCACTTTGCTTCTGCATTGTTTCCCTGGCTTCATTGAGCACCTTTATGGTAGTTATTCTGAATTGGTTTTGATGCGAATTAGGTTACCTTACAGTCACTGTCTGGAGATTTATTTTATTCATTTTTTGGCCATATTTTTCCATTTAGTCATTTTTTTATTCTTTGTGTTGATATCTGTGTATTAGAAAATGCAGCCACTTCTTCCAATCTGCACAAACTGCCCATGTACAGAAGACCCTCACCAATCACTTAACCAGAGATTGTGGGAGCTTCTAGAAGCTTCATGCTAGCCCAAAGCACTTTCTTTGTTCTTAGTGATACCCAGTTCCTTAGAGTATGACAGGTCTTGTCAGCACTCCAAGAGAATCAGAACTGGAGGCAGTCTCTTTGGCAGCCTCCAGAGAAGCTGGACCTTTGGAGGCTCTGACCAGTGCTTTCCCTCCCCAGAAAGAAGCTGGTATTTGGGGATTTTTGCCTATTTTTTTCTTTACTGAGCCAGGTAGAAGGGTTATAGTCATGTTAAATTAAATCACCATATTTTTTCTCATTGTGTTCCAGCATGCCCTCTAGTATTTATACTATGCCAGATCCCATCAGTGCTGTGATACAGAGCAAAACGCAATTACTTTGGGTAGTACATATAAAAGTGAGGCCACTGGACATGTAATCCAACTCTGTCCCTCACCAGGGAGAAAGTGGGAGCTGGCCTTTTTCATCTGCTTCCTCTGTGTTAAGTTGGTGACAAAGATATGGTGACTGCTAGTTCAAACCATTGTCTGTCCTCACCAGTTCCTACATGGCTGTAGTATGCCCTGTCTCCTCAGCACTCCAAAACAGGAAAAGTAGAAGCAAGTCTTTTGGGAAGCCTCCACAAAATCTATGTGTTAGACATGCATCCTCCAGAAAATCTGTGTCTTAGACATGCATCCATCTGTTTCCTTTGTTTCCTTCCCCAGGAATAAGCTGGAAGCTTGAGTTTTTCCTCTGGTTTAAGGAGGAGCTATGGTAATTACTAGCCCAAACTGCCATCTTTGATCTCACAGACTCCCTGGTATATAAAGTATGCTGGACTCTGTCAGCAGTTCAAGATGGGCAAGACACAAGCATGTCATCAATAGAGACATGAAAAAGTTGATGCACTGGATGTATGATCCAAAGCATTCCCTCCCTAGGGAGGAGTTGGGATCTGAGAAGTTTCCTTCTTTCATATGGCACAATGCTGGGGATAGGTATCAAGGTAAGACTGCAGCATAATTTTTCCCAGCAGCTTTGATGTGGCTGGTTTTGAACTTTCCTAATGTGCAGAAGCTGCTCAACTATATTCTGGATTTCTCACAAAAGGAATTTGTATTTTGTTGAATTGGTGTGTTTTTTGGGGAAGAGGTAGTGGCTATTCAGGGCTTCCTATTCTGCCATGTTACTGATGTCACTCCCTGTAGAATTTTTATAATTATATTTCAATATTGTTGGTGGCTTTGTAACCTTATTTTTTTATCACTTAAAAGATTATTCTGACAACATGCACATAGATCAACAGTCTTCCAGGGAGCTTTTCATCTGCATGTGGCCAGACAGGATCATAATTAAGTATACCTTTCAGCATAAAGGAAAAAGAAAGAGAATGGAAGATGTACCCAACTATTGTAATGCCTTGGTCAGTAAATGTTGCATGTCATTACATTTATATTCTATTGATGAGAATTTACTCATAATGCCAGACTTACCTACAAGGGAAGCTAGGAAATGTCATACATCAGAGAAGCCATGTGGCTATACAATGTAGAAATAAAACAAAAATGGAATTGGTGAACCCCATGCAATCAATGCTACTACTGTCATGTATCTGATTCCCCAGTATGCCTTCTTTCTTTTGTTCTAAGAGCTTATCCATAAATATTCTTTATGTGTGTGCATGTATGTGTGTAGGCAGATTTGTTTTTTCCTTATCAGTTCATCCTGTATAATGTATATTTTTTCTGTCTTATTTCTTTGACTAAGATCTCCAACAGAATGTTAATTCAAAGCCAGTATATAGAGAATCTTTGTCTTGTTCTCAACTGAGTAGAAATTTTTGGTAAGATGTTCCTTATTAAGTGAGATATTTGTTCCAGATCTCTTATAGATAAGTGGGCTGCAGTTAAGTAAATAGTGATCTTTTCCTGGTTTTCTAGAATTGCTTGAGACTTGTAAGATGAAAAGTGGTATCCCTTCATGATCTGGCCACAGGAATGAATGATTGAATGAGATTTATTCTCAAAGGGATGTATGAACTACTTGAGGGGCAGTTTCTTGTTCATTCTTTTCTTCCCTCTGGAGATAATGATAGTCGTCCCAGAACAAGCTCTGCTCCAACTTATTTGAGGATGTTTATGAATGGATACATATCACATCTATGCTGGCCTCTGAAGGTAGGGCCTGAACTACATAACAAAACTTGCAAAACAGGAGACCCACATTACAACCCTGATTCTAACAGCAACCTGCTGTCTGATGTTGACCAACAATATTGAAACAACTAATATTTACAGTGCACTTATCAGGTGTCAGGCTTTGTGATAAGCAGATTACATGCTTTGCAGCATGGAATGTTTACAAAATCTGGATGACATGGATTTCTTTTGTATAAAATCAAACTATGAAGTAAACTGGGAATAAGCAAACCTCCACATAAATGGGTCTAACAAGAAAAAAATTAGAGTATTTGCTGTGCACATATTTTTAAAAACATACATTATTTATTTCAAACTTGAAGCATGACATCTGCAATAGCACTTATGCATTTGTTACTGTTTTCCTATCACTGAAGTGTTTCACCTTTGGGCTAGAACTTCAGATACTACATCATTAACCCTCCCTGTGCTATTTATGTAGGCCAAATTCCAAAACTGTGATTTTGGAGATGCAATATATTTGGTGGGTGGGGATGGTTCATTGAAGCATCTGGATATATGAAAGTATCAAATTTGAGAGAGAACAGAGACATACAAACTAACCAAGAGATTCCTACATGAACAAACGTGACGAGGTTGCAGCATTTGGAAAAGGGTCTAATTAGGATATTGAAAAAGAGGGGCTATATGATATGAGGTGAGTTAATAACTTTCCTTCTCTGCTCTCAGCTTAGAAATTAACAAGATGGATACTTTTGGTTGGAGGTGGTTTTATACAGGGGAATCTAACTCTGTCTTGCTCTATTATCCCATGCTTGTTGGGTCATGAAAATTAAATCCTTACCAGTAAGCCTTCAGTCTGATTCAACCCTGTAGTGGGAGTACATTTATCCCAACTGCCAATGGAAGTTCAGGTAAGAAGAGAAACCCACTCAGACAGGGTGGAGGAGCTTGAGAAATTCACATATAAGCTATTGCACCTGAATTGTTTTAGTTTGTTGATCTTATTATTGAAACACAGGGATATGAGGACCTGACCTGCATTTCAACTCTTTCCCAGAGGAAACACTTAGCAGTCAAATTTTCTGGTATCTAACTGGATGGAATTCTGAGGAATATACCCATAGGGGCTTTTTGTGCTTTGGATAATAATGAGTCACTCATGTATCTAAATGTTTGGTCACAGGATTGCCCTCTTCCATCACCAATGCAGTTTTATCAGGGTGCAACATTCACCACTGTGCAGGATGAAGGCATATCCAAGCCCATATCAATCACATCAGATGATACTATTTACTTATTTATTTACAATTGCAATACACACACACAATTAACCAATGGACTCTTGCTCAACTACATTTCTGTTGGGTTTACAACTTTCCCTAGAAAGAGAATGCTTCTGGTGCTTTTCTCCAAAATCATCATCAGGAAGGATCTATCAAATTGGACAATAGGGTGAAGGAGAGTCATTTCAGGCTGATCCGGGATTCTGACTTCAGGTACAGATACATCTTTGGTTCCCTTTTCACCGATGTGCAGCACAGCCTTGTGGGCAACCTATAGTGGGAGAACAGACACCGCTGGTTCCTTGAAAAACTATAAACATACTTGGGGGTGGGGTTGGAAGTAGGAAAGGAAAAGAAAGGTTGGGTCTCCTCCTTCTGGCTGGTACTTGGATATGAAGGCAACTCAGTTACATGCAGTTAATGAATCTCTGGTGATTGTAGGACTAGCTGTTAGGAAGTCACTTCATTCTCCATGGGCTTCTGCCTCTAGGAGTCACCTTGTAAGCACTCATTCCATTCCACTTGATCTAGAACTGTTTCTCACCAAAGTCACTATTGATCATTAAGCTTTTCTATGAGAGTCATTTTGGAGCATAAAAGTCAGGAATGGAAGGAACTGCTATTATGACTTATTTGGGGAAATGGGAATAACTCTGGAATGATTATGTCCTAGAAGGTGTCAAAAAACATCTCTAAGAATTAGATTCCTCATTGATAGAATGAGAAAGGTACCCTAACATACTGCTGATGGGAATGTAAACTAGTAAAACCATTATGGAAGATGGTATGGAGATTCCTCAGAAATATAAAAACAGATCTACCATATGACCCAGCCATCCTACTCCTGGGAATTTACACAAAGGAAATCAAATCACCATTTGAAAGAAACTCCCAAGGTTTATAGATGCTCAACTTGGAATAGCTAAGATATGGAATCACCCTAATGTTCATCACCTGATAACTGGGTAAAGAAAATGTGGTATATTTAGGATGGACTACTACTCAGCCATAAAAAGAATGGAATCCTGTCTTTTGCAACAAAATGGATGCAACTGGAGATCGTTATGCTTAGTGAGGTAAGCCAGTCCCCCAAAGAATAATACCATATGTTTGTTTTCCCTGATTTGTGGTAACTAATATACAGAGAACAAAATATGTAATGTATATGAGCAAAATTGAGATTTTGATATTTGATGATTATTTATAGCCCTTGTCTATACTCCTGAGGAACTGTGGTTTTTCTACTTGTTTAATTTTTTATTTAGTAGAGGGTTAGGCTTGTGATTGTAAAGTAAATTGAAATTATGTCATTGCAAAAATTAAAAGAAAAATAAGAAAGGAAGGAAGAGAGATGGTGAAAGGGAGGGGGGAGGTTAAGGTGGGAAGTATCATTATGTTCTTAAAACTATATATATGAAATATGTTAATTTTTTTCCTTTTATATAAATAAATGTTTATAAAGTTTAATTAATTTACTCTCAATAGTCCTTCCAGCCATACATTCTAGGACTGTATGTATCAACTTACATTAGAAAGTTTCAGACCATTGTCCTCTGTGAGTCCAGAAAAATCAGCAATTTCAGAAAAGGCATCCTGGATGCCCATCTTCAGAAGCATGGCTCCAAGGTCAAATGTGGCAGAAATGGAAAACTTTGGAACAAATAAGTCAACCCACCTGTGGATAAAGGGGAAGTAAAAACATGGTGATACTCACACTAAGCTCAGGATTCTCTCCTATTTCATATCAAGGTATTATGTTGGACTGTAGTCCTCTCCTAAGTATTTAAAACTTTTGTAAGTCAACACCTGGGACCAAAACCACAGAAATTATTCTGGAAGTAATGCCCTGTGATTCAATGAATGTTGGATTGTAACACCAGAAGTCACCAGAATTCGGGAGATGTAACACCCTTATAATCAAAAGAAGATACCTCTGGGTATCTTTGGGCAACTAGTGACAAGAAGGTCAATGGGGAAAAAAAAGGTGAATGGGAAGCACCTATGAACATTATAGTTTTCCATATTGCACTATTAGCCTATGACAGAAGCCTACTCAACTCTTTTTTTGTTTGTTTGTTTAGCCTACTCAACTCTTAACATCAAAATACTAGGTTGATGTTTTAGAGCGGTGGGTTAAGCTGCAGCAGCGAAGCTAGCAACCTTTATCTGAGTGCCAGTATGAGTCCCGGCTGCTCCTCTTCCAATTGAGCTTCCTGCTAATGTGCCAGATAAGGCAACAGAAGATGGCCCAAGTGCTTGGGCTTCTGCATCCACTTGGGAAACCAGGATAGAGTTACTGGTTCCTGGCTTCAGCCTGGCCCAGCCCCAGCTGTTGTGGCCATTTGGTGTTATGTCCAGTTGGGAAATGC